>NC_139526.1:6954183-7384183 GCF_947247035.1 Vipera ursinii
GTATAGGACAATACCCAAAATTTGGGTGACATGATAGCAGTATTCCAAATGTTAAATATCGTGGGTAGACTGGTCAGGAACAGATGACAGGACATCGAGGTTTGAGCTCAGCTTTATTTTGGATGGAACAGGCAGAGTCTCCACAGCTCAGCTCCTTTAAATACTGTTGCCGGCAAGCTGGCGTCCAATCCACATCCATAAAGGGTCCCGCCAGAATGGCCTGACCAATAGGACGGGAGTTACGATGCCACCTGTTGTTGCCGGGTGTTACACAGCTGATGTCCAGCTGAGCTGTCTGTTTAACAATTAACATTCAATATATAACACCAAATCTCACAAATAAGATGGAATCAAGCTGTTTTCCAGAGCACCTGAAGGCAGGAGAAGAAACAATGGATGGAAACTAATCAAAGAGAGAAGCAACCTAGAACTAAGGAGAAATTTCCTGATGGAACAGTGGAACAATGTGGTTAGATGCTCCAACACTGTGGGTTTTCAAGAAGAGACTGGACATCTGCTTGTCATGAATGGTTTAGGGTTTCCTGCCTGAGCAGGGAGTTGGACTAGAAGACTTCCAAGGTCCCTATATTATTATTATTATTATTATTATTATTATTATTATTATTATTATTATTATTATTATTATTATTATTATTATTAAACTTTTATTCATAAAACATGAAACTCAGTCAACTGAACACTCAAATTGACTGGCACTAATGGTTGACACGGGCTGCTGCCAGCATCCTAGGTATCAACCAGGTATCTCCTTAAAATGTAAGATGTTCCAAGTAGCACAGTTTTTTGTAGCTTTGCTGTAGTTATTGCAGGAATTGCAATTTGTGATGTGTTTTGTAAAGTTTTTGGACATAGTTCCCAGTGCCCCGATGACAATGGGTATCACTGTTACACGTTTCATCCATAATCGCACAGTTTCGATGGCCAGGTCACGGTATTTCATAATTTTTTCCAGTTCTTTTTCTTCAACTCTGGCATCTCCTGGTACAGCGATATCAATCAGCTGTACGCTTCAGTTCTCTACAACTGTGACATCTGATGTGTTGTGTTCCAAATGGCAATCTGTCTGTATTCGGAAGTCCCACAAGATCTTCATCGTCTCATTCTCGACAACTTTTTCCAGCCTATGTTCCCATGACTTTTTGGACACAGGCAAGTCGTATTTTTTATGCAACTTGGTCATGTCTAGCTTTGTAATCAGCTTTGTAATCATTATTATTATTATTATTATTATTATTATTATTATTATTATTATTATTATTGTTGTTGTTGTTGTTGTTGTTGTTTTGTTGTTGTTGTTGTTATTATTATTATTATTATTATTATTATTATTATTATTATTATTATTATTATTATTATTCTCATCCACTTTGATCATTGCTGAGAATTTTGGGAATTAAAGATGGCACTTACCAGAAGGAGACCAAGTTTGAATGGATTAATAATGCATCTTGAATTTAACAGAGTAGTTGTCTTTAAATGAGTTCAGAATGGATCCTTGCAAGTCCTGAGGGGGTTTCTAATGTTGTGTCTTTGTTTCAAAGATTTTTTTTTATCTAAACAGAGAAACAGAAGGCCCTCAGATAGGCGAAAAAGCAGTGGGAGTGAGAGCAATATCCAACTTCGTGCTGTCTTCCCTACTGACTTTCCTTGTGGGAATCTGGCAAAGAGTTTGGAAATAACAAATCATTTGACCGCAGATGACCACAGCCTTGTAGTGACATCTCAGAATAGCATCCCTGAAGTAGCCACAACTTTGCCAAATTTAGTCCCAAATTTAGTATACTTAAAATACTGTAGATAGTTTAATTTTACAAAACTGTAATATACCACCATTTTGTTCTGGATGAGTAGATATGTGGAAGTATGTATGTATATATGTATGCGACAGTTTGGGAAAGTACATCTAGTTTAGAAGACGTGTAGCAAAAGGAGGTGACGTTGTTTTTCAGGTGATGAAATAAATCTTGGTTGTAAGAGTTTATCTTGTAATCTCTTTGTCTATAGTAAGAGTTGCTCAGAATAATAATATTTGCTTTTACATTGCCTGAAGAGGAGGCATGTCTGAAGGAAAGTTATTCAAACTAAGTAAGGATAGAAAAATCACCTTCCAATGGATAAGTGGTCCATCAACGTGCAAATCAACTCACAAGCCACAGATTTTCACAGTACAGGCTTAAAGGTCTCAAAGAATGAGACAACACAACTAAACCAGGGCTTAAACCAATATATCTGTTATCTGGAAGTGCAACTTGCGGGCTTTACCACCACCTGCCAGAAGAGTCCACAATGGAATAAATGCAAGCAAGAAGAGTTCATCTTACTCTCAAGAAAAATCTACAATCTGCCAGAGACTTCATCTTAGGAGGAGGAGGAGGAGGAGGAGGAGGAGGAGGAGGAGGAGAAGAAGAAGAAGAAGAAGAAGAAGAAGAAGAAGAAGAAGAAGAAGAAGAAGAAGAAGAAGAAGAAGAAGAAGAAGAAGAAGAAGAAGAAGAAGAAGAAGAAGAAGAAGAAGAAGAAGAAGAAGAAGAAGAAGAATCTATTCAGTCATCTCCAACTCTGGTTGATTTTATGGCCCAGGTCTCTCCACATCTTCCAATCTTGCATGGCTTCTTTGAGTTGTTCTATTCTCTAGCTGGGGTCTGCTTTGATGGAGACCAGCTACTGTGTTCTTTGGCAACCTGCTTTCCTTTTACCATTAACTCTTCCCAACACAATTGATTTTTCCAGTGATTTCCCACACATGACATGGCCAAAATAAGTGAGATATAGTTGTGATTTTGCCTTCCAGTGACCTGTCTGGTGTTTTGCGCTCCAGTCCTTGCTTTGTTCCTTTGCTGTCCAAGGACTTTATTTGATACAATCTTTAAAAAATGGATTGAAGGGTGCATTCTAGCTTTTGTTTTTAACTTATAAAACCCAGCCATACAGTAGTTACTAAGCTCTTTAAGTCCATGCTTTTTCTTGGAGTGACTATGCAATTAGCCTGCATTACATATCACCTGGTCAGTCTAAGAAGTTACAAAACAGTTCAGATTTGTCACAAGGCAGCTGGGCTTTCTGAAGAACAAAATGTGAGGTGTGTGTGCATGTGTGTGTGTGCATGTGTGTGTGTGTGTGTGTGTGATTTAGTAAAACAGCAAGGGGGACCATCAGACCATTGGGGGGAGGGGACTTTTAAGAACATGTAGTAGAAGTACCCCATAGGTAAATAGAATGTGATTGTTAACACTAAGGACATGTTAAATTTAATATGTAGCACGCAGTGAAGGTTGAAGATTTTAATTAGTGTAGACTGGGCTGAGACAAGCATACAAAGCATACAATCTTTCTCCCCCAGCTATCTAATTTCTGTATGTCCTCTCACACTGCACAAGAGCTTAAAAATAGAAAATTGATAGGTATTATTCTTTTTTAAAAATTTGATGATTACTCCATTGGAAGGCTTTAACATACATGTAGTGGTTCCAGAGAAGAGCATCAAAGATGGTAAGAGTCTAGAGACTAAATCATATGATGAATGGTTGAGAGAGCTATGTCTAGTCTATTGAAGAGAAGGATCAGTACTTGAGGGCTGTCTCAGAGAAGAGGGGATTGAATTATTTTTAAGGGACATGGGGGATAGGACAAGAAATAATGGGTAGAAGCTTATCAAAGAAAGATGCAAGCTAGAACTAAGGAGAAATGTTTTGACAATTAATCAGTGGAATAGCTTGCCTCTAGCAGTTGTGGGTGGTCCATCAGTGGAGATTACCAAAAATAGACTGGACAACCATTTGACTGGGATGGTGTAAGGATCCTGCCTTGAGCAGGGGGTTGGACTAGAAGACCTCTGAGATCCCTTCCAGCCCTATGATTCTATGTTCAGTTGGATCAACACTAACTTTAATTAAAATCCTTTGGTTGGCTGCAGTGTTTTAGCTAATTGTGGAACTTGTGACCACAGAATTAACTCATGGGATATATATACGCTGCTGGCAGGGGTATCTGAACAATATGGCAAATAAGTCAAGGTTAGTGGCCATGATGGTGCAATTGAAGCTTGTTTTTTATGTGCATCAACCCCCACAAAAACAAATGGAACTTTGACTTCATCATTTCCTTACTGTAGTTATCATTTCGGGTTTTTGATCTTATCTTGTGGACATCCTTGGCTAAGGAAATATCAATACTGAGGGAGTCTTTTTTGTGAGTGGTTGGAAAACTGAAAATGCTGAAACCATTGTGCTTCCTCTCAAAACGTGACATTTCTCTAATACAAGCGGGGGGAGGATTCCTTTAATTTTACATGCATCCTGAAGAAATTAATCCAGAAAGCTATCAGGATATCTATACAACTTGCCCAGTGAAATAAAATTCCTATTCAAATAGGACAATCCAGAATAGAGTTCAGAAGTTTCAAGGTTTCACATTCATTTGCACTATTCAGATGACCCTGAGGGCACAGATAAATCTCCAAGTGGCCTCAATGACTCTCAGAAAGAGTACTAATGACTAGATGACTGCAAGGAATAACAATCCTTCCGTTCTCCATCATTCAGTCAGAACTGAAGAAGCTTCTTGGATAAGAAGCGAAACGTCTTCAAGGAAAAACAAAGTCCAGTTGCCTTTTGGGGAAAAAAAACACCTTTAAAGACAGCCATGACCCAGATGATTGAGAATGTCCATAGACTTCCTTTTCAAATAGATGCTTGAGAGGAATTTTCAAAGAAATATTCCACATTCTGAGATGCTTGAATAATGATGCCTTGGGAATTTTCTGGTGTCTATCAGTCCTTTAAAAGATGAAAGAAATTATAACAACAATAATGATAAAGCATGGGGATTTTTGTCTTATTTTATATCATTATTGTCTCTCTGGCAAAAAGAGATTACTGCTGATTATAAGTTTCTGAAAAAAGCAGGTCATAACAGAAAACCATCATGCTTGGGAAAACAGCTTTGTTTTTGAAGACTTGTCTACAGCATGATGGATTGGAGTGCAACATTAAACAAAATTCCACCCTAATAAATAAAATCACCCTCTTTGGTTTCAGAATCTGGTATTCCCTAGCACACGGAAGGTCCTCTAAAATTCAGAAGATGCCTCGTTTCTTCCCTAAAGATTGAAAGAAATAGATTCCTAACAGCTCTTGCTCACTGAATTATTACCTGCGAGGTACTGTTCTCATTATCTGGGAGGAACTCAATTACACTTCAACCATCTGCTTACTGGCAGTTGGGAAAGAAAACTAAACAAAGACAATACATTTGTTGTGTAGTTTTTTTGTTTTTTTTAAAAAAATAATGTCAAGGTTTGAATTCACCTTGAAAAGATGTTATGTTTTGTAATTGGGTATCTGGCTTTAAGAATGGGAGAATGCTCTAACAATAATAATGTGCATCCTTTTATTTATTTATTACAATTGTTGTAGGCTGCCTAATTTCAGAGTCTGAAGGTAGTTTACTATACTTGAATAAGCAAAAATAACTTCATAAAAAGGGATGCAGTGGCTCAGTGGGTTAGGACGCTGAGCTTGTCGATCAGAAGGTTGGCAGCTTGGCGGGTCGAATCCCGAGTGCCACGTAACAGAGTGAGCGCCTGTTACTCGTCCCAGCTTCTGCCAACCTAGCAGTTCGAAAGCACGTAAAAATGCAAGTAGAAAAATAGGGACCACTCCGGTGGGAAGGTAACAGCGTTCTGTGCGCCTTTGGCGTCTAGTCATGCTGGCCACGTGACCACGGAGACGTCCTCGGACAAGCGCTGGCTCTTCGGCTTTGAAACAGAGATGAGCACTGGCCCCTAGAATTGGAAATGACTAGCACGCATGTGTGGGGGAACCTTTACCTTTACCTTTTAACTTCATAAAATCTACTACTCATAAGTGTTCTGCTAAAACAACAAAAGTCTACAAACCTATAAAAGCAAACAAACAAGTTGATAGCTTGACTTTACTTAAAAAAATAACACTATATTGTGAAAGTGATGGCAAAATTGAAGCCATGTTTATTTATTAATCAAAATTACATAGCTGCCCATCTGGGGGTGCACAACAATGTTCAAATCATCAAGCAAAGGTATATGACTATATGACTGTCCCACTTTATAAAGCCTTAGTAAGACCGCACTTGGAATGTGGCATCCAGTTTTGGACACCACAATATAAAAAAGATGTAGAGACTCCGGAAAGAGTACAGAGAAGAGCAACAAAGATGGCTGGAGGACTGGAGGCTAAAACGAAGAATGGTTACTGGAGTTGGATATATCTAGTCTAGTGAAGAGAAAGACTAAGGGAGACATGGTAACAGTTTTCCAATATTTGAGGGACTGCGACAAATAGGAAGGGGTTAAACTATTATAGGTTCTCCTGATTGAGCAGGGGACTGGACTAGAAGACCTACAAGGTCTCTTCCAAATTAGTATTCTATTCTATTCTATTCTATTCTATTCTATTCTATTCTATTCTATTCTATTCTATTCTATTCTATTCTATTCTATTCTATTCTATTCTATTCTATTCTATTCTATTCTATTCTATTCTATTCTATTCTATTCTATTCTATTCTACTGTATTCTATTCTATTCTATTCTATGAAGAGTTAGCAGTAAAAGGAAACCAGCCCATCAAACAACATGGTGGCTAGACACAATCAAAGCTGATCCCAGCCAGAGGCTAGAACAACTCAGAGAAGCAGTGCAAGATCAGAAGATGTGGAGACACCTGGCCCATACAATTGCCAAGAGTCAGACACTTCTGAACAGATAACATCATCATCATCCACTTCATGTGGATGGAGTTATTACCAACTCGGGGAGGAAAATGGAGCAGCTGTCCTCAGATGACATCTGTTGTGACTTGGAAAAATTAGAAAACACAGGGAGACTCACATGGTGAGATTTTTAAGCCTGGCAGTTACTTCACCAACATGCTTGGCTCTCATTTGTCTAAGGAAAAAAAGAGAGATGTGTGCAGGGAAGGTTTTAATCGCTGTGCATAATAAACATCCAACTGTCCAAAAACATCCATGGAGAAAATGTGCCAGGGTGCTTCAGCTGCAGTGCTGAAGGACCATCATTATACCCCAGTTGGAAGTTGTCAAAGAAATCAAGCAAAAATGATGGGTTCCTCTATTTTCCCCTTGCCTAACCTTGATATTTCTCATACAGGAAAAAAATGCAAAGGGAGAAAAAGATCTGTTGGAAATTGAGGAGATATGCTCACATTTTATATTATTTTATTTTATTAGTTTAAATAAGTCTTCTTCTCAAGACTTCTCCAAGGGAAAAGTTGAAGGCACCACAACAGCATCCTTGGGCATTGTGGCAGGAAGCATAGGATTCCTCAAAGTTTGAAGACTGGTTGGTAACTTGGTAACAATAATTGCTTTCTTGGGGACTTCCGGGTGGCAAGGCGTCACCGGAGACAGCCATTTCCAGGCTGTCAGCCCCGCGGCTTTGTAGAATCGCCAAAAACAGCGCCGATCAGCTGTTTCGGTGGTTCGGAAGCCCCCTCCTTGGGAGAAGAGGAGGGGGCGAGTACCCAGGTAGGGGTAGAGCTCTCCGGGGCTGCCAGAACTTAAAGTTTTGGCAGCTGAAGGATTGAGCCCCCCCGAAGCCTGGGTTTGCTCCGGGCTACGCGGCGTTTCTGCTCCGGGCTTTTAGGAGCAGAACAGGGAGTTCGCAACCATCCCTGCCAGCAGGAAAGAACTCTGGAGAATGAGGATGCAAGCAGAGCGATACAGGAGATTCAGGTGAAAGTGGACTTTTGATCTTTAGCTCAATGGACTTTGCAGACTTTGAAAGTGAAAGTGTGTAGCAGGCAATAGTGGGTGAAAATGGCGGCTAAATCTTCTTACGTTCTTAGAAGCACGGGGGCTTCCCCGGTGCAGCAGTCTTCATTGCAAGCTTTATTGCCCCCTGCACCTGCACCTACGCCAGCCCTGACAGTTAAAGATTTGCAGAATGTGATGCAAGAAGCTTTGGAAAAGCAATCGCAGCAATTAGCTGAGATTATAGATGAAAAGCTGGATGAGAAGTTAACAGAAAAACTAGCTGAGGTTATGGATGAAAAGCTGGATGAGAAGTTAACAGAAATAAGGGCGGACATTTTGCTTGCATTTCAAGGCATGGCTATATGTATCGAGCGTTTGGATGAAAGAGTGGAAGATCTCAGCCAAAATAATATCAGATTAGGTGCAAAAATGTCAGAGACTGAGAATGTGGTGGATAAAATTGACAGTTACTTGAACTTGGTGCAGTATCACGAGATGGAGTTTGCTATAAGGATCAGGGGCTTAAAAGAGAATCCTAAAGAAAATTTGAAGGAAATAGTCTCTGAGGCTCTGGAAGGGGTGCTGGGGCAGCCAGCAGATGGAATTGTGGAAGACATAGATAAAATTTTCCGTGTCAATTCGTGGATTGCAAGACAAAGGAAACTACCCAGAGATGTGGTGGTTTATTTTACAAAGAGAGCAATTAGAAATGAAGTCATTCAAGCCTCCTACAACACTAAATTTGTAATTGCTGAGCAAGAAGTCCTGGTTTTAAAAGAGATCCCTCCGAGAATTTTAAGGAGAAGAAAGGAGTTTGCTTTTTTAGCACAAGAGCTCAGGTAACGTGATATTAAGTTCAGATGGGAGATACCAGTGGGTATGGTGGTGATGCATGAAGGCATGAGACATCGTCTTACTACAGTGATGCAGGCACGTGATTTTTATAGTAATGTTTTAAAAGCAACCCCCATACCACTTTTGGAATCTACAAAGAAGAATGGCGAGGGAGAGCCTCAAGGTGCTGAAGGAACAACACAGACAGATGAGAAAGCTACAGGAGTGGATCAAATTTCAGTATCATCGGAAGAAGCTAGAGACCAGAGGATGACGTGTGCTGCTTTGAGACGAATGAGACGAGAGCAAGAACAAGACCAGCAGAAAGTCATGGAACCTCCAAAGCGTACCTATAGCGAAGCTGTGGAAGGGGCGCGACCTAAGAATGTAAAGGGGATTCTGGAAGAAGCGCTCCAAAAGCTTCGGGTCGCTAAGGATGGCAACTAAGCTTTTAACTTGGAATGTTAATGGCTTAAATTCACCACAGAAGAGAAAGAAAATCTTTCAATATTTAAAACAATTTAAGATTGATGTTATTTGCTTACAAGAAACACATATTAGAGTCACGGATCAAAAGTACTTATTAAATTCAAGACTGGGTACACAATTTATTGCTTCTGCAATGAATAAGAAGAATGGAGTGGTTGTTTATATTAAGAATACTTTGACAGTGGAGTTAATTGAAGCAGATAAACAAGGAAGATACGTTATAATAGATTTGTTAATAGAAGGCAAAAAAATGCTTCTGGTTGGATTATATGCTCCTAATCAACAACAAGTAGACTTTTATAGTTTACTACACAGCAAGATTACTCAGTTGGATTATAAATCTTTTATTTTTTATGGGAGACTGGAATGGTGTCTTGGATGTACAAATGGACAAGAGTGGTTCTTTTAAGAAGTACTCCAAGTCATGCTAAATTGCCTAAATCCTTTTTTGAGATGAAGGATGATTTGGAGTTGTGAGATATTTGGAGAGAAAGGAATTTGCAAGAAAAGGATTATACTTTTTTTCTGATAGACATCAATCTTTTTCTAGGATTGACTTTATATTAATTACCAATGATTTCTTTTCTAGGATTAAGAAGATAAAGATTTGTCCAAGAAATATGTCTGACCATAGTCCAGTCTGGCTAGAGATAATAGAGATAGGCGCTCCTGGCGTCTAAATAAGAACCTGTTTAGAAATCAGGAAAATGTGGAAGAATGTAAAAAACAGATGAAGGGTTTTTTTTAAACCAATATGAATAAGGGTACTTCTATGGAAATGGTTTGGGATGCTAGTAAAGCTTACATGAGAGGTGTGTTAATATATTTGAATAATAAATATAGATGTAATTTGGAATTTAGGAGGAAAGAATTAGAGAATGAAATTAGGGAAAAAGAAAAGGCCTTAATTTTGAATCCATCGGATGTGAAAATTAAAGAGGTAATTAATTTATTAAGGGGACAGTTTGATAAGTTGATGGCTGATCAGGTGGCAACTAATCTACGGTTTGCTAGACATAATACTTTTTGTAATGCCAATACGCCGGGTAGATGGCTAGCTTATTTGTTAAGGAAGAAGCAAAGGGCTTCTAATATAGATAAAATAGAACACAAGGGTAAGGTAGTGTATCAACAGAACCTTATTAAGGAAACTTTTGTTGATTTTTATTCTAAATTATATGCTAGAGATAAGATTAACGAAGCAGATATTGATGTATACTTGAGGAATGCTAGTATTCCGGTTCTTACACAAGAACAAAAGGAAGAGATGAATCAATTGATAACTGAGGAAGAAACTATTTTAGCAATTAAACAATTGAAAGTGGGCAAAGCGCCAGGGACGGATGGGCTGACTGCTGTGTACTATAAAAATTTACAGTTTGAGATGATAAAGCCATTAAGGGAATTGTTTCAGACAATTCAAATGGGAGGAGGGGTGCCTCCATCTTGGAAAACTGCTTTTATTTCTTTGATTCCGAAGGAAGATCAGGATGTCACTCAAGCAAGAAACTATAGACCAATATCACTTTTGAATACGGACTACAAGATATTTGCTAAGGTTTTAGCTAACAGATTAATGAGGGTACTGCAACAGGTAATTCATGGTGATCAAACTGGGTTTATAAGTAGTAGACAAATGAAAAATAACGTGAGGCATATAGTTGATTTGTTGGAATTTCTGGAAAGAAACAACCAGATTCCTGCAGCGCTGATTTTTTTGGATGCTGAAAAAGCCTTTGATCAATTGGATTGGCAATTTTTGATGAAAGTATTAGATAAAATGAATTTTGGGGATAAATTTTTACAACCAATTAGGGTATTATATCAAAAGCAAACAGCCCGTATAATAGTAAATAACAGTCTGACTGAAGTATGTAATATTGAAAAGGGCACAAGGCAGGGGTGTCCATTATCACCTCTATTATTTGTTTTAACATTGGAGATATTATTGATTAAAATACGGGATTCGGGGAAAAATTAAGGGAATTCAAATAAGAGATCAGGATTATAGATTGAGGGCGTTTGCAGACGATCTGGTTGTTACGGTGACCCAGCCAGAAAATTCTGTTGTAGAATTGATGGAGATAATAATGCAATATGGGAAAGTTTCTGGATTCAAGGTTAATATACAAAAAACTAAAATGCTGTCTAAGAATATGACAGTATCACAAAAGGCTGTTTTAGAAGGGTTAACTGGATTTGAAATTGTTAAAAGGGTTAAATATTTGGGGGTATATTTGTCACCCTCCAATGCAAAGTTATATAAAAATAATTATGAAAAGTTATGGGGAAAAGTTCAAAAAGAACTGGATAGCTGGAAAAAATTACAATTGTCTTTACTGGGAAGAATTGCAGCAGTGAAAATGAATGTTATGCCGAAATTTCTATTTTTATTTCAAATGATACCTATTCTGAAAAAGGATTCAAATTTGGAGGAATGGCAAAAGGGTATTAATAAATTTGTCTGGGCATGGAAAAGGCCACGAGTCAAATTTAAGATCATGCAGGATACGCGTGAGAGAGGTGGTCTCAAAATGCCCAACTTTAAATTATACTATGAAGCTGCTGCTTTGTCAGCGATAAGTGATTGGATTAATTTAATACAAGGGCGATTATTAAATCTTGAAGGGGTGGGTGGGCTGGGAGGGGTTTTGTTTTGTTAAAGATAAAATGTACTGAAAAACTCTTTCAATAAAAAATAATAATAATTGCTTTCTTGTCCAGAAGAAAAATCACATATTCAGGAACTGCATAATAAAGAATACGGCAACCAAACCTTATATTTTGATCAATCCCAAAGCTTAAATCAGGGGTCTTCAAACTTGGCCCTTTTATGACTTGTGGACTTGAACCCCCAGAATCCCTCAGCCAGCTTGCCTGGCTGAGGAATTCTGGGAGTTGAAGTCCACAAGTCATAAAAGGGCCAAGTTTGAAGACCCCTGGCTTAAATCATAGGTTTTTTTCATCCAGCCTTTTTGATGCAGCAGCATTTATTTATTTTATTTTATTTTATTATTTTATTTTATTATTTTTTATTTATTTATTTATTATTTTAATTCCATTTATATCCCGCCCTTCTCCAAAGACTCAGGGCGGCTTACAAGCTTAGCAGTAGCCTTCATTCTATGTATATGCCTGCTTATTAGGGCTTTCACACACACCCCAAGCGGCATTATTACAAAGTCAGCTTAATTGCCCCCAACAATCTGGGTCCTCATTTTACATACCTCTGAAGGATGGAAGGCTGAGTCAACCTTGAGCCTGGTGGGAGGCGAACCTGCACTAATTGCAGGCAGCTGGTGTTACTTAAGGAGGCATTAGCCCACTGCTCCACCAAAGCTTTTATTTTATTTTATTTTATTTTATTTTATTATTTTATTTTATTTTATTTTATTTTATTTTATTTTATTTTATTTTATTTTATTTTATTTTATTATTTTATTTTATTTTATTTTATTTTATTTTATTTTATTTTATTTTATTTTATTTTATTTTATTTTATATTTTATTTATTTTATTATTTTATTTTATTTTATTTTATTTTATTTTATTTATTTTATTTTATTTTATTTTATTTTATTTTATTTTATATTTTATTTATTTTATTATTTTATTTTATTTTATTTTATTTTATTTTATTTTATTTTATTTTATTTTATTTTATTATTTTATTATTTTATTTTATTATTTTATTTTATTTTATTTTATTTTATTATTTTATTTTATTTTATTTTATTTTATTATTTTATTTTATTTTATTATTTATTTTATTTTATTTTATTTTATTTATTTTATTTTATTTTACTTTGTTGTTGTTGTTGTTGTTAGTTGCGAAGTCGTGTCCGACCCATCGCGACCCTATGGACAATGTTCCTCCAGGCTTTCCTGTCCTCTACCATCTTCTGGAGTCCATTTAAGCTCACGCCTACTGCTTCAGTGACTCCATCCAGCCACCTCATTCTCTGTCGTCCCCTTCTTCTATTGCCCTCAATCTTTCCCAGCATTAGGCTCTTCTCCAGTGAGTCCTTTCTCCTCATTAGGTGGCCAAAGTATTTGAGTTTTAGCTTCAGGATCTGGCCTTCTAAAGAGCAGTCAGGGTTGATCTCCTCTAGGACTGACCGGTTTGATCGCCTTGCAGTCCAAGGGACTCGCAGGAGTCTTCTCCAGCACCAGAGTTCAAAGGCCTCAATTCTTTGGCGCTCAGCCTTTCTTATGGTCCAACTTTCACTGCCATACATTGCAACTGGGAAGACCATAGCCTTGACTATACGCACTTTTGTTGACAGGGTGATGTCTCTGCTTTTTAGTGTGCTGTCTAGATTTGCCATGGCTTTCCTCCCCAGGAGCAAGCGTCTTTTAATTTCTTGACTACAGTCCCCATCTGCAGTGATCTTGGAGCCCAGGAAAATAAAATCTGTCACTACCTCCATTTCTTCCCCATCTATTTGCCAGGAATTGAGAGGGCCGGATGCCATGATCTTGGTTTTCTTAATGTTTAGTTTCAACCCAACTTTTGCACTCTCCTTCTTCACTCGCAACAAGAGACTCTTCAGTTCCTCTTCACTTTCTGCCATTAGAGTGGTATCATCTGCATATCTTAGGTTGTTGATATTTCTTCCAGCAATCTTAATTCCAATTTTTGACTCCTCTAGCCCTGCCTTTCTCATGATGTGCTCTGCATATAAGTTATATAGGCAAGGCGACAGTATACAGCCTTGCCGGACACCTTTCCCAATTTGGAACCAATCAGTGGTTCCGTGTCCAGTTCTCACTGTTGCTTCTTGGCCCGCATATAGGTTTCTCAAGAGACAAATAAGATGTTCTGGTACTCCCATCTCTTTAAGAACTTGCCACAGTTTGTTATGATCCACACAATCAAAGGCTTTAGCATAGTCAATGAAGCAGAAGTAGATGTTTTTCTGGAACTCCCTAGCTTTCTCCATGATCCAGCGTATGTTGGCAATTTGATCTCTAGTTCCTCTGCCTCTTCGAAATCCTGCCTGTACTTCTGGTAGTTCTCGATCCACATACTGCTGGAGTCTAGCTTGTAGGATTTTAAGCATAACTTTACTAGCATGAGAAATGAGTGCAATGGTGCGATAGTTTGAACATTCTTTGGCACTGCCTTTCTTTGGAATTGGAATGTAAACTGATCTTTTCCAATCCTGTGGCCACTGTTGAGTTTTCCAAATTTGCTGGCAAATTGAGTGTAGCATTTTTACTGCATCGTTTTTTAAAATTTTGAATAGCTCAGCTGGAGTACTGTCACCTCCACTAGCTTTGTTGTTGCTCAGCTTTTCTAAGGCCCACTTCACTTCACATTCTAGGATGTCTGGCTCGAGGTCAGTGACCACCTCATTGTGATTATCAGGGACGTTAAGCTCATTCTTGTATAGTTCTTCTGTGTAATTTTGCCATCTCTTCTTAATCTCTTCTGCCTCTGTTAGGTCCCTGCCATTTTGGTCCTTTATCATGCCCATTTTTGCATTGAACGTTCCCTTCATTTCTCCAATTTTCTTGAAAAGATCTCTGGTCCTCCCTATTCTATTGTTTTCTTCTATTTCTTTGCACTGTTCATTTAAGAAGGCATTCTTATCTCTTCTAGCTATTCTCTGGAATTCTGCATTCAATTGGGCGTATCTTTCTTTTTCTCCCTTGCCTTTTGCTTCCCTCCTTTCCTCAGCTATTTGCAAAGCTTCCTCAGACAGCCATTTTGCTTTCTTGCATTTCTTTTTCTTTGGGATGGTTTTAGTTGCTATCTCTTGTACAATGTTGCGAACCTCTGTCCATAGTTCTTCAGGCACCCTGTCTATCAGATCTAATTCCTTAAATCTATTTGTCACCTCTACTGTATATTCAACGGGGATATGATTTAATTCATACCTGACTGACCTGGTGCTTTTCCCTACTTTCTTCAGTTTAAGCCTAAACTTTGCAACAAGAAGCTCATGGTCTGAGCCACAGTCAGCTCCTGGTCTTGTTTTTACTGACTGTATAGAGCTTCTCCATCTTTGGCTGCAGAGCATATAGTCAATCTGATTTCTGTGTTGACCGTCTGGTGATGTCCATGTGTAGAGCCGTCTCTTGGGTTGTTGGAAAAGAGTGTTTGCTATGACCATCGTATTCTCTTGACAAAATTCTATCAGCCTGTGCCCTGCTTCATTTTGTACTCCAAGGCCAAACTTGCCTGTTATTCCGGTTATCTTTTGGCTTCCTACTTTAGCATTCCAATCCCCCATGATGATAAGGACATCATTTCTGGGTGTTAGTTCTATAAGGTGCTGTAGGGCTTCATAGAACCGGTCAATTTCATCCTCTTCAGCACCGGTGGTTGGGGCATAGACTTGGACTACTGTGATATTGAATGGTTTGCCTTGGATTCGAACTGAGATCATTCTGTCATTTTGAGGATTGTATCCCAGTATTGCTTTTCCTACTCTTTTATTGACTATGAAGGCTACTCCATTTCTTCTGAGGGATTCTTGCCCGCAGTAGTATACCTGATGGTCATCTGAATTAAATTCACCCATTCCTGTCCATTTTAGTTCGCTGATACCTAAGATGTCGATGTTCAGTCTTGTCATCTCTTGTTTGACCACGTCCAGCTTGCCTTGATTCATGGATCTTACATTCCAGGTTCCTATGGAGAAAAAATCTTTACAGCATCGGACTTTCCTTTCACCACCAGACATATCCACAGCTGAGCGTCCTTTCGGCTTTGGCCCAGTCGCTTCATTCTTTCTGGCGCTACTAGTACTAGCCCTCTGCTCTTCCCCAGTAGCATATTGGACGCCTTCCGACCTGAGGGGCTCATCTTCCAGCGTCATATCGTTTTGCCTTTTGGTACTGTCCATAGGGTTTTCATGGCAAAGATACTGGAGTGGTTTGCCATTTCCTTCTCCAGTGGATCACGTTTTGTCAGAACTCTCTGCTATGACCTTTCCGTCTTGGGTGGCCCTGCACGGCATAGCTCATAGCTTCATTGAATTACGCAAGCCCCTTCGCCACGACAAGGCAGTAATCCATGAAGGGGTATTTTACTTTACTTTACTTTATTATTTTATTTTATTTATTTTATTTTATTTTATTTTATTTTATTTTATTTTATTATTTTATTTTATTTTTATTTTATTATTTTATTTTATTTTATTTTATTTTATTATTTTATTTTATTATTTTATTTTATTTTATTTTATTTTATTATTTTATTTTATTTTATTTTATTTTATTTTATTTTATTTTATTTTATTTATTTTATTTTATTTTATTTTATTTTATTTTATTTTATTATTTTATTTTATTTTATTTTATTTTATTTTATTTTATTTTATTTTATTTTATTTTATTTTATTATTTTATTTTATTTTATTTTATTTTATTTTATTTTATTATTTTATTTTATTTTATTTTATTATTTTATTTTATTTTATTTTATTATTTTATTTTATTTTATTATTTTATTTTATTTATTTTATTTTATTTTATTTTATTTTATTATTTTATTTTTTTTTATTTTATTATTTTATTTTTTTTTATTTTATTGGATTTATATACCGCCCCTCTCCCAAAGGACTCGGGGCGGTGTACAGGGCAGTTAAAACGGTATAAAAATAAATTAAATTTTTAATGGTTAAAAAATAAATTACATTAAATTAAGTTAGCCCCAACAAGACAAATTCTAAAGTTTAAAATCCCAATCCCTCAGTCCAGGCCGGCAAGCAAAAATAACCAGGTTTTCAGGTCGCGGCGAAAAAAGCGAAGGTCAGGAGCCACCTGGAGCTCAGCAGGAAGCTTATTCCAGAGGCCGGGCGTGCCCATAGAAAATGGTCTCCCCCTGAGGGCTGCCAGCCGACACTCCCTGGCCAACGGCACCCTGAGGAGGCCCTCTCTGTGGGAGCGCACAGAACGATGGGAAGTTGACGCCGGCAGAAGGTGCTCCCATAAATAATCCAGACCTTCCTTTTTCAACCTGAGAGTCATATTTACCTAATGATTCTGCCTGACTTGAGAATTGTAAGTTCCTCTCTTGGTAGCTTCAGCCTTTATATGATCTTCCTCTGCATTTTCTTTTTCTTTTCTTTTCTTTTCTTTTTTCTTTTTTGGTGTGTGTGTGAATGTGTCAAGGACATCTCCCCAATCCTCAGATTTTGGAAGATGAGAGGGCATTGCATTCCTTTTCTCTGAAGAAAAGAAGAGTAGAAGACCTAAAATGAGGGAAAGCTGTTCAACCCCAGGTGAAGCAGAACTAGAAGTTCCCCACTCCTAAGGCCCCCTAGGCAGGAAAAGAATAGAAATTTAAAAACTGAAGTGGATAAGAAGACTTTGTCAGCTGGAGCGGAAATGGAAATAATAACAGAAGGTATTTATAATTCCTCTTTTGACAATTCTATTTGCAATCCCCATTTGCAAAGTCAAACTGCTCAGGTGGCCAAATTTTGGTGCCTGCCTAAAGTTCTCTCTCTCTCTCTCTCTCTCTCTCTCTCTCTCTCTCTCTCTCTCTCTCTCTCTCTCTCTCTCTCTCCTCTTGCAGAAAAAAGAGATGTTTGTACACCTTATGAGAGACTGACTACCTGGTTGAAGCTGTGAGGGTTAGTTTTTGAAAGACAGGGGTTTTGGAGAAAGAAGTGGAAGACAAGTCTGCTATGAAAGTTCACCACTGACTGGTGGAGAGGCATTCTCCAGCATCCTTCAACAAATGATTTATCCACCATTTGCAACCATTTGGGGAGATGTACTTGACACATTCACACACATATTCAAGGCCACTCCTTCCCTCATCTTAACAGAATAACACAGTTGGAACCAAGGTCTTCTAGTCAACCCGTGTTCAAACAGGAAACCCTATACTTTTTCAGACAAATTACTGTCCAGTTTCTTCTTAAAAGTCTTCTTAAAAGTGATGGTTAATTGTTCTCACTGTTAGGAAATTTCCCCTTAGTTCTAGACTGCTTCTCTCCTTGATTAGTTTCCATCCATTGTTTCTTGTCTTTTCTTTGGAAAACAGGTTCCCCTCTTCTTTGTGGCAGCCCCTTAGATATTGGAACACTGCTATCATATCACCTCTAGTTCTACTTTTCATTAGACTAGCCAAACCCAAGTCCTGCAGCCGTTCTTCGTATGTTTTAGCTTCCAATCCCCTAATCATCTTTGCTGCTCTTCTCTGCACTCTTTCTAGAACCTCAACATCTTCTTTATAATGTTGTGACCAAAATTGGATGCAGAGTTCCATGTGTGGTCTTACTAAGGCACTAACATTTCACATGATCATGATTCTATCCCTCTGTTATTAACCTTTGTTCTTGTGCCCACACAGAATAGATTTCCTCCCATCTGGAAAGCACAGATTTTGACGCTGTTGTGGTGGCTTCACAGATGGAGTGCTGAGATCCTTACAGTCAAAATAGCTAGCCATTCCTTCAATTTGCTCACTTGTGATGATGCTGGTTTTAGGTCAAGCCTAGATGTGAACAGGGCTAGGAGATACTAGAACTTGTAAAATCTTGGGGTAGTTTCTGCTAAAATATTCTGGGATGGCTGTTTGGCTCCCATTTTAATATTCCATGCATGAGCCTTGCAGTTAAACCTGCTTAGGCGGCGCTCCTAAGCCTTTGGCCCTCTCTGAATCATAAAATATTACTTTTCTTATCTAAAGGTGTCAAAGATTTTATTGAATCTGTAGTTCAACATGGATAAATCTTTTGGTGGGCTCTTTTGACGGCTTTCCTTGAAGGCACCTTCAAATTGAATATTCTTTCTCTTGTTATCTTTCTCTGTCTGCTTGGTTGGCTTCAAATGAAAGGTATGCCTTTTTCATACTTGAATTACAAATCATATTCTATCAGTAGCTCCAAAGGGGAATGAGAAGCTATTGTTAGAGGTATTTCATACATGGTGTTAGATGCTTTTTGATTTATCATTCCCTCTTTCTTTTGACAACCTGTTTTTGTAGAAGGCACTCTAACTTCTGAAATATAACCCTTCTACAATGCAAAGAATTTCCTCCCATCAATACTATGACAAACTCAGTCTAAATGATAGAAAACCTAATCAATCAAGGTATTACATATTTTTTTTTATTTAAAAACCTAGGGACTATAAAGGAGAAGGGGACATTAAAGTTGAGCCAAAACCTATTCAATGTTTTCATTAACATTTTTCATATTTTTTTCAGTGATTTTTTTTTCAGAGGAAATAGACATTTGTTTTAAATTGCCATTACTTATTCTCACTTATAGTTAATTGCTTTGACTGTTGTTCAACAATACTATCCTGGAATCAAATCTAATGTGTTTTGCCCATTGACTTGTTTCTATTGATTGATATTGAATGACATCCTCAAATGATGCAGAGCATTATATCAACAACATACCTGATCCACTGAAACAAGGTATAGTGTAAGGGATAACATTTTGGAGTAAGATTGACAAGAGGAATCCTTGGTGCTCTCTGAGCTTGGCTGTTTTCTTGCAGATGTTTCATTTCCCAAACTAGGTAACATCACCAGTGCTAGTCCTATTGGAGACTGAGAAGATTCAAGTCCAAACTCAGCCACAGAAACTTCCAAGGTTGCTGAAAGACTAACTGGCTCTTTCATCCCATTTTGCCTCCCAGGGTCATTATGGGGGGGGGGGTAGAAAAGGGAGAGTTACGTTTTGTTCCTGGAAAGGAAAGACAGAAATCTAATAAATCAGGAAATATGAATATGATTCATGTTTCCTGACTGGATATAGCTATAAAAATTACTAATTCAGATAGCAGCAGCTGGTACAAAATAATCATGGTGTTATTTCACTAAAATTAAAAGTTCCAACTTGAAAATGAATGGTGGTGATTTGCTCGTATTGCTTTTATCAAAACACGATTCCTATGGGATGCATTTATGACTGCCATCGCTGGTAATGATCCTTCACTATTGACACCCATTATTACCAGGTGAACTCAGAGTGGGATCATCAGATGTGGTTTAGATCAGATTATTCTGGGGAATTTCAAAAACAATTGGGTATATTTAAACTTCTTGGTCACTCTCCTGGCCTTCTAAATATCAGTCCATGTCTGAATTATGTTACAGTAATTCCACCAAGGTTAACTTAGTCTGAGTTCTTAGCACACAACACACACACAAAAAGAAATGCCTACTTATAGAAAGACAGTGTCAGAAGGAGCAGGGAACAGATTTAATGACTGCATGGCTTAGTAAATTAGCAAGTTCTGGTCCCAATTATGGTGGTGAGTTGAGGACTACCGTACTTGTATTGAATGTTATAGAGGTTATCCAAAATGGCAGACCACAATCATCTTAATTAATTGCCAACGCTGAATTCCTGAATCCTGATGAAAGCATGTGCATTACTGCACAATATATTTACCAAGAGACACACATATATTATATCACAGTAAGAAACAAAATGGAAGGTACTTAGTAATCGATTAAGGAGTGGGCAGAAGGGTTTTTTATTTTCACCTTCAAAAGGAAAAGTTAAACTAAGAGTTTCAGTCTGTTGATTAAATTAACTGTTTTTTTCTGGTTTTGTACAATAAATTAATCAAATAGGTGGGGCTTAACACATGACATCACACGCACAGAACCCTCCCCTCATCCCACAAACCAAAGCTAACATTATCCTAGCTTGATGCTTAGAACCACAGAGATGGCCTTGGAGAAGGAATGATTTAAATATGCTTTAAGCCTGTGAAATAAAAAGAGAACATTGGAAAGCAATTTTTCAAGTGCAGAAATCAGGAAACCCAGGCAGTTCAAATGTATGTAAGAGTTTATTGCACGTGAAAGCTCTCTACAAGAATCTGAACTATTAATGGTCAAAGCATTTGAAAGGACTCGAGACTGATGAAGCATTTGACACCCCTGCCCTCGGGCTCAGCCTTGTTATCTCCTACACAACTGAAACTGATTTTAATTCTATTGGGCATAAGGGGGGAAACACTGTAGGCTTTCAAGATTCTCTTCCTGTAACCTAGATTGGGGGTTTCCAGTGGTGGGATTCAGCCGATTCACATCACTTTGGCAGAACTGGTAGCTAATTTTTTGTTGCCCAGGCCCAGAATGAACTTCCGGAAGTGGCATCCACACAGAGAACTGGTTGTTCACATATTTGAATCCCACCACGGGGTTTTTTCCATCCTTGGCAACTTGAAGATGTATGGACAACTTGCCAAGGTTGAGAAACACTGGTGGGCATCAGTATTCTTGCCACAGTTGTTAAGTAAATCACAGCAGATGTTAAGTTAGTAACATGATTGTTACGTGAACCTGGCTTCTCCATTGACTTTGCTTGTCAGCAGCTTTCAAGATCACATGACTCTGGGACATGGCAACCATCATAAATATGAGTTGGTTGAATTTTGATTGCAATGACTGTGGGGATGCTACAATGGTCATAAGTGTGAGAAACGGTCATAAGGCACTTTTTCAGTGCCGTGTAACTTTGAATGGTCACTAAACGAATTATTGTAAGTTGAGGACCACTTGTAATGGAGAGCCAAAGACTTTGCCATCTTTCTTTGGGACTCTGTGTCTGAAGACTTTTAAGGTCAAAGTTTAATTTCCAAAGTTAGACAAGGCCCCAAAGCTTAAAATGTTCCCAAAAGCAGCTGGAACAATGTGGTTGCTGGGATCCTTTGCCATGCATCCTTTCTTTAGAGAAATATTTCAGAGTTTAGCTTGTTTACAACTCAGGCTGCCTGGCCTCTGCGTTTATCATGCCAGCCTGGTTGAATTTACAATGTGGCGGTAACTTGGGCTGAGAAATGCAGTTGAGTGAGCTGTATTGACTCACTAAATCTCTTGATTCCCCATTCTTATAAATCTGATAAACCAAAGCAGCTCTCTGGAGGCCAAAGAATCTAAATATTAAAGTAAGCGATGTGATGGAGAGGGCTTGTGGTAACTTTGATAATGCTCCACTTCATTTTGCAAGCCAAGGCAATAGTTTATCCCAGTGTGAATCAATTTAATCTCCTCCTTGATCACTGTGCATCAGGGTTTTGGAAGCACAAGGTAATAACACTGCTAAATTTCTGCTGAATTGCAGGCTTAAAAGCTTTGATTTAGAGTGGGCAAAAAAAGTTGCTTTCCCCAGAAAAAAAGTTTTAAGATGTTGCAGAAAGCAAACAAAAGACATATGATTTGGTTTCAGGATGACATTACATCTCGGAGGGGACAGATATTATCTGGGTATTCAAATAAGCTATTGGAGAACTAGCAGAAAGCTTGAATTTCTTATTATTTAAGGCACAACATTCATATTTCCCTCCCAGTCCCCTGAATTCCAATACAAAACCTATATAAAAGTTACTTAAGTATGCAAACTTACAGTCCCTTGTTTCCCAAAAGTTATATTCCCCTGTTTTTTAAAAAAAGTGTTGCTTTTCTACCTTGTCCTCAGGATACTTTTGAATTTTTTTGAGAGCTGGATGGGTCTAGTGGTTAAGGCACCAGTCTATAAACTGGGAGACTGGGAGTTCTAGTCCAGCTGTAGACGTGAAAAAAGGCTGGGTGATTTGGGGCCAATCACCAGGAGACTGTGAGTTTTAGTGCTGCCTTAGGCATGAAAGCCTTTGCCTTTAAGTTACCTTTACCTTCACAGCATGGGTCCAGATTACTTGAAGGATTATCTCATCCCACTGAGATTGGCCCACCCAACCCATGCTGACAGAGGAGGCACGCTGCAGGCCCCATGGGCCAGGTATTCCACCTGGTGGGTCTAGGAGAAGAACCTGCCATTTGGAACATCTTCACACACACACACACACACACACACACACACACACACACACACACACACATCTGAATGTGGTTGGTTCCAACCCTCCTGATCTCTCACAAGAGTTTCAAGACCTGCTGTCAAGGTTCTGAGTGATGATCCCAACGAAGTCAGCACAGTTGAGACTTTCCAATCTCTAATGCAAATCTTTATTGAGTACATCATTTTGGCACAGATGAATAGAAAACCAGCTCTAGTTAACTGGCACCAAAATCAGTATATTAAAGTATAGAATCTCCCTGCCCACTATTAGTGCAGGTCACATTGTCCAGTAAAGTGTCAGACAATTGTTACGAGGGAGTGTTTCAGTTTTCAGTAAACAGTTCTTGGACAATCTTGGTTCTCACAGTTTGGCAGTCCGATGTCTGAAGACTGCCATTCTTGCCTCCCTTCACCCCAAGTCTGTAGACAAGCTAAGAAGCAGTAACAGATGCCACTGCATAGGTATTCTTTGCAGCTTGACACCTGCTTCTGCCAATTTGCTTGGGGTTCCAACTGAGGGGTTTCATATTGGAGATGGTTGATAGATTAACAAGAGATTCCCAATCCCTCCCCTTCTCATCGTACTCCCTCCCTCCCCATCTTTTTAGCTAGGTTGATTTTTATAGTATTGTATTTATATCATTAGATGTTATCATTAGGTTTTAATCTTTTAATATTGTATACTGCCCAGAGTTACCATGTGGTGATGGGCAGCTAATAAATCTTACAAATCAACAAAGCCAACTGGGTGACCTCGAGCCAGCCATTTTCTCTCAGCTCCATTCACCTCACAGGGTTGTTGTTGTGGAGAAAATAGGAGGTGGAAGGGGTGTTGGATATGTTTGCAGTCTTGAGGTATTTGTACAACAAACAAACACAATGAACAAATAAATAAAATACTAGCCATACCACAATTAATGCCGATCTAAGGCCTTGGGTTCCTCCTGTGAAGACTGCACCATCTTCTTCTCTTGAAGTGGGGAATCTAAAGCAATTTCCCCACCCATCAAGATGAAAGATCTTTGTGGAAAATAGGAGGGAAGACCTTGACACAACCATGGTTTAAAGCAGGGGTCTACATCTGGCTCCAAATGTTTGCAAAATGTCCAGTGTGGCTGTCAGACCTGCCCCAGCCAGGCCCTCAGGAAAGCCAGACTTTTGAATCCATTGAGTTGAATCAAAAGAAGTTTTATTGAGAGAAACGATGCAGTAATGTCAGGTGGAATCTGAAGGTCCCACACAAAGTGTAAAGCAATTCTTTCGGTTTCCCAATCCCAACCACCATGACCGGTCCGCCGGCAGCAAATGTGATGCTAAAAAGATGTTTTGAGAATGCTGAGATGTTGGGTAGATAACAGGTCACTTTCAGGGTACAACAGCCTTGGAACCTGGCAAGAACTGGCTGGGAAGGAGCCCATTCCATCTGCAAAGACAGTCGCCCTCCCAAATTCCCAAGTGAACAGCAGAAGGGGAAAAATCCCAAGTATGCCATTCCACCCCCTCCTCAGCACGATGGCAGGACATCAGAGTGTGAATGGTGGACCTGTCAGTGGCCTTCAGGCTGAAAAGCTTGATCTAAAGCAATTTGTTTTTTGGTTTCATTACCCATGACCACCAGGGATTTCTCCTGAAATATCTGAACCATCCTTGCTGTTGAAGCATCTCAGAAGCATCCACTTTGAGAGCAGGCAACTAAATTTCATTTTTGATGTGTGCCGTTGTGCCCACAGTAAAAAAAATGACAATAAAAGTTATCTTATCTTAATGCCTTAAGAGTGCCAAATAGCTATACGAAACATGTGTCCACCTTTGATATGAGATAACAATATTCTCGGTAAGAACTGGATGTCAAGAGAGACATCTATCGTTTGTCCATATTCGGAATCTACTGTATATTAAATCAGGGATGAGCAAAATAGGGACAGAGAACTGCAGGGAAGATTGTCAAGCTGATGGGGGAGATTGGTGGCAGTTTTAGTATAAGTAATCCTCAACTTACAACAGTTTGTTTAGTGACCGTTCAAAGTTACAACAGCACTGGAAAAAGTGACTTATGACCATTTTTCACTTATGACCTGTGCAGCCTCCCCAGGGTCACGTGATCAAAATTTGGACGCTTGGTAATTGACTCATAGTTATGACAGTTGCAGTGTCCCGGGGATCACGTGATCAGCTTTTGCAAACTTCCGACCAGCAAAGTCAATGGGGGAAGCCAGATTCACAACCGTGCTACTCACTTAACAACTGCAATGATTCACTTTTAACAGCTGTGGCAAACAAGGTCAAAAAATGGGGCAAGCGTCACTTAACAAATGTCTCACTTAGCAACATAAATTTAGTTTTTTAGTTTAGTTTTATTCGATTTTTATACCACCCTTCTTCCGAAGGACTCAGGGCGGTGTACAGGGCAATAAATATAAAAGCGAAATACAAAAGTTAAAAGACAATTAAATATTATGCCTGAATATAAACAATAATTAAAAGCCATATTAAAACCCCAACCCTAACCCATCAAACCAGGTCAGATTGATCGAACAAATAAGTTTTTAGATCACGCTGGAAGGAGCTAAGGTCAGGGGCCATCTGGAGCTCGACCAGCAAGCGTTCCACAGGTGTGGCACGCCCACAGAGAACGCCCTCCTCCTGGGGGCCACCAATCAACATTCTTTGATCGGAGGCACCCTGAGGAGGCCCTCTCTGTGGGAGCGCACTGGACGGAGGGAAGTTGACGCCGGCCGCAAGTGTTGCCATAGGTAATCCAGACCCATGCCATGTAGGGCTTTGTAGGTCATTACCAACACCTTGAATCTCACCTGGAGGACAACTGGCAGCCAATGCAGCTCGCGGAGCAAAGGTGTAACATGGGAGTATTGGGAAACTCCCAGCACAACTCGCGCGGCTGCATTCTGCACCAGTTGGAGCCTCCGAGTGGTCTTCAAGGGCAGCCCCATGTAGAGAGCATTACAGTAGTCCAGACGAGAGGTCACGAGCGCATGAGTGACTGTACGCAAGGCATCCCGGTCCGGATAGGGCCGCAACTGGTGCACCAGGCGAACCTGGGCAAAGCCCCCCCAGTCACAGCTCCAATATGCTCTTCTAAAGAGAGCTGTGAATCTAGAAGGACCCCCAAGTTGCGCGCCCTATCTATGGGGGGTAATAGCTCACCCCCTATGGCAAGAGATGGAATAATCTGAATTTCCCAGGATGCCGACACGAACAGCCACTCAGTCTTGTCAGGGTTGAGACAAAGCCTGTTCCTCCCCATCCAGACCCGGACCACCTCCAGGCAATGGGACATCACGTTGAGGGCATCGCTGGGGTGGTTTGGGGTCGAAATAAAAAGCTGGGTATCATCAGTATGCTGATGATACCCAACTCCAAAACCACGAATGATCTCACCCAGCGGCTTCATATAGATGTTGAACAGGAGAGGCGAGAGGACCGATCCCTGAGGGACTCCACAAATGAGAGGCCTCAAGGTCGACCTCTGCCCTCCAATCAACACCGACTGCGAGCGTCCCTGGAGATAGGAGGAGAACCACTGAAAAACGGTGCCTCCCACTCCCAACCCCCTGAGACGTCGCAGCAAGATACCATAGTCGATGGTATCAAAAGCCGCTGAGAGGTCTAAAAGGACTAGGACAGAGGAGCAACCCCTGTCCCGAGCCCGTCAGAGATCATTCACCAGAGCGACCAATGCAGTCTCCATGCTGTACCCGGGCCTGAAGCCCAATTGGTGCGGGTCTAGATAATCTAGATAAATATGGCGCTCAATTCTGTTCGTAAGTCAAAGATTACCTGTATAAGATTTAATTGTGGTTATGTTTATTTTAGACAGAAACAGAAAAAAAATGATAGTGTAGTTTTAAACATCACACTATCATTTTCATCTGTTCCCCAGGAAGAAATGTAGATTGTCAAAAATTTGGTCAGAAGAAGGTTTAGACAATTACAAAAAGGTTCTGTGGGTGTTGTGTTGTGGAGTGTGTGTGTGTGTGTGTGTGTGTGTTATACATGACTTGTGGCCAAGGAACAAAATTCTGCTTGCTTTACAGTAAACATAGCCGGAGTATAAACAATGCTGGAGCACAAAATTTTAAACCATTTTTAGCTGCTTTTTAGGTATATTTTAAATGCACTTAATTCTTAGAATGCAGATGCTAACTTTGGGGCTTGTCCTGTGCCATTGCAGCATGGTGGGTTTTTTTTGGGAGGGATTGTTATTTTTAATTGTACCGTACTTTGAACATCCTTTTCATTGGAAAGTGGCCTTAAATTGCCCATATAAACAAATAAAGGGTATTAAAAGCAGTGAAGCTAGCAGATAGAGGATGGAAATTAAAAGCAGCAGTTAAACACACAAGCAGAGTTTCAAATACCATTGAAAGCCTAAAGATAGCCTCTTAAATGTGGAGAGATAATTCCATAATTTATACATCTGTCTAATCCCTACCTTTTTAGATTCAAGCATGAATGAACCAATAAAAGTTATTTTTGTTCTCTTTTTTTGTACCAAGTCCGAGTTTTGCTACATTCCAATAAATAACAGTGGAATTTAACTTCATTCTATGAAGTCAGAAAATAAACTTCCACCAAAATTTATTGCCATCTTGTTTCAAAGCAAGCAAGATTACCTAACTATACAATATCGACATGCTTGTATTCACAGTTTCTTTTTTCTTAATACATGAAGACTTAAATGTCCATATACTGTAAGTATTACTTGGTGAAGAAAATATGCTTGTAAAAAAATACAAATTGTTTTTAGCACAACCCTTCTTAGTAGATAGAGATCAAATGCAAAATGTATTCATTTTCCCCCCTCAAAAGTTTTCTACTGAGGTTGTGGGAGCTTTTAGTTGCTAACTTTAAGAAAGAAGTATCTTTTTGTCCCCCTTCATGGATTACTGCCTTGTCGTGGTGAAGGGGCTTGCGTAATTCAATGAAGCTATGAGCTATGCTGTGCAGGGCCACCCAAGACGGAAAGGTCATAGCAGAGAGTTCTGACAAAACGTGATCCACTGGAGAAAGAAATGGCAACCCACTCCAGTATCTTTGCCATGAAAACCCTCTGGACAGTACCAAAAGGCAAAAGGATATGACGCTGGAAGATGAGCCCCTCAGATTGGAAGGCGTCCAATATGCTACTGGGGAAGAGCAGAGGGCTAGTACTAGTAGTGCCAGAAAGAATGAAGCGACTGGGCCAAAGCTGAAAGGACGCTCAGCTGTGGATGTGTCTGGTGGTGAAAGGAAAGTCCGATGCTGTAAAGATTTTTTCTCCATAGGAACCTGGAATGTAAGATCCATGAATCAAGGAAAGCTGGACGTGGTCAAACAAGAGATGACATCGACATCGACATCTTAGGTATCAGTGAACTAAAATGGACAGGAATGGGTGAATTTAATTCAGATGACCATCAGGTATACTACTGCAGGCAAGAATTCCTCAGAAGAAATGGAGTAGCCTTCATAGTCAATAAAAGAGTAGGAAAAGCAATACTGGGATACAATCCTCAAAATGACAGAATGATCTCAGTTCAAATCCAAGGTAAACCATTCAATATCACAGTACTCCAAGTCTATGCCCCAACCACCAGTGCTGAAGAGGATGAAATTGACCAGTTCTATGAAGCCCTACAGCACCTTATAGAACTAACAGCAAAAAATGATGTCCTTGTCATCATGGGGGATTGGAATCCTAAACTAGAAAGCTAAAAGATAATCGGAATAACAGGCAAGACGATGCAGTAAAAGTGCTACACTCAATTTGCCAGCAAATTTGGAAAACTCAACAGTGGCCACAGGATTGGAAAAGATCAGTTTACATTCCAATTCCAAAGAAAGGCAGTGCCAAAGAATGTTCAAACTACCACACCATTGCACTCATTTCTCATGCTAGTAAATTTATGGTTAAAATCCTACAAGCTAGACACCAGCAGTATGTGGACTGAGAACTACCAGAAGTACAGGCAGGATTTCAAAGAGGCAGAGGAACTAGAGATCAAATTGTCAACATACGTTGGATCGTGGAGAAAGCTAGGGAGTTCCAGAAAAACATCTACTTCTGCTTCATTGACTATGCTAAAACCTTTGATTGTGTGGATCATAACAAACTGTGGCAAGTTCTTAAAGAGATGGGCGTACCAGACCATCTTATTTGTCTCTTGAGAAACCTATATGTGGGCCTAGAAGCAACAGTGAGAATGGGACACGGAACCACTGATTGGCTCAAAATTGGGAAAGGAGTCCGGCAAGGCTGTATACTGTCGCCCTGCCTATTTAACTTATATGCAGAGCACATCATGAGAAAGGCAGGGTTAGAGGAATCAAAAGTTGGAGTTAAGATTGCCGGAAGAAATATCAACAACCTAAGATATGCAGATGATACCACTCTAATGGCAGAAAGTGAAGAAGAACTAAAGAGCCTCTTGTTGTGGGTGAAGAAGGAGAGTGGAAAAGTTGGGTTGAAACTTAACATTAAGAAAACCAAGATCATGGCATCCGGCCCTCTCAATTCCTGGTAAATAGATGGGGAAGAAATGGAGGTAGTGACAGATTTTATTTTCCTGGGCTCCAAGATCACTGCAGATGGGGACTGTAGCCAAGAAATTAAAAGACACTTGCTCCTGGGGAGGAAAGCAATGACAAATCTAGACAGCACACTAAAAAGAAGAGACATCACCCTGTCAACAAAAGTGCGTATAGTCAAGGCTATGGTTTTACCAGTTGCAATGTATGGCAGTGAAAGCTGGACCATAAAAAAGGCTGAGTGCCAAAGAATTGAGGCCTTTGAACTCTGGTGCTGGAGAGGACTCCTGCGAGTCACTTGGACTGCAAGGCGATCAAACCGGTCAGTCCTAGAGGAGATCAACCCTGACTGCTCTTTAGAAGGCCAGATCCTGAAGCTAAAACTCAAATACTTTGGCCACCTAATGAGAAGGAAAGACTCACTGGAGAAGAGCCTAATGCTGGGAAAGATTGAGGGCAAGAGAAGAAGGGGACGACAGAATGAGGTGGCTGGATGGAGTCACTGAAGCAGTAGGCATGAGCTTAAATGGACTCCAGAAGATGGTAGAGGACAGGAAGGCCTGGAGGAACATTGTCCATAGGGTCGCGATGAGTCAGACACGACTTCGCAGCTAACAACAACAACAATCTTTTTGTCTTGTGAATAAATTATAAATTTCCCCATGCAGTAATGTCCCCTTGCTGGTATGTCAGCTTTTGTTGATGACAGTCTTTGCTTTTAGTGGGGCCCTACCTACAGCAAAGGGCAAATGAAATTTGTAACTAACAGAATAAAAGAGTTGGAAGGGACCTCGCTGGTCATCTAGTCCAATGGTTGTTCTTTTTAAAGCCTCCAATGATGAAGCTATTCCACTGGTTGATTGCTGTCACCATTAAGAAATTTCTCCTCTGTTAGTTTCCATCCATTGTTTCTTGTCTTGCCTCTTGGTTCTTTGGAAAATGACTTGAACCCCTTGTCTTTGTAGGAGCCCCTCAAATATTGGAACACCTCTATCATGTCTCCCCTAGTCCTTCTTTTCATTAAACAAGGCAGACCCAATCCCTGCAACCATTCTTCATATGTTTTAGTCTCCAGCCCCCTAATCATTCTTTGTTGCTCTTCTCTGCACTCTTTCCAGAGTCTCAACATCTTTTTTGTATCGTCGTGATCAAAACTGGATGCAGTATTCCAAGTGTGGCCTTACCAAGGCCTTATAAAGTGGTATTAACACTTTGTGTGATCTAAACATGTTATACTAACACAATAATACAAAATGAAGATCTTTGATTAATATCTTTTTTATTAGTTTATAATATAAAATACAAAAATACAAAAGAAAATAGTAGGAAGATAGGGAGGGAGAAGGGAAGGGAATATGTAGAAAAGAGGGGGGAAAGAAAGAAAAGGTATTGGCTTTTGACTCCCTTTGGGGAAGCAATCTAGAAATAAAAAGAAATTTCCTGTTAGAATTTCCTCCAGAAGTTGTGAATGGTCCAACACTGGAAGTTTTTAAGAAGAGATTGGACAACCATTTGTCTGAAATGGTATAGAGTTTCCTGCCTGAGCAGGGGGTTGGACTAGATGACCTCCAAGATACCTTCCAACTCTGTTATTCTATTCTATTCTATTCTATTCTATTCTATTCTATTCTATTCTATTCTATTCTATTCTGTTCTGTTCTGTTCTGTTCTGTTCTGTTCTGTTCTGTTCTATTCTATTCTATTCTATTCTATTCTATTCTATTCTATTCTATTCTATTCTATTCTATTCTATTCTATTCTATTCCACTCCGTTCCATTCCGTTCCATTCCATTCTATTCTATTCTATTCTATTCTATTCTATTCTATTCTATTCTATTCTATTCTATTCTATTCTATTCTATTCTATTCTATTCTATTCTATTCTATTCTATATAAGATAATAGCATCAAACCTCAATGTTTTACTTTTACATAATAATATAAACTAGCCATTTTTATCATGACAAACCTATCTAATTGCTAAAACCCAAAATCAAAATTTCATTTTTTTCTACCTGAAGCACAAAGTCCAGAAGCAGTTTTCAAGTAGAAACAAAAGTAATTGTGTTCTTTTTCTTCAATCAAAGCAGTCTATTTCTGCTAATGCCATCAGCGTTTCCATCCATTCATCAGTTGTGGGAATCACAGTGTCCTTCCATTTCTGTGCATAAAGAAATCTTGCTACCTTCAACTTATATAACATCACTGTTCTATTTTTCCCCCAAGTATTTTTCCATTTAACCCAAAAGTTTCTGTTTTTTGTCGTTCTGTATTAAGTTGTGAATCCTGCTCTGATATTTCTTTGCTTTGTCACATGTCCACCATAAATGATAAAACTTTCCCTCTTTACATTTGCATTTCCAGCATTCATTTGAAATACCTTTAGTAGCTTGAAGATGACAATGAGAATAATGAACCCCTTTTGAATGAATATACTCTGTATTTATATTGGCAAGTCCAAAGTGGAAGGCAAATTTCATCACTCTCTCCACTCTCCCAACAACTTGCATTTAGAAAGATGGGCAAGAACATTTTTTTAAGAAAAACTGTTGCAGGCAGAGAAAATTGCATGTATTTTTTTTCTAGCAGTTCTCATTCAATCAAATTTTTTAAAATATTATTACAAACTCCTTCAAAGGACAATGAATTTTTTTTTTTGGGGGGGGAAGGTGGCAGAATATAATGTCTTGATATTATTTAGCTACACATTCAACGAGAGGTGTGCAAAACTCTCGTCTCCATAATAGGAGTTTAACTAAATTTAAGCAAGGATGTCTTTTTTGCATACAGCATATTCTACAGCAAGCAAATCCAGACATTTGGAATATAGTTTCTACAAAAAAGTGTTGAAATGAAGGATGAAAGCACTTAAACAGAAGCTAGCAACAATCCTTAATGTTCAGTGTAATGTATAAATATCTAAATTGAGGTTAACAGGGGCACAAATGGAAGGGAAGGGAAGGATGTGTGACTAGAAAGATTTTCCACAGTGCTTTCCATTCTTTCTTGGTCATTGTTGTTTCTATCCTATTTTCCTTTTGTAGAGAGAAGGGAAGAAAGGGAGGGAGGGAGGGAGGGAAGGAGGAAAGAGAAAAGAATAACAGAATAACAGTTGGAAAGGACCTTGGAGGTCCTCTAGCCCAGCCCCCTGCTCGAGCAGGACACCCTATACCATTTCAGACAAATGGCTGTCCAGTTTCTTCTTGAAAACCTTCAGTGATGGAGAGGGAGGAAGGGAGGGAGGGAGGGAAGGAAGGAAGGAAGGAAAGAAAGAAAGAAAGAAAGAAAGAAAGAAAGAAAGAAAGAAAGAAAGAAAGAAAGAAAGAAAGAAAGAAAGAGTATTGACTTTACAAGTCCTCTCACCCCTTCATTTAGTCCTTAAGTTCTTAATCTTTGTGCCTATAAATCATCAATTCATTTCTTTGTCTTTCAGGAAAATGTCTATATAGGCTTCAATGTGTTGCTTTCCTTCCATTGTCTCGATGTGGGTCATGGAAGGAAAAAGATGGAATGGCAGCTGGCCTGCCCAGAAAGGAACAGAGGCTGCAGACAGGCAAACAGCTCAAGGGCGCTGTTTTTAGGTGCAGCAGGTTGCGGTTTGAGGGGCAGGCAAGAAGTGGATAATGTGCAATCTTTCTATCCTTCTATCTAAATTCAACTCTGCAGGATAACAAATCTCACGGGGGGTCCAAGAAATACATCTGAGATTGGAAAACAAACTGCTGAACACAAGTAACATGAATTCTTGGGAAGTAGGGAGGGAGGAAGGAAGGAAAGAAGGGAAAAAGGAAGAGACAAAGGAAGGGAGAAAAAAGAAGGAAGGTGAGGAGAATGGAAAGAGGAATGAATGAATGAATGAATGAATGAATGAATGAATGAATGAATGAATGAATGAATAAGGAAGGAAGGAAGGAAGGAAGGAAGGAAGGAAGGAAGGAAGGAAGGAAAGAGGAAGGAAGAAAAAAGAAGGAAGGTGAGGAGGATGGAAAGAGGAAGGTAGGGAAAGGAGGGAAGGAAGGAAGGAGGGAGAATGATAAAGAGGTAGGCAAAGCAGGCATAAGAAAGAGAAAGCGGAAGACAGGATATAAATAAAATCTAAAAGCTAGTTTAAAATTCCCTGAGTAAGATTGGAAATAAGATAGCATCTCTTTTGCAGGTTTTGTGTGGCTGGTACTTCTGTAAGTTGCAAGGAACATTTCGAACACAGCGTTAAAGGTGGCTGGAAGCATCCTGAAGGAAGCAAATGAAATTTCAAAAAGACTGACAATAGATTTTAGGAAAGACTCGGTTTTCTATCTCCCTTTGTGCATCTGTTTACCCAGGCTTCAATTTGCCTTCATCATTTTATTTCTCTGTAATGTTTCTTCCAGGCAGGGGGTGGAGGTGGAGGCCCATTTCTTATTCAGAGCCAGCTCTGAAAAATAAAGTGACATTTTGCCAAAAGGGAGACGCATTACCCATCTCTCTTTGAAACCTCTCTGGCAACTGAAAGGTAATGATCAGGCCAGGGCCTGGAATGAGATTTATCTAACACCAATGCTGAGTTTGCAGTTTGGTTCTTTGTTGAGCTGTGGGCTATTGTAACAGGGGGAAGGGGAGGAGAGAGAGAGTAAGAGAGAGAGGAGGAAGAGAGAGAGAGAGTAAGAAAGAAAGGGGGAAGGGAAAGGGAGACAGAAAGAGAGAGAGAAAGGGGGGAGAGTAGGAGAGAGACATGGAAGGGAGAGAGGGAGAGGGAGAGAGGGGGGAAAGAGGGAGAGGTAGAAGGAGGGGGAGAGAGGGGGGAGAGAGAGGGAGAGAGAGGGGGACAGAGGAGGCAGGGAGAGAGTAAGAGTCAGAGAGAAGAGGAGATGGAGAGAGAGAGGGAGACTAGGTAACATCATCAATCATCAAACAATCATTAAGCAATCATCAGAAAACAACCAAATGAGGGTTGAAATGAGGACACCTCATTTCAACTCTGAGATACACATATTCTCCTTTATTCGTTTTATTTATTTATTGGTTGGGGTTATTTGTTTCCAATGGGTTCCTTTGCCCTTTAAAAAAAGGGAGCGCACCAATGGGTTTCTCAAAAATAAATCACCTTATTTCATTCTTTGACAAAGGAACTAAATTAGTGGACAAGTGAAATGATGTTTACCTAGTAACAAGTAACTAGCCAACAAGTTTATGCCTGCCTTTAGGTAACAAAGTGAGGGTCTGTGTTCTACCTTCACAAGGATTCTGCAATGCAGCATAACATTTCCAAACAATAAAGTGGAGCTGGCATATTGCTCTGCTTTAGCTAATATGTGGAATTGCTGTGGATACACAAATCCCATTCACTGGGATGTGGCAGGCAACCAAAACAGACTGATGTATTCACCACAGCAATGGTGTACTTCACTACATAGGCATTTACACAGAAGAATGGGTGGACCTTTTCTCCAAAGCACCGGAAGGCAGAACAAGATCATTAAAGAGAGATTCAGTCTAGAACTAAGGAGAAATTTCCTGACAGTGAGAACAACTCACTGTGTTAATACCACTTTACAATGCCTTGGTAAGGCCTCACTTGGAATACTACATCCAATTTTGGTCACCATGATGCAGAAAAGATGTTGAGACTCTAGAAAGAGTACAGAGAAGAGCAACAAAGATAATTAGGGGACTGGGGGCTAAAACATATAAAGAACAGTTACAGGAATTGGGTATGTCTAGTTTAATGAAGAGAAGGATGAGGGGGGACAGGATAGCAGTGTTCCAATATCTCAGAGGCTGCCCCAAAGAAGAGGGAGTCAAGCTATTCTCCAAAGCACCAGAAGGCAAGACAAGAAGCAAAGGATGGAAACTAATCAAGGAGAGAAGCAACCAGGAATTAAGGAGAAATTTCCTGACACTTAGAACAATTAATCAGTGGAACAACTTGCCTGCAAAAGTTGTGAATGCTCCAACTGTAATGTAGCGGGTCCAACGCAAGGAAGAGACGCCAGCTGGAGTACGTGTTCAGCTCTTTATTGGAAAGGGGTAGCGTACTGAGGAATGACGGTTACCTGGCCTCCTTAAATACCTAGCCAGGTAAGCGGACAGCCAATGGGGTTGGCCCTAGGTTTCCCGCCGAAACTGGGTTTCCCGCCAAAACCGTTCAGGCCAATGCCCCCTGGTGGCTGTTGCTATGCAGGTGTCTGCATACATAACACCCCTCCCCCCTTAGAGAAGAACCATATAACAGCTATAGAACAATTTTGCAACTAGCTACATAACTATATACACTGTGTGTCAATGCACAGCAACTGTGGAGTGATCACTTGCACACATAGTCCGCCAGGTAGGCAGGTGTCCTGTGGGGCCTGGTGGACTGTCTGGGCATGGCTTGGCCCTGGGCTTGGACAGCTGGTTCGTGAGGCCTCTGTGCTGGGTTGAGCAGAGCTGGGTTCAGGAGGCCCTCCTCCTCTGATTCCTGTTCTGTGTTGTTTCCGGCTGGGCTGACCTCTCCTGGGGTGTGGCTCTCCTGTTGGGCGTGTGTGGTGAACTCAGGGACCCTTCCTCTGAGCTGGTCGATGTGCCCCCTTATGTGTCTGTCTCCCTCCATCCCCACGATGTACAAGAGGGGCCCAGTTTTCTCAACCACTGTCCCTGGAATCCATGGATGTCCTGCCCCATAGTTCCTCACCCAGACCAGGTCCCCCACGTTGAGAACTCTGTGTGGGGCTGCAGCTGATGATGATGATGGTGATGGTGGCCTATCCGTCTCAGCTGCTACTCGGTCTGGGTGTCAACGGTCCAGCTTGGTGATCAGACGCCGTCCCCATCGCAGTTCTGCTGGGCTCTTCTTTGCTGGGTAGCAACACACGGTGTAGTGTGTTGGGCAAGTAGAAATTTTGCCAGTCTGTGATGCCAGTCCCCGCTGATGATGCGCCGGAGTGCGTCCTTGGGTGTCCTTACCATCCGTTCAGCTTGCCCATTAGTCGATGGATAGAAGGGCATGGAGGTGGCGTGTCTAATCCAATTCGCCTTCAAGAATGCCTGGAAATCAGTAGCGGTAAACTGAGGCCCGTTATCTGATACAAGGACATTGGGGAGGCCGTGTGTGGCAAAGAGAGCTCTGAGCACCTGGATTCTCCTAGCCAAGGTCATGTTGGGAACAGGGACTACCTCTAGCCACTTGGAGTGGCTGTCCACTACCACTAAGAACAGTTGGCCCTGAAATGGCCCTGCATAGTCAATGTGGATGCGGGACCAGGGTGTGTGTGTGGCCTTCCACCTGTGTACTGGTGCGTGGGGCATTTCTGGCCTGGATCTCTGGCACGTGTAACAGGCCTTGGCCTGTTCCTCAATGTCCCTGTCCAGCCCTGGCCACCAGTGGCAGCTTCTGGCCAGTGCCTTCATCCTAACCACCCCCGGGTGTCCTTCATGTAAGGATTCCAATACCTTGCCCCAGACTGCGGTGGGGATAATGACCCTGCTTCCCCAGAGGAGGCAACCCCTGTGTGTGGAGAGCTCATGACGCCTGGTGAAATAGGCCTGGAACTCAGGCCCCGGGGACTTGTTTTGCCACCCTGTGCAAACCCATGAGTGTACCCTGCTCAAGATGTTGTCTGTGGCTGTGTTGCTGGCAATGTCCTTGGCATGAACTGGGCATTCTGGCAATTCCTGCAAGGCTAGGATCTGTGTTGCTGGTGCCGGGTCTGGTTCAGTTGTACCGAGGGGAAGCCTACTTAAACCGTCTGTGTGGCCCATCTCCTTCCCTGGCTTGTGCACCAGATTGCAATTGTAAGCTGCAAGGAAGATGGACCACCGGAGCATTCTGGGGGACAGAATTTGGGGCGTCTTCCTGTCCGTTGTGAACAGGCCCAGGAGTGGTTTGTGGTCCGTGAAAACAGTGAACTCCCTGACATAAAGATAATCGTGGAACTTTTTAATTCCTGCCACGATTGCCAGGGCTTCCCTGTCAATTTGGGCGTAGTTCCTTTCTGCTCCAGACAGCGTCCTTGAATAGTAGGCGATGGGGATTTGAGCCCCATTAGGCTCTAGGTGACTGAGGACAGCGCCCACGCCATAAGGGGATGCATCGCACACAATGCATATGGGCTTTGTTTCTATGAAGTGTGTTACTGTGGACTTGTCAGACAGTAGTGCCTTCAATGCTCTAAAGCTTTGCTCGTGGACGGAAGTCCAGGCCCATGCTGCCTTTTTATCCAGTAACCTGTGAAGTGGCTCTGCAATGGCTGCCTTGTGTGGGAGGAATGTATGATAGAAGTTTATCAGACCCAGGAATGCCTGTAGCTCTGCCTTGTTCTTGGGTATGGGTGATAGTTTGATGGCCCTCACCTTGGACTCTGTGGGGTGGATTCCCTTGGCATCTACCCTGAATCCCAAGAATTCTGTGGAGGGAACACCTATGCTGCATTTCTCCCTCTTAAGTTTGAGGCCAGCTGTGCGCAGCCTGAACAGCACCTCCCTAAGCCTACCTGCCAGCTCTTCTGCTGATGCTCCTGCAATCAGGATGTCATCAAAATAGGGGCATACTCCTGGGATGCCCCTGAGTGTCTTCTCCATAACTTCCTGGAAGATGCCAGGAGCAACGCTGACCCCAAACTGCAGCCTGTTCACCCGGAACGCTCCCCTCTTTGTTACTATAGTCTGAATGTCAGCTGTTGCCATAGTAACCGTGAGTTGCTGGTATGCCTGCACAAGATCGAGCCTTGCAAAGATGGCGCCGCCTTGGAGGGAAGCGAGAACGTGGCTGACCGTGGCGACCAGGTAAGCATGCAAGTTTAGGGCGCGGTTCACCGAGCACTTGTAGTCGGTGCAGATCCTTATTTTCCCATTGGACTTGAGCGGGGTGACGATTGGGGTTTCCCACTCCCCCCATCTACGGGCTCTAAGATTCCCTGGGCCACCAACTTATCCAGTTCACACTCGATTTTGTGTTTGAGCGCGAAGGGGACTCGCCGTGGTCGGACCCTGACGGGGGGGAACATTCGAGTTAAGCTTGAACGAGATGGGGGGCCCTGTGTACCTGCCCAGCGTTCCGTCGAAGACATCTGTGAACTCCTTGCAGACGGCCTCGACGGAGTCCTCCTGGATCCGCTGGATCCCGGACACTGTGATTCCCAGGGCCTCAAACCAGTCTAGACTGACCAGGCTGGCTCTCCAGCTCCCTACCACTACAACCTCCAGATGCTCTTCGTGACCCTTAAACCCCACCGAGATGGTAGCCTCCCCCTTTACCTTGACCGGCGAATTCTGAAAATCGGTCAGGGTTAAATTTGTAGGCCATAATTTAATCCACTGCTTGCTCCGGCTATGAATATTGTTAAGGGTCTCGTCCAAAATGATTGAAACCGCTGATCCGGAGACAAGCTGCATGCTGCAAGGAACGCCTTGCAAGCGGATCGTTAATCTAATTTTGGGTTTGAGCAGCCAGCGGCTACCCATATGGTTAATGGCCAGCCGGCTCTCAACATAGCCAATTCGCATTTTGGTCGGGGCCCCAGTACCTTCGAACGGCAATTCCTCCGGTTGCAGCTCGTGGATCTCCTCTCGGGGGCGGCGGCTACAACAGACCGCGGCTATGTTGCCTGTTTTCTTGCAGGCCCAGCATGTGGCCACCTGGAACTTACAGAGGCTGCGCACATGGTTCCCACCACACCCTGCACACCTCTGAGGGTTGGCGGCATTGCTAGGAGGCAATGGGCTTGTCTGGGTGTCTGACCTGCTGGTCGGGGGTCGACTTTCGCTGGAGGAGGTTGATGCTCTGCTCGTCCTCGGCTGTGGTGACCTGCCGGTGGATGCTGGCCGCCTGGCTGCCAGTCCGGGTCTCCTGGACTGCTTGGACAGCCCCGCAGGCTGCTTCATTGGCCAGGATGGCGTCTTCGGCTTCCTGGAGCGAAACCTCCTCTCTTTCGAACAGGCGCTCTTGCAGCCGCCTGTCTCATAGGCCGCAGATCAGCCGGTCCCTTAGCCACTCCTCCAAGTTCGAAAACTTGCAGGCGACAGCGGCTTCTCGTAGGGCGGCGAGGAATTCGGAACCGGACTCGTCGGGGCGCTGGTCCCTTTTTTCGAACTGTGACCTCGCGGCCACTTTGGAGCGCTGGGGCCAGAAGTTGGTGTTGAGCTTGGCCACGAGGTTCCGGTACGCGATGGTATTGATTGCTTCTGGGGCGAACAGGTTCATGGCGATCTCTAGGAGTGCAGGCCCCCTGATGCAGAGCAGGGCTGCCGCCTTCGCACCGTCCTGTGAAATCTGGTTGAAGTGCATGTACAGTTCGGCGTGAGCCAGGTACCGGGCCCATGTCTCGGGGTGGCGGGTGTCGAATTCGCGGGGTTGTCCAGCCCTTGCCATCACGGCGTTCGTTTCGGGTCTTGAGTCGCGGATGCGGTGACCAGCGTGGTCCGGTTGGCTGGCGGTCAGGTTGGAAGGAAGGGGAAGATTCCTCCTTCCTTCAGCGTGCGGTGCGCTCCCCAAGTGACTTCAGCTCCTTGTCAGCAGCAATCCCACCTTCGTCGCCACTGTAATGTAGTGGGTCCGACGCAAGGAAGAGACGCCAGCCGGAGTACGTGTTCAGCTCTTTATTGGAAGGGGGTAGCGTACTGAGGAATGAGGGTTACCTGGCCTCCTTAAATACCTAGCCAGGTAAGCAGACAGCCAATGGGGTTGGCCCTAGGTTTCCCGCCGGAAACTGGGTTTCCCGCCAAAACCGTTCAGGCCAATGCCCCCTGGTGGCTGTTGCTATGCAGGTGTCTGCGTACATAACACGAGCAGTGGAAGATTTTAAGATACTGGGCAGCCATTTTACTGAAATGGTATAGGGCAGTGATGGCAAGCCTTTTAGAGACCGAGTACCCAAACTGCAACCCAAAACCCACTTATTTATTGACGGGTGCCAGGTGGGGTGTGGCCCACTGGGAGGGTGTGACTGTGGTGATCATGGCAAACTGGGTGGGTGTGGCCAAAGTGGGCATGGTCACCTTGATGTTGTTCGTGAGGAGAGATCCCTGTGGGGGCCAGGAAGGGTTGGGGGAGATCCAGGGGGTCTCTGGCAGGTGGGGTGGTTGGCCAGAGGCTCGTCCTGTGAGGTGAGACAGGGTGGGTATGCCAATTGCTGCAGGGCAAGGCAAGGTGAGGTAGGGGCCAGGGCAGCTACTGCCTGACACCATCATCCCCCACACATAGAAGCCGCAAGCGCATGGGGGCCAACGGTGTCTGTCAGGAGACACAGCCTGCCGGCTCCTCAACCAGCACACCCTGGACAGCTAGCCGACAGCTGAGGATGAAATGCAGTGGGTTGTGCCCAGGAAAAGGAGAGCATGCAAGACCAGGAGGGATGGGACAGGGGGGGAAGGAAACCAGCTGTGCCGGGATGCATCTGGTCATGTGGGACCTCGGGCAGCTTGTTGAAGAGGGACGGTTGCCATCTCCAGGACATGACACACGTGCCCACAAAGAGGGCTCTGAATGCCACCTCTGGCATGCATGCCATAGGTTCGCCACCACTGGTATAGGGTTTCCTGCCTGAGCAGGGGGTTGGACTAGAAGACCTTGAAGGTCCCTTCCAACTTTGTTATTCTTTTCTAAATAATCAGCGGAACAGTTTACCTCCAGACATTGTGGGTCCTTCATCCCTGGAGATTTTCAAGGACACTGGACAGCCATTTATCCAGAATGATATAGGGTCCCCTGCTCAAGCAGGGGGTTGGAGTAGAAGACCTCCAAAATCTCTCCCACCCCTATTATTCTATATTCTAAATAAAGTGTCTCCTCATATTGAGGTCAAATACTTTGCCAGAGCAGAGTACCACTGTCTGGGTTGTACAAGTAGTCCTTGACTTATAACGATTGCTTTAATTCGAAGTTACAATTGTAAATGCTGCAAACACTGACATGTTTTTGCACTGACAATATAAGAGGCAGCCTTTTGCTTTAACTGTTTGGCTTTGAATCACTAAAGCGCAGGAGGGATTCAACCTGGATGTTTTGAGAAGATAAGGGATAGCGCTTCAGAAGGGAAGCGAAACTTCGTGTGTTAAACTAATTGGTGAATGTGATTTATGATGTGTAATTAAGGGAGGGAATTCTGTAGAATATGATGTGTAAAGAGGAGGAGAATTCAGATTCTGGCATCCATCCATGAGTGCCAATGCTCCATTCTCATTATTATAGACTATTTTAGAACAAACAATCATGCAGTGTTCTTTGATCTGTCTCATTAATCAGAACCATGACATCATGCTAGAATCTTCTTTCTTTCAAACATCCTGGGGGATCCTCAGCCCCCGCCGCTGTCTCTAATAAGGGAAAGAAGCTGGGAAGAGGAAGCCTGCTTGGAGACAATAACCTGGCTGCTGATGAAACCTCAGAGGAGGGAGTAATAGACGGCTTGCTGTGGGAAGATGAGTTTGGGCAGATTTCCAAACCCAAGCAGTTAAGTGAGTCTATCTGGTTGTTAGGCTGGAACCACTCCAGCGGAGACTGCAGATGCCTTGAGACTGCACTGCCAGACTCTTCAAAGCAGAATGGTGGAGAGCAACCAGACCATCTGCCACTGAGAACTTGGGTGAGTGGAAAATCCTGACTGCAGACCAGACAGGCTGCCAGCCCCAGGAATCTCCTGCCAGGCCTTCCAGACCCACAGAGACAGAGGACCCCAACCTGGGGCCTCTGCAGCAATGGGAGGTTGGGGAACCCCCACAAGTGAAAGGCCAACAACATCTGAGCTTGCTACAGCTAATAGAGGCCTTGCAACAGCTGGGGATGGTGCAGAAGCCTGGAGATCAGAAGCTGGTGGGAGGGCAACAACAGCAAGGGTGGCACCAGCAGGGCCTGAATGTGTAACCCCTGAACATACAGCAGGACCAGTGGGGCCAGCAGCAGTGGGGGGCCCAGCAATCAATGATAGCCCCACCCTTCAGAGCAACCTTTGATGGGGACCCATAGAAACTGATTTTTTTCCCTAAACCAAGTATGCTCTCATTTGAATTGCTGGGTCTATCTTTATCCGGACCCAGATACTGAGTTGTAGATTTCGGCTTAATGTCATAGTTCCGACAAATGAAACTCTTCAAAGTACTTCAAGGCATTGTTTACCTTAAAGAATCTTTATTCGAGTAGCATAGCTTTGGTGTTGTGACTCAGGGCCAGCCTGTGGGTCCGACAGTCGGCTCCGATGTATTGGATGACTCAGACGAGGGGGAGGAGGGAAACGAACCGGCTGATGATGGTTCGGAGGCTTTGCAGAGCCCTCAGCCGGGGACCTCTTCTCAGCTGCGTGAGCCCGAGAGTGCGGAGGAAGATGACCTACAGCTGGCCCTGTTCAAGGACGCCCGACGCAGGAGGCAGTCGAGCAGGAACAAACAAAGAAAGGTTGTGGGACTCCTCGGGAGGAGGCACAGGGAGACCACGCCCTGAGCTCTCTATAAAAGGAGTGTTTGGGGAGGGGCTGGTTGCTGAAAGCAACTTTTCCGCTTGAGAAGACAAGCTCTAGTGTTTTTGTTAACTGCGTAATTAAATCTTGGCAGATGCCTTTTAGCCTTGGACGCTCTCCAGCCTCTTCTTTCTGAATAGGGGTTTGCCTTACTCAAGGCCAGAAGAGGGCTGGTTCAGAACAGTTTGCTTTCAGCCACCCACCCCTTATTACTATGATGGAGCAGCTTCTTGCCGAGAATGCCCAGCTCACCCAGCAACTCACTTTGCTGGCAGCTCAGGTGGCACAACTGCAAGCTCAGGTACATGCTGCACCCCCACCCAGGAGGAAATGTCAGATAGCTATGCCGGATAAATTTGCTGGTAAACCAGAACTGTTTCCTGCCTTCCTGGGACAATGCCAGCTTTTTATCAGCGTGAGAGCAGTTGATTTCCCCACTGACCGAGATAAGGTGGGATTCGTGTTGAGCCTTCTGTCGGGAGATGCAGCTCGTTGGGGCACGCCTCTGTTGGCACAGCCTAGCCCTTTGTTGGATAACTTTGGGGGGTTTTGTGACCATATGCGCCTCATGTACGAGGACCCAATTAAGGCGCAGACTGCCACCCGACGCCTGAAAGCTTTGAGGCAGGGTCAGCGCCCTCTACAGGCCTATATCAGCGATTTCCGGCTGCTTAGCCAGGATTCCGCCTGGAATGAGGCTGCGCTCGTGGATGCCTTTCAGGATGGCTTGTCAGAGGAGATGTTGGATGAGCTGGCCCGCGTGGACATTCCCTCAGATCTGAATGGGCTGATCCATCTTTGTCTGCGGATCGATGCCCAGCTGCAGCAGCGAAAGAGTCGCCGTGCCACCCCACAGACCCCTGCCGCCCCTGTTGTGCGTGAGCCCCCAGTCCAGAGGGAGGAGCCAATGGAGCTGGGTGCCGCCAGGTCCCGTCTATCGGTGACGGAAATGGACAGACGACGATCGGAGGGGTTGTGTTTTTACTGTGGGGACCCTGGACATTTGGCTGCTTCTTGTCCAAAGAAGCGTCAGCGGGCATCAGTGACCAAGCCGGCCCCGAGAAAGTCCCCTGCTTTGCTGTCGGGAAACGGCCTGAGCCCGATCTAGTCGGTGTGATAGATCGGTCGACCCACCACGACCACGCCGAGCGACGCCATTCCGATGGTGCCTGTGAACCTCCACGGCATTTGATTTTGGAGGCACGACTGATCCTTCCTGGCAAGCCAGAGGGGATTCCGGTCCATGCCCTAATTGACTCTGGGGCTACCACTAACTTTATGGACTCGGCCTTCGTGGCCAAATGGGCTGTTCCTCAGTGTCCGGTGGATCCGCCCATGCTAGTGGAGACTATTGATGGTCGAGTGCTCCTGTCCGGGCCTATTACGGCCGCCACGCAACCAGTGAGTATGGCTATCAGTTCCCATGTGGAGGCCATTCAGTTCTACATCACTTCGGATCTGCACTTCCCCGTGGTCCTGGGACTGGCGTGGCTCCGGGCGCATGATCCACAGATCTATTGGTCTCAGAACTTGGTCACCTTCCCAAGTTTGCAGTGCGTGGACCACACCCGTCATATCTGTGCCGGCCAGGTGGAGGGCTCCTCAGGAGTTTCTTTGCCTCCCGAACTGTCCGACTTTGCTGATGTGTTCAGCGAGTCAGAGGCGGACCAATTACCCCCGCACAGGCCCTACGACTGTTCCATTGATCTAGTTCCTGATGCGTCTCTCCCAGTGGGGCGTTTGTATTCCATGTCGGAGCCCGAGTTGGCTGCATTGCGGGACTTCCTGACAAAGAATTTGGCTCGTGGTTTCATCCGGCCCTCGTCCTCGCCAGTGTCTGCGCCCGTGCTCTTCGTCAAAAAGAAGTCGGGCGAGTTACGGCTGTGCTGTGACTACCGGAAACTCAACGCCATCACAGTGCGTAACCGCTACCCGCTGCCCCTCATCCCCGAGCTCTTGGACCGACTCCGGGAGGCTAAGATCTTCACGAAACTGGACCTGCGTGGAGCTTACAACCTCGTCAGGGTTCGGCCGGGTGATGAGTGGAAGACGGCGTTTGGTACTCGCTATGGACATTTCGAGTACACGGTGATGCCGTTTGGCCTGACCAACGCCCCCGCTGTGTTTCAGCATTTTATGAACGACATCTTTCGAGATCTGTTGGACCAGTTTGTCGTGATTTACCTGGACGACATCCTGATTTACTCCCCGTCGCGTGAAGCGCATCATCAGCATCTCCGTCAGGTCCTGCAGCGCCTCCGAAAACATCGGCTGTTTGCCAATTTGGAGAAGTGCCAGTTTTACCAGGTGACCATCGATTTCTTGGGTCACCGCATTTCTCCTGAGGGCATCGCCATGGAACCGAGTAAAGTGGAGTCGTTGCAGAGTTGGCAACCCCCACGTCGCGTGAAGGATGTTCAGCGACTTCTTGGATTTGCCAACTACTATCGAACATTCATTCCTGGCTTTGCTGCCTTGACAGCCCCCCTTACCCGGCTCCTGCAGAAGAAGACTCGGTTCCAGTGGAACGCCCCCGAACAACAGGCGTTCCAAGCTTTGAAGGACGCCTTCATGAAGGAGCCCATCTTGAAGCATCCTGACCCGCAATGGCCGTTTGTCGTGGAGGCGGACGCCTCCGACATTGCCATTGGGGCCGTGTTACTCCAGGCAGCGACGCCCAACGGTACCCTTTTCCCTTGCGCGTATCACTCTCGGAAATTGAACCCCTCGGAGCGCAACTATACCATCTGGGAGAAGGAGCTAGTGGCCATCAAGGCGGCGTTCGAGGCTTGGAGGCATCATCTGGAGGGGGCGCGGCATCAAATCGAGGTCCGGACGGACCACAAGAATCTGGAAAGCCTGCAGACCGCTCGGAATTTGAACCAACGCCAGATCCGGTGGTCCCTCTTCTTTGCGAGGTTTGACTTCCGGGTGCGGTACATACCAAGCGGGCACAACCAGAGAGCGGATGCTCTGTCCAGGAAGCCCGAGTACACCCGAGTGGAAGACAAGCTTCCGCCCAGGACAGTGATCCCCGTCGAGTCTTTTGCTGCGGTGCGGAAGCCGGTGGATATACGGGCTCGGATCCGGGAGGCGCAGCAGCAGGAGGCGTGGGTGGCTCAGCGGAAGGAAGAGGTGGGGCCAGATTCGCCTTGGTCGGTCACGGATGGACTCCTGTATTATCGTGACCGGCTCTATGTTCCAGGAGGGCCACTCAGGGGACTCGTCCTCAGCCAATGTCATGATAACCCGGCTGCGGGGCATTTTGGCCTGTTCAAGACTCTGAACCTGGTCTCCCGTACCTTCTGGTGGCCCCGAGTCCGACACGATGTCCAGTCTTATGTCACCTCCTGCGTCCCATGCAGGCAGGCCAAGTCAGCGACAGGGGCCCCGCCTGGTTTACTGCAGCCTTTGCCAACGCCCAAGAGACCCTGGGGGGCTGTGTCCATGGACTTTCTGACGGATCTACCCCCGTCCTCCGGCTTCACGACAGTGTTTGTGGTGGTGGACATGTTGACCAAGATGGCGCACTTCATCCCCTGTCGCGGCTTACCGTCAGCTCGCGCCACTAGTCGCATGTTCATCCAACAGGTGTTCCGGCTGCACGGCCTTCCCGATAGGGTCGTCTCCGATAGGGGGGCCCAGTTTACAGCCCGCTTCTGGCAGGAGTTGATGCGGGCGTTGGACATTAAGGTTTGCCTCTCGTCCGCGCATCATCCTCAGACCGACGGGGGTACCGAGAAGGTCATCGGCATCTTAGAGCAGTATCTGCGCTGCTATGTTAACCTGCAGCAGGACAATTGGGTGGACTATTTGGCCATAGCCGAGTTTGCCTTTAACAACTCGCAGCACACCTCCACGCAGATGACACCGTTCTTGGCCAACGTGGGTTATCACCCCAGGTTTTTCCCCCTTTCTCCCGTGGACTCACCGGAGCCGGCAGCGAACGAATTCATGGCGGAATTACAGGCGATCCATCGGTTGGTGCGACGGCAGCTGGAGAAGGCCAAGGCCGACTACAAGAGGTTCGCCGATCGGTCGAGAAGGGATACGCCTCCATTATCGGTGGGGGATCGGGTCTGGCTGTCCACCAGGAACCTACCATCCACTCGGCCGGCGAGGAAGCTGGACCACCGTTACCTTGGACCGTTCCCAGTCGAGGCCGTCATCAACCCGGTCGCCTATCGTTTAACTCTGCCACGTTCCCTGCGCGTGCACCCCGTCTTCCATCGGTCCTTGTTGGTCCCCGAACAACCGGCTTGTCCACTTCGCCAAGCGGAACCTCCCCCATCAGGACCTCGTGATGGCGACAGCACCCCCGAGTACGAGGTCGCCAGCATCAGGGATTCCCGCTGGCTGAAAGGTCGCTTCCAGTACCTGATCGAGTGGAAAGGGTACGGGCCGGAGGACTTCACATGGGAAGACGCGACCGCCGTTCATGCCCCTGCGTTGGTGACTGCTTTTCACGAACAGTTCCCATCCCGACCGCATCCGGATCGGCAGACCCGGGGGAAGGGCCCTGCGGTGCGGGATAGTGTTGTGACTCAGGGCCAGCCTGTGGGTCCGACAGTCGGCTCCGATGTATCGGATGACTCAGACGAGGGGGAGGAGGGAAACGAACCGGCTGATGATGGTTCGGAGGCTTTGCAGAGCCCTCAGCCGGGGACCTCTTCTCAGCTGCGTGAGCCCGAGAGTGCGGAGGAAGATGACCCACAGCTGGCCCTGTTCAAGGACGCCCGACGCAGGAGGCAGTCGAGCAGGAACAAACAAAGAAAGGTTGTGGGACTCCTCGGGAGGAGGCACAGGGAGACCACGCCCTGAGCTCTCTATAAAAGGAGTGTTTGGGGAGGGGCTGGTTGCTGAAAGCAACTTTTCCGCTTGAGAAGACAAGCTCTAGTGTTTTTGTTAACTGCGTAATTAAATCTTGGCAGATGCCTTTTAGCCTTGGACGCTCTCCAGTCTCTTCTTTCTGAATAGGGGTTTGCCTTACTCAAGGCCAGAAGAGGGCTGGTTCAGAACATTTGGCACATACATGGTTGAAGCCGAAATCTGAATCCCCCTCCCCTAAACACATAGTATCAAAGCACAGTTCCCTCCTCTGATTAACGGTCATAAATCACATTCTCCAATTATTTTGAAATGCAAGCTTTCCCTCCCATTGTCCAACCTGCCATTTGTTTATCATCTCTTATTTCAAAAGCCCTGAATTGTTATGTCTAACTAACTCCCATTACATTCCTCCCCACCCCAGTATCATCTAATTCTAAGAGTAAAGCATAGGAAAGAAAAAGGCTGCATCTCCATATGTTGTCAAAGCAAGAACATCCAATGTTAGCAGCACTGACATCCCCCTTTTGTGACCTTCTGACCATCAAAGTCAATGGGGAAGCCAGATTCACTTGACAACTGTTTTACTCTCTTAACGGCAGTGATTCACTTAACAAAGATGGCAAGAAAAGTCATAAAATGGGTCAGAATTCATTTAACAACTGACTTAGTTAGCAACAGAAATTTTGTGCTCACTTGTAGTCATAAATTGAGGGCTTCCTGTACTTTGAAACAACTTGCACTAGGGAACAGCTCATAATTATTTTTAAAGTAGCAAAAAAGAGTTTCAAGGCATATATCTTGTGCTTTTTGCCCATCCCACAGTATCTTTAATTTAAGAAATTTATTTCAGGACCTCTGTCTCTAACCGTTTTCAAGTTATTTCCCTACTTCCTGTTAGGGCCCTCAATTCATGAGCCCTCTGCAGTTTGGATGCATGAAATCCAGTGGTGGGATTCAGCTGGTTCGCACCACTTCAGCAGACCTGGTAGCTAATTTTTTGTTGCCCAGGCCCAGAATGGACTTCTGGAAGTGGCATCCACACAGAGAACCGGTTGTTCACATATTTGAATCCCACCACTGATGAAATGCCTCAGTGAACTTCATGCTAATTAAGACAAATTTCCAGTGATGGATTAACATATTTATCTGCATTTTCCCATGAAAAATAGTAAACAACATCATATTAATTAAGTCAAAATTAAGTTAGGCCTCCAAATGGAAGGTTAAGATGAATGGGTTACATTCATACCTTATGTTGAGAAACAAATTTAGGTTTCTTGTAGCACGTTAAATTTGGCATAAGTGAATAACAAAAGAAACATTTATAAGGAAAATTAAAGTTTTGGGGAGTTTGGTAGGCTCATTAGCCCACAGCCCTCTCTTTTTATGGGCAGAATTAAAAATAAAAAAAAATGACCACCCAGAGGCTACTATACAAGGACCAATCATGCATTGCAAAGATCGCTTGGATGTGGGAGAGCCTTCTAATGTAATCTACCAGATCCCCTCCATCGATTGCCCTTGTGACTATGTAAGACAGACAGAGAGGAAGCTAAGCACCAGATTGCAAGAACACAAGCGAGCAGTCAGACAAGGAGACCCAAACTCACACTGCAATAAACAAGGACACACATTCAGTTTTACAGATTGTTGGACGAGCAGGCACAAAAACAGCCAGGGAAGTTATTGAAGCCTGGGAAACAGGCCCCCTCATCAGTCAACAAGAATTCTAGTTTACCACCAGCCTATCAAGTTCTTAGAAGCCAAGGTCTGGGCAGACCAAGGAAACAATAGCCAATCACCGGCCATCAACAGACCAAGCAACCAATAGGAAGGCACCACATAAATACTACTCACAGAATAGCCCAAAGCATATATTCCAGTAGAGAGAAGTTCTCCAGCATAAATCTAAAAACTTTGGAAGACTAAACCACTGATTCTGGTGACTGACCAAGATTGCATCTTGCTAATTTATCCTGGGACATCTATATTTGCCTTCATTCATTAAAAAATGAGAAATATATTTAGGTATTAATGAAAGCTTTCAGACACATTGAGGTGATCATAATTTTATTTAATAAAAAGGCTAATCTCCCCAACATTCTGTCTAGGATGAATACATCTACTATATATTTATTAACTTTTACATTTTTTCTAGCCTTATGTTTACTCTGTCCTATGTCTTTATTTTTATTTAAAAAGAAACCTGCCATTATTAGTTTTCTTTTTTAAAAAAATCTTTTATGCAGTGTCCCATGGTCCTATGACTGATTTGAGATGTTTTTGTTGATTAAATAATTTACTTAACAACTGTGGTGAATCACTGTATAACAGCTTTAGAAATGGTCAAAAAATTGAATCATAGTTATCTGAACACTTAGTAATAATTTTAACAAGTTACAAGCAAAATTCCAAACTGAGTTGAGGTCATAAGTAGAGGACCACCTATAGATTTTTCATTATACTTTGCCCTAAAATGGTGTTTTAGGTCTTCCAACAGGGCATTCATAAAATCCTAGGGCTGGAAGGCACCTTGGAGGTCTTCTAGTCCAACCCCTGGCTCAGTCATTATTCATCAGCTCTGTAACAGAGTCCATCTAACATGCCAATGTTGTATGATTATAAGAGAATTCCAGGAAGAGCTGAAAATGTGAAGTTATGGACACAGGAGAGAGAGAGAGAGAGAGAGAGAGAGAGAGAGAGAGAGAGAGAGAGAGAGAGAGAGAGAGAGAGAGAGAGAGACTTGGTTTGTTTGTACATTTAATTAAACAAGTGACTTGTCCTATCATTTCACAAACATGTCTAATAAATCTTTCCATTTCTATTGTTTCCCTTTCCTATACTTGTCGAGATATTACATTAATAATGCAGATTAGCATTCTAACAAACTGAAATTCAGTGTAGAAAAAAGTAAGGTTTTACACTTAGGCAAGAAAAAAAACAAATGTACAGGTACAGACTGGGTGAAACCTGGTTCAATAGCAGTAACTGTGAGAAGGATCTTGGAGTCCTAGTGGACAATCAATTAAATATGAGCCAGCAGTGTGTGGAAGCAACCAGAAAAAACAATGCAATCTTAGGCTGCATCAACAGAGGGATAGAATGAAGATCATGTGAAGTATTTGTGCTACTTTATAAAGTCTTAGCAAGACCACAGTTTTAATACTGTATCCATGTTTGGTCACCATATTATACATAAAAAAGTTGTAGAGACTGGAAAAATGCTGAGAAGAGCAACAAAGATGATTAAGGGGCAAGAAGCTAAAACGGTTGCAGAAAATAGATTTATCTAATCTAGAGAAAAGAAGGACTAGGGATGACATGATAGCAGTGTTCCAATAATTGAGGGGCTGCCACAAAGAAGAGGGAGTCAACCTATTTTCCAAAGCATCAGAAGGCAAGAGAAAAAAACAATGGATAGAAATTAATCAAGGAGAGAAACAACCTAGAAATTTCCTGAGAACCAGTGGAATGGCTTTCTTTTAGAAGTTGTGGGTGCTCCATCCCTGGAGCTTTTTAAGAAGAGACTGGACAGTCAATTGTCTAGAATGGTATAGGGTATCCTCCTTGAGCAGGGGGTTGGACTAGAAGACCTCTTTTCCAACTCTGTCATTCTGTAAATTTATCACCTTCTTACATTTCTCTAGATCATTAGTTTGCCCTTAATTGTTTCTGCACCTCTATTATGCATTCACAATCCAAAATCTGAAGTCACCCAGAGTTAGCTAGAGGCAAGGTGGGCAGCCAATAAGTTTTACAAACAAACAAACAAATAAATTCAATCTGACTAACTAGATGGGTTTGGTGAGCAGTCCCCTGTTGAATTAGCAATAGCATTTAGACTGCTTCACAATGCAGGGGTGTCAAACTCAATTTCATTGAGGGCCGCATCAGCATTGCAGTTGCCCTTGGCGGGCTGGGTGGGTGTGGCCAGGGTGGGCATGGCCTACTGGGTGGGCGTGGCCAGCTCTACATCATTCGCATCAAGGGTGCCAATGGGGGCCTGAGCAGGAGTGGGACAGATCTGAGGGTCTCTGGCAGAAGAAGATGGGACCAGGGCAAGTGCCAAGGTATGGTCCACTGGAGGAGCCTCACTGTTCCTCTCAGGCCTTCTGGGGGGGGGGTTGGATGGTGGCATGGAGGTCAAATGCCCAGCCCAGCCATCAAGAACCCATGGCACTAAGCCCAGCTCCACTTCCCCAAGGTGGCGCCCAGCTCCACTTACCTCCTCCTCAAGGCTGCTGCTGCTGTTCTTGCTCTCCTTAGCCAGGTTGCTCATGATGGGTATGAGGGCAAAGTCAAGAGGGAGGCTCACTCCCTCTCCATGGGAGGAGACCTGGCTTTGTATCCAAAGCTTCCTTAGCAATAGGATGGGAGACCCCCCAGGATAGGCCAGGGGGAAGGGGCAAGGGGATGGTGAAAGGACAGCAGGGCAGGACTAAGGCAGGACTTCCCTCAGACCCTCCCTCTCCTTCCTTCCTTCCTTCCTTCCTTCCTTCCTTCCTTCCTTCCTTCCTTCCTTCCTTCCTTCCTTCCTTCCTTCCTTCCAAGAACAGAGTGGTAGGAAAATATTTGAAGTGAGGGAGGGAGAAAAACAGGCAAGAAACACAGCTGGGGAAGTGGCATCCTTCATGAGGAATGAAGAAATGCACCATCGCCTGGAAGTGGCCAGCACATGGCCCTCGCCTACTTCACATATCCAGCTTGGTGGGCTCTGGGGGAGGGGATGCCATGAGCAGCGTGAGAGTCGATGTTACCTGCGCAACGCTGCCCAGCCCCCACCCTGCCCGGTTTTGGCAGGCAGTGGGGCACTTTCCTGACAGTGCCAAGAGGCTGAGCCGGGTGGCATGAATCTGAAGAGAAGCGCAACACTGCCCAGGCCCTAGCCTGCCCGAAGTAGGCAGGGCCATGTGATGGCCACTTCCAGGCGATGGTGCATTTCTTCATTTCTCACAAAGGGTGATACCTCACCAGCGTGTGCCCAGGGGGCAGTGCTGACATGGCATGGGCCAGTCCCTCACTGTTTCCAGCCGGCCTTGTGTAGCTAAGACTGAATGTATTTCAGCATAGATGACCACCACGAAATTGTACATTGGCTTCCGGCTGGCCTGGGCCAGGGCCAAGGCAGCAGGGGCCGTTCCCTCACTGTTTCCAGGATGGCTTCACGGGCCACATGAAACCACTTCGTGGGCCGGATCTGGCCCCCGGGCCTTGTGTTTGACATGTCTGCTTTACAGCACTCTCTAAGTAGTTTACAGAATCAGCATGTTGCCCCGAACGATCTGGGTCCTCATTTTACTGACCTTGGAAGGATGGAAGGCTGAATCAACATTGAGCTGGTGAGAATCGAACTTGCCATTCCACTGGTTCTCACTGTCAGAAAAATTTTCCTTAGTTCTAGGTTGTTTCTGTGTCCATTGTTTTTTTCTCTTGCTTTCTGGTGCTCTGGAAAATAGGTTGACTCCCTCTTCTTTGTGGCAGTCCCTCAAATATTGGAACACAGCTATCATGTCAACCCTAGTCCTTCTTTTCTCTAGATTAGATAAATCTAATTTCTGCTGGCAGTTAGCAGAATTAGCCTGTAGTACTGCATTCTAACCACTGCACCATCAAGTCAAGGCCACAGTTTCTGGGCTCACAGACATTCTATCTACCTTATTTCCATGTTGGAATCTGGCTTTCAGTTTATGGAGTTGTGGACTCAGAAAATCCAGGTCTCTCCTTAAAACAGGAATCACCTTGATGGGTTCTTGACAGCCCCTTCCACCAGATTTATTCTGTACATTGTTGGGTGCAAATATAGCAAGATAGAAAGAACTAAAAATGAGATCAAAGCCAAATTACTGAAAAATTCAGAGATTTGGAGATCAAAACAATATTTAAAAAATAGGTGTCAATGTTCCTGAGGAGACTTGACTTTACAATAGACCACATTTCCTTTAATCTTTGGAACAGAAGAATTCACGGGACATGTTGTTGCCACTGTGTTGTTGTTATTATTATTTTCCTTTCCTGTTGTTCGTGTGTGTGTGTGTGTATGTGTATGTATATATGTATACATAAATTGCCCCTTTATGTGCAAATAGATAAACTAGATATGTTTTTCCACTTGAGTCCCTAATTAAAATGCTCAAGGTTTTACTTTGCTTTTCCCCTTCTGTTGTTTGATTTGTCATCGTTTGCCATTCTAGAATTCATTTTATGTGCCCAGAGATTAAATCAACCCTTGGATTTGAAAAACAGGACGATATTGAATCTCTAAAGCCCTATCAAAAAATTGCTGTCTTTTTAAGTGAGCAAAATTTTCCATTTTCTCCTCAATATTAATATTAAGATACAATCATGGGGGTTGGGGAGCAGAGCTTTAGAATATATCTCTGTGGTGGGAAGCGACAAAAGAAAAGTTAAAAGCTGTAATTTAGGAAACTTAAATGTGACACTGTATGATAGATGCGAGTTCACAAACCAGGGAAATGAGAAACATTAAAATCATATATTAGAATAGATCAAAGTCCACATAACCAGTTTATGTCAGCAAGTTTCTTTTGATATGTCAGGCCCCTGAAGAGTGAGAACTCAAGTAGACTTTGAACATGTATTTTCATATGTTTGAGAGCAGGATTAGGCCAGTGAAAAACAAAAGCAACGAAGATTTTATTCCCCTCTATGTTTTTTAAAAAAGATTTTTTTGGGTTCCTATGTTCATCACTGAACTTCACATAATTCCCAGGTCTGTCTTTCCAGAGATGGTAAAATTATGAAAAAAAATTCAGAAATATTGCTGTACAACAAGGGTGTCAAACTGCTGGCCCACAGGCCAGATGCATCACATGGAAGCCACGCCCACCCCATTGCTGGCAGTGGCAAAACAGTCCCAATACATTGTGTGACATCACGTGATGTCGCGAGTTTGACATGTCTGCTGTAGAACATAAGTTGCTGTTATGCTTCTTAGTCTTTCATTGAATTAGTAGCTGCATCAGCTTTAGAGAGTGCAAGGTGAACTGTATTTCTGAATGTTATCTTTTCTTCTGCATGGTGTCAAAGAAAACCTGTAGTTCAAATCCTATATCCTGTGAACTGAAGCTAAAATGCATCAGATTGAAATTATCCTTGCAGTAAACATTCACATCTACAGTGTAACTGAAAGAAAGACACCCGGAACCTTCAGTCCCTTCCTCCTCATGCTTAGAACATAGAGTCGTATGGCTGGAAGGGACCTCTAGTCAATCCCCATCTCAGTCAAATGCTTGTCCAATCTTTTCTTTAAAAACTCCAGTGATGGAGAACCCACAACTCTGGAGAGGTAAGATATTCCATTGATTAAACTAGAGGTCCCTGACCTCTTGGGCACCAGGGACCAGTGAAGAGTGGTTTTTCCATTGACTGGAGAGTGCGTGTTTTTGGGTGCTGCCTGCATCCCACACGTTTCCACTTATTACCATGTTTCCCAAAAAATAAGACTCAGTCTTTTATTAATTTTTGCTGCAAAAGACACACTGGGGCTTATTTTCCGGTTAGGGCTTATGTTCAGTGAAATATGGTACTAAATGCCTCTTTCTGGCTGATTATCTTAACTGGGGCTTATTTTGGGGGTGGGGCTTATATCATGATTATCCTGAAAAATCATGCTAGGGCTTATATTCTGGTTAGGTCTTATTTTCAGGAAAATATGGTACTAAATGTGTCCATCTGGCTGATGATCTTAACTGGGGCTTATTTTTGAGGTGGGGCTTAAATTATGAGCATCCTGAAAAATCATGCTGGAGCTTATTTTCCGTTTGGGTCTTATTTTCAGGGAAAGAAGGGAATTCTTGAGCTGTCCTCTGGTGCCTTGGAGGACAGCCAAATACCCTCATCTACAGTATGTGACAGTCCCTCAAGTACTGGAAGACAGCTACTATGTCACCTCTAATCCTTCTCTTTGAGGCTAAGCATACCTCCCTCCCTCATCTGTTCATCATATGATTTAGCCTCCAGACCATTTATCATCTTTGTTGCTCTTTTCTGCACTCTTTCTAGAGTCTCAACATCTTTTTTGTAGCATGGAGACTAGAACTGTACACAACTTTCAAAGTGTGGCCTTACAAGTGCAATATAAAGTGATGTTATTAGTTCTCGTGAACTTGATGCTATCCCTCTGCTGATGCAGCCCAGGACTGCATTGGCTGTTTTTGGAAGCTGCAGCACATTGCTGTCTCATGCTTAAGCGATGGTCCACCAGGACACCTAGATCCCTCTCACACTTATTATCTGGGTGCCGTCTATTCTATACAATTGGGGTTTCCTGCCTAAGTCCATGACCTTATTTTTCTCCCCACTGAACTGCATCTTGTTGGATAGGGCAGTGCTCAAGCCTGTCAAGATTGTAATGAATTTTGAGTCTGTTCTCCAAAATGTTAGCAATTCCCCCAGCTTGGCACTCTGGATTATCAAGTAAGCAGGTATGGATGACATAAGATATCCAGGTTTCCCTGTTTAATAATTGATCAATAAGCTTTTGCTTTTAAAATTCAAGGATACTGTTCTCGGTTTGGTCATCTTGGAAGCCTGTTTCACTTGCCCTTCCCTGCAGAATATACAATGGTTTTTATAAAAGAGACTAATCTACTCAGATTAAAAATTGTTGGATTTTATACTATGATGACTATGCAATGAAGAGAAATGATGATAAAAGATGTGACCTTGCCTTATTTTTTTCATTAACAGTTGGGATTTACTATGGATTCAAGATTTCTGTGGAGATTCTCAGTCATCCAGGTCATAGTTGTCCCAAAGGTATTTTTTCAAAAGGCAACTGGACTTTCTTTGTTTTTCCTTGAAAGACGTTTTAGAATATAATAGAGCTGGAAGGGGCCTTGGAGGTCTTCTAGTCCAGACCCCTACTCAAGCAGGAGAATCTATATTATCTCAGAAAAGTGACTGTCCAGTCTCTTCTTAAAAAACTCCAGTGATGGAGCACCTACAATATCTGAACGCAAAGCTCTTCTGCTGGTTAATTGTCCTCACTGTCAGGAAGTTTCTCTTTAATTCCAGGTTGCTTCTCTTTTTGATCAGTTTCCAACCATTGTTTCTTGTCCTGCCCCCTGTTGCTTTGGAGAATAATTTGACCCCCTCTTCTTTGTGGCAGCCTTTTGCTTCTCAACAGTTCTGAAGTCAAGGAAAAAAACAAGAAAGTTGTGTTTTGAAAAAAGCACCTTTGGAATATGGATTCAAGACTTTAAAGGAGCACAGATGGTGATCCCAGAATGGAGGAAACAGAGAGGGGAAACTCCAGGGTACCAAGATTGGCTAGGATTCCTTCTGTGAAGATTTTCAATATTTTGCAAGTGGTCAGTGAAAGCACAGGAGACAAGCAATTATTCACAATGGCAGACCAATCTATGAATAGGCAAGGATAGGCTTTCTTCATTTTCTTTTCTTGGGTGATTGGGGATTGCAAAGGTGTATTCAACTCTCAGATCTTGCTTCTTAAATTAAAGCAATCTTACAGTACTTGGTTGGTTTGGAGACAAGTAGTTTGAAATGTTCCAGTAGAATATTTCAAGCGGGACCAGATTTTTTTTCTCTCTGTTGATAACAAAACAACTTCTCCATTTTGTGCTCACTAGTAGAACTGTGTATGTTTAGCCTTGAGAGAAAAGGTCTGCAGACTAATACAGAATGTTTTTTTCAAGGACCTGAAAAAGTGTCACACCAAAGAAGACCACAACATCAATTGTCTCAGAGTACCAGGGCACTGGAAGAATGATTTTTTAAGTTATAGCAAGGTAGTTTCTGGCTGAATATTAGGGGAAAAAACTTTTTAATGATAACAGCAGCTTGACAGTGGAACCAATTTCTTAGGGGAATGATGAACACACCTTCATAGGTTGTGTGCAAGCTGAGGCTGTCAAGGGTGCTTAAATTTGGATGCCTGCACTGCTCAGGGACTCCTTCCAAGACTTTCAGCTATATGATCTGTAAATGCTAATATCTGACCACATCAGAATGTGGTATGTCCTAAAATGTATTGGGTATAACTCAAGCATAGGAAATACAGTTTTATAATTTTCAAAACTGAAAATTTAGAAGTCTGTCATGTCAAATACAGTAGACCTAACTAGAAATATAGTGAGGGAGGGAAGGAGAGAGGAAGGAAGGAAGGAAGGAAGGAAGGAAGGAAGGAAGGAAGGAAGGAAGGAAGGAAGGAAGGAAGGAAGGAAGGAATATAAAAAAAGCTGCTGAGACTTTAGAAAGAATACAGAGAAGACAAAAAAGACAAATTTGACTAGTGTCTAATGAAGAGAAGGAAAAGGGGAGCTATGATAGCTGTCTTCCAATACTTGAGGGGCTGTCACAGAGAAGGGGGGTCAATTTATTCTCCAAAGTACCTGAAAGCAAGACAAGAAACAATGGATGGAATCTAATCAAGGAGTGAAGCAACTTGGAATTAAGGAGAAATTTCCTGGCAGGAGGGAACAATCAATCAATGGAATAGCTTGCCTTCAGAAGCTGTGGGTGCTCCAATCACTGGAAGTTTTTAAGAAGAGACTGGACAGCCATTTGTCCGGAATGGTATAGGGTATCCTGTTTGAGCAAGGGATTAGACTAGAAGACCCATCAATGTCCCATCAATCCCTGTTATTCTTTGTTATAAAAAGTGTACAATGTTTTATAAAAGTATGTATTGTTTTGTCCTTGACCAAACAGATCAGAGGAAAACATCTCATACTTGACCCTTGTTCTCCTTAGGATAAAGGCAGGGAAGAGAAAACACAATGAGACTTGCAAGATTCTATTAATGTTAACCCTATAATAAAAATAGTTTTAAGCACAGATAGTCCTCAAGTTATGACAAGTCATTTAACTGTCCAAATTCAGGTCAAAATATCACCTTCTCTCTCCATGTTCTTCATTCTAGAAAAAGAAGATTAGACTTGGAACAGGAAGGAAGGAAGGAAGGAAGGAAAGAAGGAAGGAAGGAAGGAAGGAAGGAAGGAAGGAAGGAAGGAAGGAAGGAAGGAAGGAGAAAACAGAATACAACTTTCTTCTCAGTAAGAAGAAAAAAGAATACAAGAATAGCCTTTTGGGTCTGTTTTCTCAACCTTACAAGGCTATAGTCTGTTAGTCTAAAGGCGAATAACCCAAAACTAATGATATGATTTCATTCACTTTTATGAGCTCCATCTTATCAGATGTCTGGAGTATAGATATAAAAAGGGAACATTTTATGCCCGTGTTTCTGATATGAAGAGAAGGGAAGGAAAGAAATGAAAAGGACAAGCAACAAACTCCAGAAAGCTCTTATGAACACACAGCTGGAGAGTGTCCTTGTGTTGGTATTTTTCTTTGAAAAGGTTGGGTTGAAAAAGGACAGGTTTGGGTAAAACAGACAGAACAATAAATGCCAATTTTCTTGCATCTTTTTTTAACCACACTGTGAAGCTGCAATTTATCAGGGTGATTTATCACTAAATATATGCAGATGTGAGAAAGAGGTGCCATTGATAGATCTATGCATCCTTAGATTAAGAATAAAATGAAACGCCTGATATTTCTTTATAGGGGTGGGAAAAAAACAATTGGTAGGCAGTTGACTGTGTCCTTTGCATCCTTTGAGATTATCTTAATATTTCTGTTGTCTTGCATTTTGGGCAGGTTTGTTTTGTCTGCAAATGTCCGAGAGGTAATTACTTCTAGTGTCTAACATATGACAAGATTCAGCATACACTTTTGATCTATCAACCCTTTTAACAGTAGAGGTTTTTAGAGCTAGCACACACCATCCAAAGCAATAAATCACTGGACAGGAAGGAAATGTCAAATTAGAATAAAAGAACTGAGCACTCTGTGATCCTGAGGAGCTAAAGAGAGAGGAAATTAACTGTTCCTCAACCCAGAAAGTTTCATGAAGGAGGAGGAGAAGATACTATGGTCACTTGAGATCTGGTGTGGGCAATATGCCCAGGGATACTTCTGTGGAATCCAGCATTCTATCAATACCAATGGGCTAAGAATGTATGCGTTTTTACATGCAAAATTTGAGGGTTAGAAATCATCTCAACATTTAGAGACATATATAACAACAACAACAACAACAACAACAACAACAACAACAACAACAACAACAATAATAATAATAATAATAATAATAATAATAATAATAATAATAATAATAATAATAATAATAATAATGTTGGAAAGGACCTTGGAGGTCATCTAGTGCAACTCCCTGCTCAGGCAGGAAACCCTTTACCATTTCAGACAAATGGTTGTCCAGTCTCTTCTTGAAAGCTTCCAGTGTTGGAGCTTTCACAACTTCTGGAGGCAAGTTGTTCCACCGATTAATTTTTCTAACAGTCTGGAAATTTCTCCTTATTTCTAGGTTGCTTCTCTCCTTGATTAGTTTTCATCCATTGCTTCTTGTCCTGCCTTCAGATGCTTTGGAGAATAGCTTGACTCTGTCTTCTTTGTGGCAGCCTCTGAGATATTGGAACACTGCTATCATCTCACCCCTGGTCCTTTTTTCAGTAGACTAGATATACTCAATTCCAGTAACCGTTCCTTATATGTTTTAGCCTCCAGTCTCCTAATCATCTTTGTTGCTCTTCTCTGCATTCTTTCTAGAGTCTCAATGTCTTTTTTATATCATGGTGACCAAAACTGGATGCAGAAGTCCAGGTGTGGCCTTACCAAGGCATATAGATATACTAGAACCAGTTTGGCATAGTGGTTAAAAGTATCAAGTTAGTCAATCACAGTCCTGAGATTTTCTTCAACGAGACACCTACCAAAGCAACAGAAATACTTTGCAGAGTATGATTCCAGCAAATGGAAGGTGGCACTCATCAGATTTAAAGGTTGCACTAACTTTGAAAGCAAAAATGTTGGAATTGCAGGGCATAGGAGCCAGTTTGGTGTTTTGGCTAATACACAAGTTTAGGGCCATGCATGCTAATCCCACTTTTGGAATAAAGTCAGCCAGGGGAACTTGGACCAGTTGTTGTCTGTCAGTCCTGGGAAGGAGGCAATAACAAACCACTTCTGAAAAACCTTGCCGAGAAAACTTCATAGACCAGTACAGGCTTTCTCCAGGAGACTTGAAGTCCACTTTTATTACTGTATAAGTAACTCAAGGCAGCAGATGTACCTAGTATTCCTTCCTCTCCCTATTTTCAACATTGTAAGATGAGCTGGGTTGAGAGAGAGGGACTGGCCCAAAGTCTCCCAGCTGGCTTTCTTACCAAAGGTAAACTAGAACTCACTATCTCCTGGTGATAGGCTCAAAGACCCCCAGGAAGTTTTCATGCCTAAAGTGGGGGAAAAACTCAAGTTTGCTGTTTTCTAGCCTGGTGTTTTAACCACTAGACCAAACTGGCTCTTAATCACGATCATAAATCATAGGGATGCTTGGGCCTGAGGACTGTAGAGACTTTTTGTAACTAAAGCCTGATGAATTCATTGATTGATCAACTGTAGAAGGCAAAATACTTGACTAAAGAATAAACATTATCTATTTTTAATTAATATAAATGAAGCCAACTATACTTTTTGGAACATAAGGTCCTGAGCACATCATTCAATGACTAGCTGTAGCTTTCAGCCCAAAACACTGCACTCCGTATTAATCACTGTATTCTATAGGTATGCATAGATAGATAAAAATATTAAAAGATTTTATTCCTACACAAGACTTTCACTAAACAGTTTTTTTTCCTTTTAACAATCCTGTAATGGGAGCAACACTAAAATCATCAGCCAGGCTACCACCCACCACGCTTGTGAGTTCATCAGAGCCTGGCACTCCACAAGCAATTCCATCAAGAGACACATTGACCCACAACCAGCCTTTGAATCCCTTAGGATCCAAATCAACCACACAGCCAAACAGAGATGGCACTGACCCACAACCAACACACGGAAGCCCCCTCTCCCCCCAGCACTTCACCTTCCAATGACTCTGACCTGATGTAACTTCCGCATCACAAGGCCCATCACCAGCCTCTCTCTGATGACTCACACCTGACCCATCACAAGACCCATCACAAGAACAAAGCATGACATATGGAGTCTTGGTGTACAAAATCAGCTGTAAGCATTGTAACCAATTATATGTGGGATTCTATATGGGACAAACATCTTGTCAATTAAAAAACAGGATCCACAAACACCGGCTGGCAATCAAGTGCTGCAATCCCAAATCCTTAATCTCTACCCACACCGACACCAAACAGCACCACTTCGATTGGAGCAGCAAAAAAAATAGTCAGCCACCCTACCACCCGCCAGGCTCATAAATTCATCAGAGCCTGGCACTCCACAAGCAATTCCATCAACAGACACATTGACCTACAACTAGCCTATGAACCAGTCGGAATCCAAATCAACTTCACAGCCAACCAGAGACCACACTGACCCCGAACCATCCCACGCAAGCCCCCCACCAGCATTTCATTTCCCAATGATCCTGACCTGATGTAACTTCCCCATCACAAGACCCATCACGACCCTCACTTGACACACCCACACCTGAATCCCTTATAAGCAGAAGAATGCTGACAATGACATCCCCTAAACTCCACCGAAGATGTTACCTAGCCTGGTAATGAAATGTTTGGAGACCAACTCACAAGCTTGGGGAATGAATTTTCACCCCCTATCCTGTAATCCCTTAATTTGGGATAGAGTCAGTGTGACTGAATGGAACTGAGCATTTACTGGCTGGATGCCCTTCCCTATTCCTATGCAGAGTTTGCAGCAGATAGTTTCTCTTTGCACCCTGATAGAGAAACATCTGTCACTGCCTAGAACTGAACTCTCAACCTTCAAAGTGAGAGGCAAGTGTTTTCATCTCCAGGCCACCACACTGCTTAGATTTTACTAAACAGTAAACCAACAATAATACAAAGGCCACTGAGAATTATGGATTGCAACTGGTGACAGATGGATTATCAGCTTCATGGGTGTCCTTTTGCCCTCTTTCCCCCTACAGTAGACATGTCAAACACAAGGCCCGGGGGCCGGATCCGGCCTGTGAAGTGGTTTCATGTGGCCTGCGAAGCCATCCTGGAAACAGTGAGGGAACGGCCCCCGCTGCCTTGGCCCCAGCCCAGCCCAGCCGGAACCCAATGTACAATTTTGTGGTGGTCATCTATGCTGAAATACATTCAGTCTTAGCTACACAAGGCCGGGTGGAAACAGTGAGGGACTGGCCCATGCCATGTCGTCACTGCCCCCTGGGTACACGCTGGGGAGGTATCACCCTTTGTGAGAAATGAAGAAATGTACCATCGCCTGGAAGTGGCCATCACATGGCCCTGCCTACTTTGGGCAGGCTAGGGCCTGGGTAGCATTGCGCTTCTCTTCAGATTCGTGCCACCCAGCTCAGCCTCTTGGCACTGTCAGGAAAGTGCCCCACTGCCTGCCAAAACCAGGCAGGCTGGGGGCTGGGCAGCATTGCACAGGTAACATCGACTCTCACGCTGCTCATGGCATCCCCTCCCCCAGAGCCCACCAAGCCAGATATATGAAGTAGGCGAGGGCCATGTGCTGGCCACTTCCAGGCAATGGTGCATTTCTTCATTCCTCACGAAGGATGCCACTTCCCCAGTTGCGTTTCTTGCCTGTTTTTCTCCCTCCCTCATCTCAAATATTTTCCTACCACTCTGTTCTAGGAAGGAAGGAAGGAAGGAAGGAAGGAAGGAAGGAAGGAAGGAAGGAAGGAAGGAAGGAAGGAAGGAAGGAGAGGGAGGGTCTGAGGGAAGTCCTGCCTTAGTCCTGCCCTGCTGCCCTTTCACTATCCCCTTGCCCCTTCCCCCTGGCCTATCCTGGGGGGTCTCCCATCCTATTGCTAAGGAAGCTTTGGATACAAAGCCAGGTCTCCTCCCATGGAGAGGGAATGGGCCTCCCTCTTGACTTTGCCCTCATACCCATCATGAGCAACCTGGCTAAGGAGAGCAAGCACAGCAGCAGCAGCCTTGAGGAGGAGGTATGTGCAGCTGGGCACCACCTTGGGGAAGTGGAGCTGGGCTTAGTGCTGTGGGTTCTTGATGGCTGGGCTGGGCATTTGACCTCCACGCCACCGTCCAACCCCCCCCACAAGGCCTGAGAGGAACATTGAGGCTCCTCCAGTGGACCATGCCTTGGCACTTGCCCCAGTCCTATCTTCTTCTGCCAGAGACCCTCAGATCTGTCCCACTCCTGCCCAGGCCCCCATTGGCACCCTTGATGCGAATGATGTAGAGCTGGCCATGCCCACCCAGTAGGCCATGCCCACCCTGGCCACACCCACCCAGCCCACCAAGGGCAACTGCAATGCTGATGCAGCCCTCAATGAAATTGAGTTTGACACCCCTGCCCTACAGCAAGACGTATCTCAGGGTTTCAGCTATGAAGAACTAAGACACAAGAGCAGAGACGCACAGAAGCTTCACCAGGGGTGGACGGATAGGGCCTCCTGCCAACTAGATTCCCTGCAAACATAAATAAATTATATCTATTAAAATATAGAAAGCCTTCCTATCATTCTGTCTGGGTGTATTTTATACAGGAATCTGTCCTCACAAATCTTCCATTTGTATATTTTCAACTGCATTGTAGTTGCACGCTTATTATTTTCATAGGTGTTAATGCTTGCTTTATTCTTTTCCATTTGCTGTTGGGGAAAATATAATTTAAATCCTTTCTACCTCTGTGCCACTTTTATAAGGCATTAAAGAATACAAGGATCCCCAATGTACTTAATTTTTTTAAAATTCATTTTACTTCTATCCTGGCTGGGGAAGGAGTCAAATTTTTAAATGCAAGATGACATATGGCTGTTCATTATTTATACATTCTGTAGCAGACTATAAATTTTACTTTGGATGGATATCGAAGCTCCGGTGCTATTCCAGTTACAAACACATAAATCATAGTCATGGTTATTAGTCTAAATGCAATGCCACCCAAGTTCTAGATCAAAAACTTTAAAAATACTTTAAAATTGATGGCTGCTCTGTAACTTATGCCTGGTTTTATTAAATAAGTCCATTATTATGGAGAGCTTTGAACTATTATATTTTTAGCTGGTTAAAAAAAAAGTTTAAGGTTGAGCAGGAGTAGAAAGCTGCAGTTGGGGACTAGGTTAAAACCAGAAACAAAATGAGATGAATGCAACAGCTCTCATGTTGAACATGATATTATAAAAATAAAAATGTAAGATAAAACTCCATAATCCAGCAGCAAATATGGACCGTCCACCCCACATCCCCAAGGTATCACCATAGCTGTAGTTGCTCACCACACAGACAATACCAGGATAGGGAGTACTATTATGGTAGTCCTCAATTTACGATTACAGTTGAGCCCAAAATTTATGTTAAGTGAGAGATTTGTCCCATGTTATGACTTTTCTCGCCACATTTGTTAAGTGAATCACTGAGATCTTAAATCAGTAATACAGTTGTTAAGTGAATCTGGCTTCCCCATTGACTTTGCTTGTCAAAAGGTCACAAAAGGGGATCATGTGCCCCTGGGACACTGCGACCATCATAAATGTGAGTCAGTTGTCAAGCATCCAAATGTAAATCACATGACCCTGGGGATGCTGCATTGGTCATAAGTGTGAAAAACGGTCATAAGTCACTTTTTTCAGTGTTATTGTAACTTCAAACGGTCACTAAGTGAACTTTTGCAAGTCAAGGACTATCTATATTATATTGCACTGGAAACTACAATAGAGAAAGTACTCATTTCTTTCTCCTAGCCTGCTGCTCTAGATTGATTATGAGGAAAGGATGGACGGACAGACAAACAGACAGACAGACAGACAGATAGACAGATGGATGGACAGGCAGATGGGCGGATGGACGGATGGATGGATGGACAGATGGACAGACAGATGGATGGATGGACAGACAGACAGACACATAGATAGATAGATGGACAGATGGACAGATGGACAAACGGACAGACATCTATTATGGAGACCGTAGACTAATATACTAGAATCTCACAGAACAATCATACTGTCAAGTTCGAAGGACATTCTTGCTGATCTGACCATTATAGGTTCTCAGCTTGCCAACGAACTTGGAAGGAGGGAAAGGGATTAGAATGCAGATGTCAAAAGACCAAGAAATCAGACCGTGAGAACCAAGGGCAGTTCCCCAGATGTCTGGCCAGACCCAGAGACACTTTCTCATAACAATATTTCACTTCACTTTCACTGTTTTACTTCTCATCCAAGAAGCTCCATCAATTCTGGCAGGATGGTGGGGGAGATGGAAGGATTAGTTCCGACAGGATGGCGGGGGAAGGAGTTAGGAAGGACCATATTTCTTTGCAGTCATCTACAAAGTCAATAATTCAAAGAATATTTGTATTATTTATTTGTTTATTTATTATTTAATGGTTTATTAAATTAGATTATTGTGAAATGTAGCAGTTTGGTAAGATAACAGTCTGCAAGGGTTTGCAAGCAGTTCCAACAATTTGATTATTTCAGAGTTTGTGCAGACTTTGATGGATGCCACATTGAATTTCCCCAGAATCATACCTCTGCAAAGTATTTCGATTGCTTTTGTAGATTTCTCTTTGAAGAAACTCTCAAGGCTGTGACTCACATCAAATCTGGGCTGAAGAAAAATCAGAACTGAACTAAAAAAAATCCTGCTTCAGGGAGAGAAAAATATTTTCAAGACAAGCCAAGTAGTTTGAGGAAAAATAAGGGCATTCTTGAGGAGCTATTCCATTCAACTCTGGTGGTATAATTTTGCAGAGTTCGTACTATGATAGTGTGATTTAATCCAGCAATGATTTGTGATAATACTTTTGTGTTCAAAGCAGAGGCATCTTTAGGTTTGCACTTTGTTTGACTCTTGTTGAACTATGAAAGAGGATTATGACTAGAATTCAAGAGAGAGAAAAGCAGGGAGGGAGGGAGGGAGGGAGGGAGGGAGGGAGGGAGAGAGAGAGAGAGAGAGAGAGAGAGAGAGAGAGAGAGAGAGAGAGAGAGAGAGAGAGAGAGAGAGAGAGAGAGAGAAGCATTTGCTCGGTATTAAAAGTTTTATGGTTTGATGTTAACTTTGGCTCTTTCAGTTCCAGCTATATAAGATCAGGGTAACATTTACAAGTCTAATTCAACAAGAGAGAAAGCAAAAGGTCTCTGGAGCCCAATCAAGCATCTGAGAAGGAACTTCAAAGGAAACTCCAAGTTAGAGATTCCAAAATTCAGTAGGAACACTAGGCTTGGAGAGTGGAGGAAACCTAAAATTAGAAACCTAGGGCTGTGATCTTCTGCATAGATATTTTATTTTTATTTTTTGCTTAGAAAATCACAAATATTTATGGAAAGCTGCCTTATTCCAAGTCACATTTTTGTCCATTTTTCATAAAAAGTCTCTTATGAGCCACATCCTCAGCTAATCATCAGCTTCAGAACTGGGGGGTGGGGGGGCGGTTGGGGAGGGAAATCCCATCGGCTAATCTGAGATTTCTCAGTCAAGTCATTCTAGGACTGAACCTTCCAGAAAAATGTTCTGTTTTCTCAGTAAGCCATGTACAAATTTGGCATCATTTAGGAAAACAATTGAGATAGTCATTGACTATCTCTCCCTGAGAATCATTTTAAATTTGCAAAATTGGAAAAAGAAGTTTACAGATAATAGGGGTTGGATACTTCCTTGAAGATCATCTTGTGCATATTTCTCGAGAGAGTTGAAATCTACACATTTTAGAGTTACCAAGGTTGAGACCCACTGATCTAATCCAATCCATTGCCAGGTGCAGAAATCCACTATAGTATCCCTGAAAGATCTGCTGTCCTGTGGTTTAAGCCCACTGCTTCTTCTGAATCAACTAAATCAAGTCTGCTCCCTCTTCTTCAGGCCAGCTGAGGTCACAAAAAGGTTCAACTGATCACTTGGTTTTGGGATCAGAGTTTATTATATTTTACATGTTCATTAGTTTGCCTTTCTCAAAATATCTATCATCTATCTATCTATCTATCTATCATCTATCTATCTATCTATCTATCTATCTATCTATCTATCTATCTATCTATCTATCATCTATCTCAATCTATCGATCTATTGATCTATCTATCATCTATCTATCTAATGATCTATCATCTATCAATCATCTATCTATCTAATGATCTATCTATCTATCTATCTATATCTATCTATCTATCCATCTTACAAGAAATGATTTTGAGCAGCATATAGCAAAAAAGCATAAAAACAATAAACACTTCAAAGATGATGATGATGATGATGATTAAAAAGGACACAGAAGGGGTTCCTCCCAGCTTGATGTCCTGCAAATTTCATGAGTGCCTCTTCAATCCCTTCATTCAGATAATTTATGATGATATTGAAAAGTACTGGGCCTAAGACAGAACCTTGAGGTACCCCACTGCACGTTTCCCTCCATATAGCTGTAGTTGTATTGAGGACCATACCCTTCCTTCCTTCCTTCCTTCCTTCCTTCCTTCCTTCCTTCCTTCCTTCCTTCCTTCCTTATACAATACAAACATTGTATTTGTGACAGCCCCTCAAGTATTGGAAGATAGCTATCATAGCTCCCTTTTTCCTTCTCTTCATTAGACACTAGGCATATCTAATTCCCTCAACCATTCTTCATACGCTTTAGCCTCTCTAGACCCTTATTGTCATTGTTGTCTTCTCTGTACTCTTTCTAGAGTCTCAGCATCTTTTTAGTATTGTAGTGACTAGAACTGGACACAGTATTCCAAATGTGGTCTCACCAGTCCCATATAAAGTGGCACTATCACTTCTCATGATCTTGAGGCTTCCTTTTTTATTGATGCAGCCTAGGACTGCATTGGCTCTTTTAGCAGCTGCAGCACAATGCTGGCTCATACTGAAGTGATGCAACAGCCCCTCAAATATTGGAAAACTGCTATCCTGTTACGTTTAGTCCTTTTTTTTGAACTGTATCAAAGCCTTCTAGAATCCAGTTACTTTTGTTGCCAGAGATGAAAACAAGCTCAATCTCTACTATGGATGGAAATATGGAATATCCATATTATAGGCCAGGGGTAGGCAAACTTGGCTCTTCCTTGGCTCAGGAATTCTGGGATTTGGAGTTCATGAGTCATAAAAGAGCCAAGGTTGCCTACCCCTGTTATAAGCCAAAGAAATCTAGATATTGTTAAAATAGAATTTTCTTGGAATGGGATATTTCCAATAAAATGAATTCCAAATATTCTCTTCTGGAAATGAACTCACATAAAGAATAAAGAGGTAATTATCATTTCAAAACCCATCACTGGATGTGTGATGGGATATAACCCTGTCAGTGACATAATAATTTTCATCAGAATCCAGGAACAGCTAATCAATTTCCCAATTATTCAGGTATATGCACCAGTAATGGATGCTGAAGAAGAGGCTGTTGGGTTCTATGGAAGATTATAGCAAGTAATAGATCAAATACCAAAGAAGGATGTTTTAGTGATCATTGGTGACATCAAATCAAAGATTGGAAGACTGAAAACTGTTAGAAAATATGGAGTAGAAACCTGCACTGCATTGTATTATGATGCGGTTGCCTTGACGTGGGTTAGTGATTGGCTTAATTTAACTAACAAGAGAATACTTCATCTTGAGGGATGGGATTTGGTATATGGATGGCATGCATATTTGCTTTACGATAAGAAGGTGGACAGGGCTTTTAAATCCCATATTCTTAGAAGTGCTTTATTGCATGTCTGGAAAAAGTATTATTATAAGTTAAATTATAAAATACCGATTTGGGGAATTCCTGGACACGCGATAGAAGGCGTATCTATGGGAATGAGTTTGGATATGGTTTCTTATAAGGAATTACTTAGATTGCAAGGGAATGATTGGCAACTTAAATCATTAGATGAGTTAAGACAAGAAAACATAAGTTACCCTTGGTTCCAATATACCCAATTGAAAGCTAGGTGGAAGTTAGATCAAAAGGTTGGCATCACAATTATAGATCAAAATTTAGTAAAACAAATTAGAGATCTAAATTGTGCACATATAAAGAGGATATATAATGCTTTAATTGAATTGGATTCGGAAATGGAATTAGTTAAAGATTGTATGATAAAGTGGGCACAAAATATTCAGGAACCAATTTCGTTGGACACTTGGGAGATAATTTGGGTCAGAAATGTTAAATTTACTCAGGCTCAAAACTTAAGAGAAAATTTTTATAAAATGTTTTATAGATGGCATCTGGATCCCAAGAAGTTGTCTAACATGTATCCTAATTTACAGTCCAAATGTTGGAGATGTGGTAGTTTAGAAGCCACTTATTTTCATATGTGGTGGACTTGTAGAAATATAAAAGCTTTTTGGATTAAAATTTGGTGGAACATTCAAAAGATTTTTAAGAGAAAGATAAAGTTTTCTCCGCAATTGTTTTTATTGGGTATTGTTGTAGATTGTGATGTTAAAGAAACCAATTTGATGTTGAATATGATAACAGCAGCACGGTTACTGGTGGGACAATATTGGAAGAAGGATAGTTTGCCTACTATAGAAGAATGGGTGTTTAAAGTTTCAAATCTTGCAGAAATGTCTAAGATTTCTGCTTACTTGAAAGATCATTCACAGGAAAGATATATTTCAGTTTGGAGGAGATGGATAGATTATATTCAGAATAAATATGGGATTAAAAAGTTCCATTTAGCTTATGAGTAGATTTTAGAGGGATATTGTTATTGGTACTTTGTATGTAGTTATGTTAAAGGGGAATTAAAGCACATTATGAGTTTGGTTAATTGTATATTATGCATAATTTTTATTTAGAATATGATTATTATAACCATAATCCTGTATTTAGCTCTGGGAAGTGGGGGGGGGAAGTGGGCGGGTTTGGGGTGGGGGGGATTTGGGGATATATTGTAAAATCTTGTTTTTGTAAAACTCTTTAATAATAATAATAATAAAAAAGAAACCTGCACTGATGCAGGAGAACAGCTGATGGACTTTATGTCTAGAAAACAATCTGTTACTGATGCACGATTTCAGAAAAAAAGGACAATGCTGTAATCAAATAGATGACATTTTATATAGGCAACAGTTGGAGAAGTTCTTTGCTGACTTGCAAAATACTGCTGGGTGATGACTGTGGATCAGACCATCAGCTATTAATCAAAGAAATATGTTTTAGACTGAAAAAAAATATTAAAAAGGATCAAATCTCAGCTGGCTATATACAGTAACCTCAAGCACATTCTTGAAGGCTGAGGTTAGCAACAGATCCAAAGATCTGGACTTTAAGGAGAAAAGTGTTTGGAACTGTGGGAAGAAGGTAAAATGTTTGCAAAAGAGAAAGATGGAAAGTGTGTAACCAGTGTCAGAAAGAAATGAAAGGAACACTGGCTATCAAGTATAGCCCTAGAAACTGACAAGGAAAGAAGACGGGTGAAAGTCGGAGAAGATAATGGAGAAAATAGAATGCTTAATGCCAACTTCCAACTAAAGGTACAGAAGGCAGAAGAGATAAAGAATATAGGTTGTTCTAGATTTACAACTATCTGTTTAGAGACCATTCAAAATAACAATGGAATTGAAAAAAAAAGAAAATGACTTATAACTGGTCCCGACACGTACGACTGTCATAGCACCTCAACTGTCATATGATCAAAATTTCAGCACCATCATATATTTATGATGGTTATAGTATCCTGGGATCATGTAATTGTCATTTGAGACCTTCCCAGCTGGCTTCTTACAAACTAAGTCCATGGGGGAAGCCAGATTCATTTAAATGACCACATGAGTTACTTAACAGTTGCACTGATTCACTTAACAACCATGGCAAAAAAACCATGGTTCTAAAATTGGATGTGATTCACTCAACAGAAATTCTTGCCCCAGTTTTGTTTGTCAGTTGGGGTCTACCTGCCTATTGGAAGTTGGAACTTCATAGGGCAGACAAGGAGAAGAAAGTAACATATGTTATTTCTTTCATATTTCTGTATGCCCATCTTTTTCAAAGAGAGGGAAACTTTAGGAAGATAACAGAAATTAGAGGAACTTTCTGATCATGTGTCAGTGTCATAAGGAGCAAACAGGGGAAGATTTCATAGAACACAGAATATAGAATGATGTAATTGGAAGGGAACTTGCAGGTCTTCTGGTCCAACATCTTGCTAGAAGAGGAGACCCTATAACATTTCAGATAAATGGTTGTCCAGTCTCCTTTTGAAAGTCTTCAGTCATGGAGCACCCACAACTTCTGAAAGCAAGCTATTCCATTGGCTGATTGTTCTCACCATTAGGAAACAATGTGGTGGCTTACATAGGATAACATAGAATAACAGAGTTGGAAGGGACCTTGGAGGTCTTCTCGTCCAACTCCTTGCTTGAACAGGAAACCCTATACCAGTGTTTCTCAACCTTGGCCACTTGAACATGGGTGGACTTCAAGTCCACAGCTGGCTGGGGAATTCTGGGAGTTGAAGTCCACCCATCTTCAAGTGGCCAAGGTTGAGAAACACTGCCCTATACCTTTTCAGACGGCTATCCAGTCACTTCTTAAAAGCCTCCAGTGATGGAACACCCACAACCTCTGAAGGCAAGCTGTTCCATTGGCTGATTGCTCTCACCATTAGGAAATTTCTCCTTAGTTCTAGGTTGCTTCTCTCCTTGGTTAGGTTCCATCCATTGTTTCTCATCTTGCTTTTTGGTCCTTTGGAAACTAGTTTGACCTCTTCATCTTTGTAGGAGCCCCTCAAATATTGGAACACCGCTATTGTATTTCCCCTAGTCCTTTTTTCATTAGACTAGATATGCCCAATTCCTGTAACTGTTCTTCATATGTTTTAACCTCCAGCCCCCTAATCATTCTTATTGCTCTTCTCTGCACTCTTTCCAGAGTTTCAACATCTTTTTTTTAATATTGTGGTGACCAGAACTGGATGTAATATTCCAAGTGTGGTATTACTAAGGCTTTGTAAAGCAGTACTGGAACTTCACACAATCTTGATTCTATCCCTCTGTTAAGTAGCCTAAGATTGCATTGGCTTTTTTGGCAGCTGCAGCACATTGCTAGCTCATATTTAAGTGATTGTCCACTAGGACTCCAAGATCCCTCTCACATTAAACCAGGTTTCACCTAGCCTGTACCTATGTTGTTGTTAGCTGTGAAGTGGTGTCCGACTCATCGCGACCCCATGGACAACGTTCCCCCAAGCCTTCCTGTCCTCTACCATCTTCTGGAGTCCTTTTAAGCTCACACCTACTGCTTCAGTGACTCCATCCAGCCACCTCATTCTCTGTCGTCCCCTTCTTCTATTGCCCTCAATCTTTCCCAGCATTAGGCTCTTCTCTAGTGAGTCCTTCCTTCTCATTAGGTGGCCAAAGTATTTGAGTTTTAGCTTCAGGATCTGGCCTTCTAAAGAGCAGTCAGGGTTGATCTCCTCTAGGACTGACCGGTTTGATCGCCTTGCAGTCCAAGGGACTCGCAGGAGTCTTCTCCAACATCATAGTTCAAAGGCCTCAATTCTTTGGCGCTCAGCCTTTTTTATGGTCCAGCTTTCACTGCCATACATTGCAACTGGGAAGACCATAGCCTGTACCTATACACTTGGTTTTTCTTGCCTAATTGTTAAACTTTATTTTTTATCTATGTTTTAAAAAGCTGGAAGGAATGTTGTACATGCAAAACCTGTACAAGAAGACCAACTCAGATGAAGCTGTATTTGACATGGAAGAATTTGAAGAAGAACCAGACTTCAGGAGGAAAGCAATGGGTTACAAATCAATTGACAGTTAGCCTCAAAAGTGGATGGATTCCTGAGAGAGCTTTTTTCAATGTGCTCATATTTCAAAATGGCACAAAAGCTCACTATTCCCAAAGATAATCTGGTTTTATATTGCACTTCTTTTCCCAATGCAAAGAAACTATTTTTTTTGACAGATTCCAGCTTTAGTACTACAGAGAAACTGGGACTCTGAGAATGCACTTCTAAATTCACCCTAGTGGTATTTCACTAAAGCATTGCTTTGACGCGGATAATTGGGGCTTCTGAAAAGGCCTTGATCTTTTAAAAATTCAGTGAAATTGTAATAACAGTAATAATCAAACACTATTGCACTTCCAATTGAATTTTGCCCTTGGCATGTATTTGTTCAGTAGCCTTTATAGCCATTCTAAAGCCTGGGTATCTTTCTTCAGCTAAGCCTGAACTGAATAGCTATGATATCATTTCATTACTTTTGAAATACATGTTCTCTCTCTCTCTCTCTCTCTCTGTGTGTGTGTGTGTGTGTGTGTAAGAGAGAGAGAGAGAGAGAGAGAGAGAGAGAGAGAGAGAGAGAGAGAGTGTTAACCTTGCTTTATTCAGTATCATTTGAGATATAAATTCTGTTTGGACCTGTCGTTTACTCTAAAAAATATTTTATTTGGAAAAATAATTATTCTATGTCTCCTCAGGCCTAGCCCTACGTATAATCTTTGAAATCCAGGATGATATTGCAGTGAAGGTTTTTAATGAGAAACAGGGCGATCCAGATTGCAAGCCTGCCTGAGTTGGGAAAGTTCACTGATTGTCTTTCAGCTACTCATTTTCTCTTAGCCCAACCTTCCCTGCAGGATTATTGTTGGAAGAAAACACTGGTGGAGGGAGAGAGAATTGCTGTTGGTGTACTGGAGGAAGGGACCTCAATCACGAGGGTCCACAGGCAAGGAACAACAACAACAACATGTTTGTATCAGATACTGTGATGAAAGTACAAAGTTGCATCATCTATACCACAGATCTGCAACCCGCGGCTCCGCAGCCACATGTGGCTCTTTTAGCTGTCTCCTGTGGCTCCCAGTCCTCTGCCGTGTGCAGTCCAAAAAAAAAAAGTGGGACTAAAAAAGTTCAACCAATCAATTCAAATATGCAGGGTAGGTGCATATCTCGCCTTGGCTCCACTCTTCAGTCAAACCCTGTTCTGCGCATGTGTGTATGTACGCACATGTGCACACATTTTTTGCGGCTCCCAGTTTTTCCTTTTGTGAGGGAACCGGTTCCGAGTGGCTCTTTCACTGTTTCAGGTTGCTGACCCCTGATCTATACAATGAGATCATAATGAACAAGTTGATACTTACTTACTTACTTACTTACTTACTTACTTACTTACTTACTTACTAACTTACTTACTTACTTACTTACTTACTTACTTACTTACTTCCCTTCTTATTCCCTACTAGCACTGGCTAGCAAAATTAAATCCAATCAACTGGTAATCAGAATAGTTCAGAGATAACCAGCTTTGCTCTTTATTGACACATGAAAAATGTGTCTTCTTGCTGTCACTTCTCATAGGTTAGGCATCTTCAATATTTCCAGTCAAGTTGAGCAACTAGATAGATCAATTCTACCTGAAAGAGATGGTCCTGCAGGTATATGGGGAGTCCATGGCTTATGACTGCAATTAAGTCCAGAATTATGATTGTAATGTTGTATTGGTCATTAGGTGGGTCACCATGTGACTACATCTCATTTTGCAGGTATTTTTGTTGACAATTGTTAAGTTAATCACCATGGTCATAACTGAATCCTTTTCTGCAAAGCATTGGGTGTTTTGCCAGAAAGCAGAAGTTTAACACCAGCTTCTAATTTAAAAAGTCATAAACTGGGTCATGTGACCGCAGGATGCTGCAAACCGCCATAAATATGGCCTAGCTGGTCCCTCTGGAAAGCAAAACTCTTGACTTCATTATAGTTAATCAAAAGAACTTTTACTGAGAGAAAGGGGTTGCAGAAAAATCAGGTAGAATCTGAAGGATCCTGTGTGAAGCACAAAGCAATTCTTCCATCTCCCCCAAACCCAACCCTCCCTCACCCTGACCAGTCCACTGGGTGCCAATGTGATGCCACAAGGGCATTTTGAGAATGCTGAGGTGCTGGGTAGATAACAGGTCACTCTCAGGGCATGATGGCCTTGGAACCAGGCTGGAATCAGCTGGGAAGGAGTCTGCTTTGTCTCCAGAGACAATCCCCCTCCCTAATTCCCAAGTGGTCACAGCAAAAGTGAAAGCATGCAAAAATGCCAGCAAGCCTTCATCCCTTCCCTTCAACAGAATGGCAGGACACGAGAGTGGACCTGACACTGAGGGTGAGCACCCGTAATGCAATCACATGACTGTTTGTGTTTGTGTGTCTGTGTTCGTGTGTGTGCACTCTCTCTTTCTCCCACTCTCCTTCTCTCCTTCTCTCTCTCCCACTCTCTCTTTCTCTTCTATCTCCCCCTCTCCCTCTCTCTCTCTTCCTCCTCTCCCCCTTTGCTGTTTAAAGTTTAAAACACAAGTATTTCCAGAGCAGCTCAAGTCATCATTGCTGCAGTGTTGAATATTAGATATTTTATGCTGATCTAGAAGTCTTATTACCATGGTTGAGAGGGAAAATAATTCAGAACATTTCTAAAGACATCCAGTTCTGTGCTGTCACACAAAAAGCACCTGGTTAAATTCGCTCAAGGGGGCCAGTCTAAATGCTGCTTAACTCTCGTTGCAGTCTGATCACTGCTCCTTGGAGATCAAAATCAGAGTCTCAGAAAGAGAAAAGTATCTGATGCATTCTGTACGGGGAGATAACAAGCCATTCATAACATTGTTAGCCTAGCATAATACATAAATACAATGTCAGGCTCATGGTTTAGAAGAGCAGGCTGTGAGTATCATGTTCCTGTATCGCAGGATTTTTAGGCACCACAGGAAAGTTCTCCTACATTTTGTGGGCAAATTTGTTGGGGTGGGGTGGGAGGAGAAACAGAGAAATGAATAGATGAGTGAAATTGTCATGGATGGAAATGTATAATGTTCTCACGCTTTCTCTTTAAAGAGATGCCGCACCACAGTCAGTAAGGCTTTAACTTTGATTCCTGCATAGATCAGGAGCTTCCAATTTCAGAACTCTATGAAGCCATACACAAATAGAGAAAGAATTTGTCTGGCTGCTGAGAAGAAAGACCATTGATTGATTGATTGATTGATTGATTGATTGATTGATTGATTGATTGATTATATCCAGCCTTTCTTATTTTCACAAATCACACTTTTCTCCTCCTATTTTCTAGAATGGAATGGAATGGGGAATGGGGATAGAATGGGGAATGGGGATAGAATGGGGAATGGGGAATAGAGAAGAGAAGAGAAGAGAAGAGAAGAGAAGAGAAGAGAAGAGAAGAGAAGAGAAGAGAAGAGAAGAGAAGAGAAGAGAAGAGAAGAGAAATAGGAACAGAATAGAAAGAATGGAATGGAATGGAATGAAAACAAGGAGTGCAAATCAGGGTTGATGTATTATGGAGAATTTCGCCAGGCGCAATTTTTAAAAATCAACCAGAGACTGGCCTTTTCCAACAATGCCGAACCACTGTGATTATACACGAGTGAGCTTGTCATGAATAGGCCACACCCACATTCCACAATCTGACAGTTATAACTGCCATATAAGTGTATGTACTGACTCCCTTATCATTCAGCCCTTGCTCTGATGATGTCAACAGCTTGTTGATGAAAGCTCAGCAATAAAGAAGATTTTTTTCTTATATCCCGGAGTTCATTGTTTGTGTGTGTGTGTGTGTGTGTATGTACCTTAAGTTCACCTTCCAATTTTGTTAAATCAAATCTGTCCATTCTTGTCTTTGCCTGTCTTCCTTTTTCTTCCTTTTTGTAATCTTTCATGGTTAGCAAACTGCTCTTTTTTGTCTCCTTCAGATTGGGCTCCACTCAACCAGGGAAATCTCTTCCCCAAGGACTGTCTCATATGCTCCCTTTAATTGAGCTAATTGGCAGCGAGTATAACACATTTCTTAATTTAACTACACAGTGATTACAAACCTGTTCCAGAAAATCCTGATATATTCTCTCTCTTACATGTATTTTTTTTAAAAGCAAAACAAAACACCAACTTTTCATCTTGCATCCCAAGAAGCAGAGAAAAAGGAGATTGATTATTGAATTATGTCTTTACAGGGGAAGGGGAAGAAAAGGGCAGGTGGGGAGTCAAGGCGAAAGGGCTGCTGAATGTATGTGATCAAATCACCGTTTATTTACTTTTAAAATGTAGTTTGTTGATTTTTTTAAAAACAAGGTGCATGTATTAGAAAAGAAGCAAAGAAAATAAGAAAGAACAGAGAATGTAAGAAAAAAAATACAGGTAGTCCTTGACTTACAACAGTTCATTTAGTGACCATTCAAAGTTATAACAGCACTGAGAAAACGGACTTATGGCCGTTTTTCACACGACCGTTGCAGCATCCTCGTGGTCACGTGATCAAAATTCAGATGCTAGGCAACTGACTCATATTTATGACGGTTGCAGCATCCCGGGGTCACATGATCCCCTTTGCGACCTTCTGACAAGCAAAGTCAAGGAGGGAATCCTGATTCACTTCACAACTGCTGTGACTCACTTAACAACTGGGGCACAAAAGGTCGTAAAATGGGTCAAAACTCACTTAAACATCTCACTGAGCAACATAAATTTGAGCCTCAATTGTGAGGACTACCATAGAAAAAGAAATAGAAAGAAGAAAAAGAGAAGATCATAGAGATGTGACTTTCCATCTTTTTGACAGTGGTTATTTATATTTTACCCCCTGACTCTAAGGTTACATCATAATCTTCTTCCTGCCATAAGCCCCTCTTTCTAATCTTCAGACTCATAAATCACAAGATCATTTTTTCTCTTTTTCAGCAAAAAAATAAAATAAAATCAATACAGGGTTTCCAGTCACAGATAAATGTAGATTCACCACATGACCTGGTCACAGTCATCCTCTTGAGTTTTTGACCCCTTCTGCAGAAGGTTCGGGTGTTAATTTAATCCATGGTTGTACCACTTCCCATGTATCACCTTCCAGAGATATAATACAACAGGTTAAAGCAATGGTTAACTAGGCAAAGGCAGCAACAATGCAAAAAAAATGCTAATATTGAATCATTTAAAATATGCTGCATGACACTTAGAGCAGGGCTTTTCAACCTTTTTACCCATTGTACCAGTTGCCTAGCAAGGTGTCAAAAACTTGATGACCAAAAAAAAAAGGAAAGAAATGATGTAGTACAGGTAGTCCTCAACTTATAAGAGTTCACTTAGTGACTGTTTAAAGTTACAATGGCAATGAAAAAAGTGCCCCCCAAGCCATAGCCAAGCAAGACACCTGCCTGCCTGCCCAGCGGTACTCTTCCTCCTGTTCGAGGTTTTCATTGTTGTGAGCATTTCTGTTGAGGATTGGCAGTGGGGGTGGGATGGGGATGTTTGGTTTTTATTCCCCCTGTCTGCTGGGTGGTTGCAGCAGGTGTTGGTAACTTCATATGACCCTGAGACACTGTGACCGTCATAAATATGAATCAGTTGCCAAGCATCTGAATGTAAATCACAAGATCCTGGAGATGCTGCAACATTCCAGCTGATTGGCACTTCTTCTGGGATCAGCAGAATTCCAGGATCAGCGCCGAGCTCCAGCTGGAGCCTGGCGCTGATCCTGGCACTTCCACTGAGCCCTGACAGCCCTGCAGCTCCAGCCATCTCTCACTCAGGCTTGTGCGGTGCTGCCACCAGTTCAGCTCATTCCCCTCCCCCGCTACCACTTTTCTAGGATGGTCGCGTACCACCTGCCAGGTGTCAACGTACCACAGGTGGTACCCGTACCACTGGTTGAAAAGCCTTGACTTAGAGAAGGCTTAGATCAGGAGTCAGATGACTCCTGTTTTTCTTCTGGGGTTTCTGGGTCTTTGGGTTTGCTTAGGATATTTTGAAGGGCTTTAGCTGGCAGTGTGCTACACTGATTCTCCTTTAGTGGTAAAACCAAATGCACAGTTACAGGATAAGTAGCACCTGGCTCAATAGTAGCAACTGTGAGAGGGATCTAGGAGTCCAAGGGGACAACCACTTGTAAATATGAGCCAGTAGTATGCTGTAGCTGCCCAAAAAGTCAATGCAGTCCTAGGCTCCATTAACAAGATCATGTGAAGTATTAGTATAACTTAATTATGATTTGGGAAGACCACAATTGCAATATTGCACCCACTTTTGGTCACAATAATAATAAAAAAAAACATTCCAAAACTGTAGAAAGTGTGCAGAGAAGAGCAACAAAGATGATTTGGGATGTAGAGTCTATAAACTGTATGATAAATGGCTAAGAGAACTAAATATATTTAGCCTATTGAAGAGAAGGCTTAGGAGTGACATGATAGCTGTCTTCCGGTACTTGAGGGGCTGTCACAGAGAAGAGGGGGTTGACTTATTCTTCAAAGCACTTGAGGCTAGGACAAGAAGTAACAGATAGAAGCTCATTAAAGAGAAGTCCAATCTGGAACTAAGGAGAAATTTCCTGACAATGGGAGTAATTAACCAGTGGAATGGCTTGCTTCCTGGAGTTGTGGTTGCTCCATTGCTGGAGGTTTTCAAGAAAAGATTGGACAACCATTTGTCTGGGATGATATAAGAACTGCTGCCTTGAGCAGGGAGGTTGGACTCGAAGACCTCCAAGGTCCCTTCCAGCCCTATGATTCTGTGAGGACAGCCCATCTTGAATTGCCATCATAAAATTGAGTGGCCCAACTTCAGTAAACATTACCTTTTGTTCAAAATTAAGGATGGAGTAGGATTTGAACCTAGAGAACTCTCCCATTTGCAACTTTAACCTTATCCCTAGGCCTTACAGTCCCTATATTTGATTAGTATTTTTTAACATGGACTGAGATTTTTTCCCCATGTTTCAGGAACTAGGGGCTAGATTGCTTTGACTTCCAAAAAGAAAACCTTTCTTAGTGATGAGCTTTCAGGATAATAGGTTGCAGTGTAACTGTTGAGTATCCTATCATTTTGCCAACAACTGTGGTTGCCATCTTCAGAGGTGAAAATGCTCTGCTCTGAAGCTCATCATCACTGGATTGACTCCTCCAACATCATGAACAAGTCCTGTAGTTTCCATAGCAACAATGTGGATATGTTTTACTATTACCTTCCTTTGCGAAATATTTTATGATTCCCTTGTCTAGTCTCCATCCTTGGATTTTCAGATGGTTTCCCATCCTAGTATTAAGCAAGTCTCTTAGCTTGCTATCCTTCTCAAAATCAACCTAAGTTGGCTTGGGCTGCAACTATTAAACTATACAATTAATTCAATTTACCAATTTGCAATGGTTGCAAAGAAGTTAAGAAAGCATATGCCTATAAATAATGCTGTTGATATTAGAGGGGATGAATGAAACTATGGATTATTGTGATTTTATTAATGCTTGCAAATAAATGTTTCAATACACATATAAATTTAATTTGTAATTTGAATTTGGGTGTAAACTGCCACCCGATGTTCGTACTACACATGTAGGGAAGATACACTGGCAACTGGTAAGGGGGATGGAGGCTAAAGCATATGATGAATGTGTGAGGGAGTGAACAGAACAGAACAGAACAGAACAGAACAGAACAGAATAGAATATAGAACCTTGGAGGTCTTCTAGTCCAGCCCCCTGCTCAAGCTGGAGACCTATACTATTTCAGACAAGTGACTGTCCAGCCTCTTCTTAAAAACCTCCAGTGATGGAGCACCCATGATTTCTGGAGGCAAGCTGTTCCATGGTTAATTTTTCTCACTGTTAGGAAGTTTCTTCTTAATTCCAGATTGCTTCTCTCTTTAATCAGTTTCCATTCCTTCCTTCTTGTCCTGACTTCAGGTGCTTTGGAGAATAATTTGACCCCCTCTTCTTTGTGTCAGCCCTCAAATACTGGAATATTGGGTATGTCTAGTCAAACAAAGAGAAGGACTGGGGCGACATGATAGCAGTCTTCTAATATTTGTGAGGCTGTCATAGAGAAGAAGGCATTGATCTATTCACCAATGCACCTGAGGGCAGGACAAGAAGTAATAATGGAAGATCTTTAAAGCAAGATCCAACCTAGAATCAAGGAGAAATGTCCTGTAAGTGAGAATAATTATTCAGTGGAATGGCTTAGCTCCAGAAGATGTAGGTGCTTCATCACTGGAGGTTTTCAAGCCGAGACAGGACAGCCATTTGTCTGGAATGGGATAGGGTGTCCTGCTTGAGCAGGGGGTTGGTCTGAAGACCTCCAAGGTCCCTTCCATCCCTGTTATTCTATATTATTCTACATCATAATGTTTCTAATGTTTTATAAAAGATACTGGACAGCCATTTGTCCAGAATGGTATAGAGTCTCCTGCTTGAGTAGAAGGTTGAACTAGAAGATCTCCAAAGTCCCTTTCAAGCCTGTTATTCTGTATTATGTGACTATGATACAGGGCACATTGGGGCTACCCAATCTAATGACTCTTTCAAGATGCATCACACACTTAAGATGACTCTTCTCGAAATAGGACCAATTTTATGCTGAGATGACTATCTAGGAAATATAATGGTCCCTCTGTGATCATACTTGTATGCTGATGATGTTTTTAAAGTTTAATTTCAGTCTCGCTCCTCCCCGCACTCATCAAAGTCCTATCCAAGAGACACTTTGTGAACTTCAATTCATAGACATCTGCAGTGAATGGAACAGAATACAATAAGACTAGAGTAGAGTAGAGTAGAGTAGAGTAGAGTAGAGTAGAGTAGAGTAGAGTAGAGTAGAGTAGAGTAGAGTAGAATAGAAGAATAGAATAGAATAGAATAGAATAGAATAGAATAGAATAGAATAGAATAGAATAGAATAGAATAGAATAGAATAGAATAGAATAGAATAGAATAGAATAGAATAGAATAGAATAGAATAACAGAGTTGGAAGGGACTTTGGAGATCTTCTAGTCCAACCCCCTGCTCAGGCAGGAAATACTATATGATTTCAGATAAAGGTTGTCCAATTTCTTCTCAAAAATTTCCAGTGTTGGAAAATTCACAACATCTGGAAGCAAGTTGTTCCACTGATAATTGTTCTCACTGTCAGGAAGTTTCTCCTTAGTTCTAGGTTGCTTCTCTCTTTGGTTAGTTTCCTTCCATTGCTTCTTGTCCTGCCTTCAGGTGCTTTGGAGAAAAGCTTGACTCTCTTCTTTGTGGCAACCCCTGAGATATTGGAACACTGCTATCATGTCGCCGCTAGTTCTTCTCTTTTTTAAACTAGACACACCCAATTCCAGCAACCGTTCTTTATATATTTTAGCCTCTGGTCCCTTGATCATCTGTGTTCCTCTTCTCTGCACTCTTTCCAGTGCCTCAACATCTTTCTTTTTTTTTTTTTACATTGTGGTGACCAAAGGTGGTTGTAGTATTCCTAGTATGGCCTTACCAAGGCATTATAAAGTGTTAACACTTCATGTGCTCTTAGACACATACACATACTGTATATATATATATATATTTGAAAAAGAAAAATAACTGAAACAAGCTTTTAAGTTTCTGGCTGGACAGGCAACAAGGAATTAGCCTACGGGGTTTTCCTGTTTTTAATTTTAGCCTCTCCAAATTGCCTTGCAAACCAAAAAACATCGTCAGATTCCACCTCCCCACTCCCTTCCTGTGGCTATCTTGATGGAGAATAATTTCTCCTCTCCTTTTTCTCCTTTTTCATAGGCACTTTCTTCCTGGTATTCACATCTGAATATGGAGTCAGCATGTCCCCAAGGGAAGGTTTATTGCAGTGAAGCTGCCACGATGTACTGAAAATGTCAAGTCTTAATGACAAGGAAACAGTTCACTGGAAAGATACTGATTGTCTGCTATGCAGGGCTTAAATTACAGGAATTCAACCCTCCAGCAAAGAGACACTTAAAGTCCATGGATCTGTGATCACTCATACAGCGCTTCAAAGAAACACAGAGAAATAATTCCATTTCAGTTCATCAAGCTTCAAAATGTTGGGGTGGGGGTGACGGGCAGGTCTGCTTAATTTTTTTCCCCAGGAAACGAGTTTAACAACATAAACAGTCCTTATTTTAGAGTCTTCATCTCAGTTTAAACATCATTCCTGATTTGCTCTTTGGGGAGATTGCACTGGGAAGCCTAGAAAAGTCGCGATCTTAAGACATTTCTGTTTGTACAAGCCGGCCTAGCCTGAGGGGGAGTGTTGGGGTTATTTTATTTTATTTTTTTTTTTTTTAACTTTTCTGGGGGTTTTTAGTGTTGTATTTATACTGTTTTAATTAGGGCAATTTGTTTAATCTTTTTTTAATGTTTGTATTCACTATTTTATTCTGCCCTGTGAACCGCCCTGAGTCCTCAGGGAGAAGGGCGGTATATAAATGTTATTAAATTAAATTAAATTAAATTAAAAGTGGCTAGAATGTCTCTCTATTCTTTATGTTTTAGAATCTCTGCCCGGTTCCTCAGAGTTAAATCACTGAATTGGCAAAAAGGCCACGCTACGCCTTGCTTGAAATGCACAGCTAGTGTCGGGTATTGAAATTTGTCTACTTTTCCCCCCTAACTGTCTTCATTCAGCTTGATCAGTAGCAAGGTGCCTAAAAGATGCAGGTGTGAATTTTCCTGCCTTTTATTTTTTATTTTATTTTTTGGAAAAAAAATATTAAATGTACGTTTGAAAACAAAAGTGGACATGATTCAACTTCCCTAGCTACAACACTACTATTAGTATTACCTTATGTTACAGAAAGAAATAACAAAAACTTAAAATACATTCTATGACAGGACAGAGTATAACAAACTGTACATATAACCTCTCGCCTTGACTACTGCAACGCTCTCTACATGGGTCTGCCCTTGAGAGCCACTCGGAAGCTTCATCTGGTGCAGAGTGCAGCTGCACGAACACTTTTGGGGGCTTCCCGATACTCCCATATCACACCTCTCCTCCGTGAGCTGCACTGGCTTCCAGTTGCCTTCTGAGTGAAATTCAAGGTGCTAGTGATGACATACAAAGCCCTACATGGCATGGGTCCGGACTACCTACTGGAGCACCTACTGCCAGTGTCAACACCCCTCCGTCCTGTGCGCTCCCACAGAGAAGGCCTCCTCAGGGTGCTAACGGTCAGAGAATGCCGGCTGGTGGCCCCCAGGGGGAGAGCATTCTCAGTGCCAGGTCCAGTGGGTGCGCCAACCCTCTGGAACTGTTTGCCTACCAAAATCCGGATGGCCCCCAACCTTTGCACCTTCCAGCGCGACTTAAAAACCTACCTGTTCCAGCAGTCCGGCCTGGCCTGATAGCTCTTGGGGTTTCATTTGTTTTTTACTATTGTTTAACTGTATACTTACCTTGCTCTGTACACCACCCCGAGTACCTCGGGAGAAGGGCGGTATATAAAAACAAATAAATAAAATAAATAAATATAACATCTGTACATTTTATAGTAAACCGTCTTTCAGTCGTCAGCGTTATATTTACTAGTCATCTCAGCGATCCTCCTTATCTCTAACCAATTATACAAATTTTGCCAAATTTCATAATACTCTTTCAGTCGTATTTTTGATCTCTAGGGTTAACCTGTCCATTTCAGTGCAGGACAAAATTTTATCTATTATTTCTTCTTCAGTGGGTGTTTCCTTTCTTTTCCATTTTTGGGCATATGCCAATCTTGCTGCGGTTAAAATATGAACTAATAAATAGAAAGATGCTTTGCTGAGTTTATCATTAATAATCCCTAATAAGAAGGTTCCCCTTCATGGATTACTGCCTTGTTGTGGCGAAGGGGCTTGCGTAATTCAATGAAGCTATGAGCTATGCCGTGCAGGGCCACCCAAGACAGACAGGTCATAGCAGAGAGTTCTGACAAAACGTGATCCACTGGAGAAGGAAATGGCAACCCACTCCAGTATCTTTGCCATGAAAACCCTATGGACAGTACCAAAAGGCAAAACAATATGACGCTGGAAGATGAGCCCCTCAGGTCGGAAGGCGTCCAATATGCTACTGGGGAAGAGCAGAGGGCTAGTACTAGTAGCGCCAGAAAGAATGAAGTGACTGGGCCAAAGCCAAAAGGACGCTCAGCTGTGGATATATCTGGTGGTGAAAGGAAAGTGCGATGCTGTAAAGATTTTTTCCATAGGAACCTGGAATGTAAGATCCATGAATCAAGGAAAGCTGGACGTGGTCAAACAAGAGATGACAAGACTGAACATCGACATCTTAGGTATCAGCGAACTAAAATGGACAGAAATGGGTGAATTTAATTCAGATGACCATCAGGTATACTACTGTGGGCAAGAATCCCTCAGAAGAAATGGAGTAGCCTTCATAGTCAATAAAAGAGTAGGAAAAGCAATACTGGGATACAATCCTCAAAAGGACAGAATGATCTCAGTTCAAATCCAAGGCAAATCATTCAATATCACAGTAGTCCAAGTCTATGCCCCAACCACCAGTGCTGAAGAGGATGAAATTGACCAGTTCTATGAAGCCCTACAGCACCTTATAGAACTAACACCAAAAAATGATGTCCTTATCATCATGGGGGATTGGAATGCTAAAGTAGGAAGCCAAAAGATAACTGGAATAACAGGCAAGTTTGGCCTTGGAGTACAAAATGATGGTCATAGCAAACACTGTTTTTCAACAACCCAAGAGACGGCTCTACACATGGACATCACCAGACGGTCAACACAGAAATCAGATTGACTATGTGCTCTGCAGCCAAAGATGGAGAAGCTCTATACAGTCAGTAAAAACAAGACCAGGAGCTGACTGTGGCTCAGACCATGAGCATCTCATTGCAAAGTTTAGGCATAAACTGAAGAAAGTGGGACTAGGCCACTGAAGTATGAATTAAATCATATCCCTGTTGAATATACAGTAGAGGTGACAAATAGATTTAAGGAATTAGATCTGATAGACAGAGTGCCTGAAGAACTATGGACAGAGGTTCACAACATTGTACAACAGGTAGCAACCAAAACCATCCCAAAGAAAAAGAAATGCAAGAAAGCAAAATGGCTGTCTGAGGAAGCTTTGCAAATAGCTGAAGAAAGGAGGGAAGTGAAAGGCAAGGGAGAAAAATAAAAATACACCCAGCTGAATGCAGAATTCCAGAGAACAGCTAGAAGATATAAGAATGCCTTCTTAAATGAACAGTGCAAAGAAATAGAAGAAAACAATAGAATAGGGAGGACCAGAGATCTTTTCAAGAAAATTGGAGAGACGAAAGGAAAATTGCAAAACTGGGCATGATAAAGGACCAAAATGGCAGGGACCTAACAGAGGCAGAAGAGATTAAGAAGAGATGGCAAAATTACACAGAAGAACTATACAAGAATGAGCTTAACGTCCCTGATAATCACAATGAGGTGGTCACTGACCTCGAGCCAGACATCCTAGAATGTGAAGTGAAGTGGGCCTTAGAAAAGCTGAGCAACAACAAAGCTAGTGGAGGTGACAGTATTCCAGCTGAGCTATTCCAAATCTTAAAAGACAATGCAGTAAAAGTGCTACACTCAATTTGCCAGCAAATTTGGAAAACTCAACAGTGGCCACAGGATTGGAAAAGATCAGTTTACATTCCAATTCTAAGAAAAGGCAGTGCCAAAGAATGTTCAAACTACCGCACCATTGCACTCATTTCTCATGCTAGTAAAGTTATGCTTAAAATCCTACAAGCTAGACTCCAGCAGTATGTGGACCGAGAACTACCAGAAGTACAGGCAGGATTTTGAAGAGGCAGAGGAACTAGAGATCAAATTGCCAACATACGTTGGGTCATGGAGAAAGCTAGAGAGTTCCAGAAAAACATCTACTTCTGCTTCATTGACTATGCTAAAGCCTTTGATTGTGTGGATCATAACAAACTGTGGCAAGTTCTTAAAGAGATGGGTGTACCAGACCATCTTATTTGTCTCTTGAGAAAACTATATGTGGGCCAAGAAGCAACAGTGAGAACTGGACACAGAACCACTGAATGGTTCCAAATTGGGAAAGGAGTACGGCAAGGCTGTATACTGTCACCCTGCCTATTTAACTTATATGCAGAGCACATCATGAGAAAGGCAGGGTTAGAGGAATCAAAAGTTGGAGTTAAGATTGCTGGAAGAAATATCAACAACCTAAGTTATGCATATGATACCACTCTAATGGCAGAAAGTGAAGAAGAACTAAAGAGCCTCTTGTTGCGGGTGAAGAAGGAGAGTGCAAAAGTTGGGTTGAAACTTAACACTAAGAAAACCAAGATCATGGCATCCGGCCCTCTCAATTCCTGGCAAATAGATGGGGAAGAAATGGAGGTAGTGACAGATTTTATTTTCCTGGGCTCCAAGATCACTGCAGATGGGGACTGTAGCCAAGAAATTAAAAGACGCTTGCTCCTGGGGAGGAAAGCAATGGCCAATCTAGACAGCACACTAAAAAGCAGAGACATCACCCTGTCAACAAAAGTGCATATAGTCAAGGCTATGGTCTTCCCAGTTGCAATGTATGGCAGTGAAAGCTGGACCATAAAAAAGGCTGAGCGCCAAAGAATTGAGGCCTTTGAACTCTGGTGCTGGAGAAGACTCTTGCGAGTCCCTTAGACTGCAAGGCGATCAAACTGATCAGTCCTAGAGGAGATCAACCCTGACTGCTCTTTAGAAGGCCAGATCCTGAAGCTAAAAGTCAAATACTTTGGCCACCTAATGAGAAGGAAAGACTCACTGGAGAAGAGCCTAATGCTGGGAAAGATTGAGGGCAATAGAAGGGGACAACAGAGAATGAGGTGGCTGGATGGAGTCACTGAAGCAGTAGGCGTGAGCTTAAATGGACTCCAGAAGATGGTAGAGGACAGAAAGGCCTGGAGGAATGTTGTCCACAGGGTCACGATGAGTCGGACATGACTTTGCAGCTAACAACAACAATAAGAAGGTTTCTGGTTTAAAAACAATTTTTTGTAGCAATATTTGTTCCAACCAATTTTTTATCCGCTACCAAAAATTTTGCGCTTTTGAACATTCCTACCACATATGATAGTAAGTCCCTGGAAGCCTTCTGCATTTCCAGCTCTAATATGGATAGCCAATTGGGGATTTCTATATAATTATTTTTTAAAATTTTTATCTACACGTCTAATAGTGCCCGTCTAATATGATGATTCTGGAAGTACTGATGAGCCTTATATTTTCCATCTCACATTATAGCATGCCACCCAATTTGCATGTCATGACCTTCTAATGCTAGTAGTCTTCTGTTCCTTAAGTGTATCCAATCCTTTATCCATACCGCTATTGCTGCTTGACTCAAGGTTGACTCAGCCTTCCATCCTTCTGAGGTAGGTAAAATGAGGACCCAGATTGTTGGGGGCAATTAAGCTGACTTTGTAATAATGCCGCTTGGGGGGGGCGAAAGCCCTAATAAGCAGGCATATACATAGAATGAAGGCTACTGCTACGCTTGTAAGCCGCCCTGAGTCTTCGGAGAAGGGCGGGATATAAATGGAATTAAAATAAATAAAAATAAAAATAATATTTTTCCCAATTCGGGAGGCCAAGCTCTCCTCTTTCCTTTGCATCCTGTAATAATTTTAACTTGATTCTCGGTTTTCTTCCTTGCCAGATAAATTTGGATGTAATTCTGTTTAAATTTTCAAAAAAATCCTTACCTAATTTAATTGGTACACATTGGAATAAAAGGAGTAATTTGGGAAGTATATTCATCTTGATTGTCACTATTCTCCCTATAAAGGAGAGCTGCAAGTTTTTCCATCTATCCAGGTCTGCTGCAATTTGGTCCATTAACTTGTCATAATTTTCTCTTTTGAGTGTAATATATCTTGCTAACAGTTGGATCCCCAAGTACCTTACTCTTTTGGATGTCTGGATATTAATTTTTTCTACTAGCTCAGTTTCTTGTAAATTGGACATATTTTTAACTAACATTTTAGTTTTTTCTTTATTAATTTTCAATCCCGCAACATCTCCATAATTTTCCAGCACCTGTAATAATCTTGTTCCAGATTCTAAGGGGTCTTCCAGAATGAAAACTAAATCGTCTGCATAAGCCTGTAATTTAAATGTCTCTTTTCTGATTTCTAATCCTTTAATCAGCTTATCTTTTCGGATTATTCTTGTGAGTGCTTCTAAAGAAAGAATGAATAATAAAGGAGATAGTGGACAGCCTTGTCTCATATCTTTTTGTATTTGAATGCTATTTGTTAATTCTCTGTTTATGATTACTTTTGCCTCTTGTTTGGAATAGATTGCTTTAAACATATTTATAAATTTCCCCCCGAATTCCATCTGTTTGAGTTGAGTCAACATAAAATTCCATTTGACATTATCAAATGCTTTCTGAGCATCAACAAAAATTAATGCCACTTGTTTTTCGCTGTGTAATTCTTAATATTCTAAGATGTCTAGTATGATCCTGACATGTCTAATTTGTCTTTTAGGCAAGAAGCAGTTTTGGTCAGTATGGATAAATTCAGCTAAATATTTTTTAAATCTTTCTGCCATTATTGTCGTTAAAATCTTGTAATCCATGTTCAGTAAAGAAATGGGCCTATAATTTTTAATGCAGGTCAAATCAGAGTTTTTCTTTAGGGATTAGTGAGATGATTGCTTCTTTCCATGTGTATGGAGTTTTTGCTGTGTTTAGTGGCTCAGTGGGTTAGGACGCTGAGCTTGTCAATCAGAAGGTTGGCAGTTTGGCGGGTCAAATCCCGAGTGCCATGTAACAGAGTGAGCACCTGTTACTCGTCCCAGCTCCTGCCAACCTAGCAGTTCGAAAGCACGTAAAAATGCAAGTAGAAAAATAGGGACCACTATGGTAGGAAGGTAACAGCGTTCTGTGCGCCTCTGGCGTCTAGTCATGCCAGCCACATGACCACGGAGACATCCTCAAACAAGCGCTGGCTCTTCAGCTTTGAAACGGAGATGAGCACTGGCCCCTAGAGTCAGAAACAACTAGCACGCATGTGTGGGGGAAACTTTACCATTTTAAATAATTCAGATAGGTTTGGGACCAAAAGTTCTTGGAGGTTTTTATATATTTTGGACGGTAATCCATCAGGGCTAGGTGTTTTATTACTTTTTTTGTTTTTAATGGCTTCCATAATTTCCTGGACTGTTATATCTTTATTTAGTATATTTTGAAATTCTTCCGAAACCTTTGGTAAGTCTGCTTTCATAAGATATTGTGATATTCTTTCCTCAGTGATCATTTCATCCTCTTTATAAAGATTTTTATAGAATTCATACGTCACCCATTTTGTTCCTTCATTTTTGATGTACTATCTCCCCTGCTTGATTACATAATTTACTAATCCATCTGTTATCTTTTTGTTTTTTCAATCTATAGGTCAGCCATCTCCCGGGTTTGTTTGCCTGTTCAAAAAAATTGTGTCTAATGCTTTTTATTTTTTGTGCCATTTCTCCTTTTTCTATAATATTCAATTTGTGCTTATTTAAATCTAGCTGTTGTTTTAGATCTCTACATTGTGGGCTTTTTGTAGTTCTAATACTAATATTTTTCTTCCTCTAAACTTTTTCAATATTGCCTTTTCTTTTCATATTCATTGGCCATGTATGTAATTGCAGTTCCTCTCATAACTGCCTTGGCCATGTCCCATAAATTTTGAGTGCTAGTCTCCACTTTCTTATTTGTTCCTCCATCTTATGCTTAAATTATGTTTGGTTTAGGATTGCCTTTTTTAGAGTCCACCTCCTTGTTGTTGTCTTCTGTTCTTTCCATTTAATTAGAATGGGATTATGGTCTGCCCAAGTATTAGTTTAGTTAGTTTTATTATATTTGTATACCGCCATTCTCCCGAAGGACTCAGGGCGGTGAACAGGGCACATATAAAAAATACAGGATACAAACATTAAAAAGAATTAAATAGTAGCCCAGATAAAACAATCGATAACAATATAAAAATCCCCATTAAAACCCCAACATATCCCCATCAGGCCAGGCCGGCTTGTTCAAATACATGGGTCTTCAGACTGCGTCGGAACGAGCGAAGGTCAGGTGCCATCTGGAGCTCGACCAGCAGCTGTTTCCATAAAGCCAGAGCACCCACAGAGAAGGCCCTCCCCCTGGGGGCCACCAGCTGACATTCTCTGACCGGAGGCACCCTGAGGAGGCCCTCTCTGTGGGAACGCACAGGGCGGAGGGAAGTTGACACCGGCAGCAGGTGGTCCCCGAGGTACTCCGGACCCATGCCATGCAGGGCCTTAAAAACCATTACCAAAACCTTGAATCTCACCCGGAAGACAACTGGCAACCAATGCAGCTCGCGGAGCAAAGGTGTAACATGGGAGTACTGGGAGACTCCCAAGACAACTCTCGCGGCTGCATTCTGTACCAGCTGGAGCCTCCGAGTGGTCTTCAAGGGAAGCCCCAGGTAGAGAGCATTGCAGTAGTCCGGACGAGAGGTCACGAGCGCATGAGTGACCGTACACAGGGCATCCCAGTCTAGATAGGGCCCCAACTGGCGTACCAGGCAAACCTGGGCGAAAGCCCCCCTAGTCACAGCTACTATATGATCTTCCAGAGTGAGCCGCGAATCTAGGAGGACTCCCAAGTTGCAAGCCCTATCTACGGGGGGTAAAAACTCACCCCTCATAGAGAGAGGTGGAATATTCTGAATATCCCGGGATGCCGGAATGCACAGCCACTCAGTCTTCTCAGGGTTGAGCTGAAGTCTGTTCCTCCCCATCCAGACCCGAACCGCCTCCAGGCAACGGGACATCACGTCGAGGGCATCACTGGGGTGGTTTGGGGTCGAAATGAAAAGCTGGGTATCATCAGCATACTGATGATACCCAACTCCAAAACCACGAATGATCTCACCCAGCGGTTTCATGTAGATGTTGAACAGGAGAGGCGAGAGGACCGACCCCTGAGGAAGTCCACAAACCTTGGGGTTGACCTCTGCCCTCCTGCCAACACCGACTGCGAACATCCCAGGAGATAGGAGGAGAACCACCGAAGAACTGTGCCTCCCACTCCCAATCCCCTGAGACGCCGCAGCAGGATACCATGGTCGATGGTATTAAAAGCCGCCGAGACGTCTAATAGGTCTAGGACAGAGGAATATCCCCTATCCCGGGCCCTCCAGAGATCATTCACCAGAGCGACCAATGCCGTCTCCGTGCTGTACCCGAGCCTGAAACCCGATTGGCACGGGTCTAGATAATCTGCTTCATCCAGGACCAGAGGGAGCTGATGCGCCACCACACTCTCAACAACCTTCGCAAGAAAGCGAAGGTTGCAGACCGGATGAAAGTTATTTAACACAGCTGGGTCCAAGGCAGGCTTCTTGAGGAGAGGTCTCACCACCGCCTCCTTCAAGACGGCGGGGAAATTACCCTCACTCAAGGAAGCAGATATAACTGCCTGGAACCAGCCTCGTGTCTCCTCCCGAGCTGCATAAACCAGCCAGGAAGGGCACGGGTCCAATAAACATGTGGTGGAGCTCAACCTCCCCATAATCCTGTCCACTTCCTCAGGGGTCACAGAATCAAACTCCTCCCAGATAACATCGACAAGACCGCCCGTGTCCTGATCGTCAGACTCTGCCCAGTTGGAGTCCAAACCGGTCCGATTCCGAGCGATTTTATCCAACAGATGTTGACTAAATTCCTCAGCACAACCCTGCAAGGGTTCCTCCCTCACCTCCTGATTAAGGAGGGAGCGGGTCACCCTAAACAGGGCAGCCGGGCGATTATCTGCGGACACGATGAGGGCAGAGAAGTAATTAGACCTCGCCGCCCTCATCGCTGCCTAATGTGGGTTCTTAGTCGCAACCGGTCGGATTCAGATTGGCTGGACCTCCAACGGCTCTCTAGGCCCCGTCTCCGATGCTTCATCTCCTGGAGCTCCGCGGAGAACCATGGAGCTCGCTGGGATCTGCACTGGGTTAGAGGCCGCAAGGGTACAACTTGGTCAAGTGCCTCCGTGGCCGCCCTTTCCCAGGCTTCCACTAAGGCATCTGCTGAGTTGTGAGAAGCAGAGGCAGGTGGAGACCCCAGCGCTGCCTGGAACCTATCAGGATCCATTAAGCGCCTGGGCCGGTACCATCTAGTTGGCTCCGTACACCCACAGCGGGGGGTGGCAAAACGGAAGACCAGCTGCAGGAGGTGATGATCGGTCCATGACAGGGGCATAACAGTTGGAGAGCCCCCACCAAGATCATCAAACCACCATCCAGATAAGAAAACCAAGTCAAGGGTGTGGCCTCCCTCATGAGTCGGTCCAAGAATTACTTGCGTCAGGTCCATGGCCGTCATGGAAGCCATGAACTCCCGAGCTAACTCAGATGATCCTCCTAGGGATGGTAGATTGAAGTCACCCAAAACTATAAGTTTGGGGAACTCAATCACCAACCCTGAGAAGACATCGAGTAGCTCAGGCAGGGCTGCCGCTGCGCAACTAGGCAAAAGGTACACCAGCAGCAAGTCCAACTGCACCCCAGGACCACATCTCAAAAAGAGAGACTCACACCCGACTATCTGGGGAACGGTGGTCTCCCTCGGACATAAGGTCTCCCTGATAACTACCGCCACTCCCCCGCCCCTACCATGAGCCGAGGCCGGTGTAGCACCCGGAAACCTGGTGGGCAAAGATCAATCAAAGGAACACCACCCTCTGGGCCCAACCAAGTCTCCGTGATGCAAGCCAGGTCCGCATGCTCACCCTTAACTAGATCCCGGACAAGGGGAGCCTTATTAGCAATGGACCTGGCATTCAGGTACACTAGCCGGAGCTCAGGAGGCTGCACATCCTCGCTCCCGGGACCTCGGGGAAGAAACAGAGGGTCGGAGCACCTCACCGCTTGTAAGTAGCGGAGATGACCCTCCCGGTATCGATGCAGCCCTCTATATGTCATCAATGTCTGAATTTAATTCTTTTGTTGTCCAGACCATATCAATTCTGGACCATGATTAATGCTGCCCTGAATAGTATGTAAATTGCTTTTCAAATTTCTCTCCCGCCAACTATCTTGAATATTTAATTTTTCCACCATTTTAAAAAAAAGTACCGGGTAATATTCTCCTCGTTTGTTTCCTTACTTCCTCACTCTTATAATCTAATTCTCTGTCTATAATTGCATCAAAATCACCAATTATACAAATGTTATCATATTCCATATCAGCAATAACCTTATGCAGTTTCTTATAAAATTGTCTTTGTTTTTCCTACTAGGGAAACCTTTTTTTATTCAAGGAAATTTCAATAATCCGAATTCTACCTTCCTCATCTTGACAGATTTGTCTTGCTGGGATTCTTTCTTTAACATATATCACAATTCCTCCTTTCTTCTGCTGTGAAAGTGATACAAATTTGATTCCTAACTTAGGGTAGTTTAATAAATCCTGATCTTGAGTCTTAATATGTGTTTCTTGTAGAATTGTTATATCTAAGTTTTTCTTACTGAGCTTATTCAAAATTATATTTCTCTTAGCTAGGGAGTTTAGTCCATTCATATTTAATGATAATACTGTTAATATTTCTTCATTACTGCCTCTGTTTTGATCTTGTTGCCCTTGTCGGTCTATCTTCCTTGAGTTCTTTGTATCTACTCTCATCATCATTGTCATAGTTCATTCTCATTTTTTCTCTTCTCTCCGTTTCCCGTTCTTTGCCTTGTGATTCCCATGTCTTTCTATTATATCTCTCTGTATTGTTCTCTTCTCTTAACTCTCTTTCTTCTAGTTCATCTTCATTGCCTAGATGCTGCTGGAAAAGCTCTTCTGCTTTATCAATCGAATCTAACCTATATCTTTTTTCTTTCCAGGTCACCACAATCCCTTCTAGCATCAGCCACCTAAAATTAATGTTTTGTTTTATTAATTTTGATGTAATATGTTGGTAGGGCCTCCTCAGGTCTCTTACCCTCCTAGGGACATGTTTGAGGACAGTTAGTTGTTTACCTCTGTATTCTATTGGGTCATCCCTTGTTCTGTGCAAAATCTCATCCCTAATTGACTTCTTCACAAATCTGATATGTACCTCCTTGGGTAAGTTATTTCTTTTCGCATAATTTGTGTGGATTCTATATATCTCATCAATCTCATTTGCCATCTCTTCTTTCCCTGTCCCTAGGGCCCTTGCTAGCAAGTCTGTCATCAAGTCTGTCATCATTTCTGGGAGGTCCTCCCCCTTCTCTTCTTTCACGTTTTGGAAACGTAGTTAATGGTCTGCTTTCTCAGTTTCAAGGAGTATGATGGTTTTTTTCTAACTCTTTATTTGCTTGCAAGTGTTTTTCATTCATTTCATCTACTCTTCTTTCCTCCTTCATTTAATGCTAATTGGTCGTTAGTTCTTATTCAAGATGTCTGCTCTCTCAGCTCAGTCCGCACTGTCACTCTTCAAGTTTATTTTGTTTTTTGTTAAACTTCTTCTTGGCTTTACTGCAAGAGCCAGAAAGAGAAACCACCCTGGGTCACCAGTCCTTACAGCCTGTGAGTCTGTTGCTTTAAGGTCAGATCTCTTTTTCCCCCTGTCTCCTTTTTACTGCTATCTGACAGAGGAGGTGATTTCCCCTTTCACTCTGGGGCCTCTCCCCTTTTCTTGTCTTCTTTGAAATTCTCCAAAGAGATTTTGCAATCCAAAACACCTACAAGAGTTTGCTGAGTGTTTCCTCCACCAGGTTAGTTGAATCGCTGTCCCACTGACTCACCGCTATTTCTGACAGCTGTCATTTCTTCACGGCTGCCATAATGAGCCCTCTCCTTCACCCGGCTCTCTCCTATGCTTTCCTGCTTTCTGCAACTCAGACCGCCGTCCTGAACTGCTCAGCTGGGTGCCTGTGCTTCTGATCTCCGTCTGAGAGATCTGGGGCTTTTAAAAAACCCACTGGGAACAGAGAAAAGGCTGTGAGATTGGCACACTCATTCAGAGCGGTGTCTCAACACAGCCATTCTGTTTGACAGCTGGCTTTGCCTCCCTATTTCCCTGCCTTTTATTAATGGAACAGCTTACTTCTGGAAGTTGTGCTGGGTGCTCCATCCTTGGAAATTTTCAAAAATAGACTAGACAGCCATTTCTCTAGAATAATATAGAATCTCCTGCTTAAGTAGGGGGTTGGACTAGAAAACCTATAAGGTCCCTTCCAATCCTATTATTCTACCATGTTTCCACCAATATAATACCCAACCAGAAAATAAGCCCTAGCATGATTTTTCAGGTCACATGGAATCCTCTTTTGCTTTGCATTTGTATCCCTTCTGCCCTCTTCATTGGTGGTGAAGGCTAGAGCATTTTAAAATAATACAGTAAAATGACCTGAATCCATGCTTCCATTTGTACGTGTCTCAACTTGCCAAAATAAAATAAAATAAAAAGGGAGGGAGGGAGAAAAAAAACAAGGAGCACCTCCAAGGACAAGGATGGTGGCAGAAGCAACATCAACAAACTGCCTTCTGGAAAAATGGATGCTTATGATGGATCACGCTCAGCATGTCAGCCAGGCAAACTTCCATAGCAATCATTTTTTTGAAGCCAATGACAGCATTCTCTCTAGATTCGAAATGTGTGCACTGCCAATACGGTCTAAGAATCTGCTGTCCTAAACATCCATTTTGTGATATTTCCATTAGTGGGGAACAAGATTGAGAAATAATGAAAAAAAAAACAGCATTATTGTCCTGCCCATGGTTTGGTTGGGCAACTTTTCAGCTCATTCACTGTTTTATTCCACATTGCAGCTGCAACTTTGTCTGCAACTTTGTTTCTGTTAACATTCATCTGGGGATACCTAATCATTTTACAGATCATTGCTACAACTTTTAACAGAATAACAGAGTTGGAAGGGAAATTTGAGGTCTTCTAGTCCAATGCCCTGCTCAAACAGGAGACCCTACACCATTCCAGACAAGTAGCTGTCCTGTCTCTTCTTAAAAGCCTCCGGTGTTGGAGCATTCACAACTCATGGAGGCAGGTTGTTCCACTGATTAATTGCTCTGTCAGGAAATTTCTCCTTAGTTCTAGATTGCTTCTCTCCTTGATTAGTTTCCATCTATTGTTTCTCGTCTTGTCTTTTAGTGGTTGGAAACTAGGTTGACTCCCATCTTCTTTGTGATAGCCCCAAAATATTGGAAAACTGCTATCATGTCCCCCTCATCCTTCTTTTCACTAGATTAGACATATCTAGTTCACTTAACCATTAGAATAGAATAGAATAGAATAGAATAGAATAGAATAGAATAGAATAGAATAGAATAGAATAGAATAGAATAGAATAGAATAGAATAGAATAGAATAGAATAGAATAGAATAGAATAGAATAGAATAGAATAGAGCTGGAAGGGACCTTGGAGGTCTTCTAGTTGAGCCCCCTGCTCAAGCAGGAGAACCAATACCATCTCAGTCAGGTGACTGTCTAGTCTCTTCTTAAAAACCTCCAGTGATGGAGCACCCATGATTTCTGGAGGCAAGCTGTTCCACTGGTTGATTGTCCTCACTGTCAGAAAGTTTCTCCTTAATTTCAGGTTGCTTCTCTCTTTGATAGTTTCCAACCATTGTTTTTATCCTTCCCTCTGGTGCTTTGGTGAACAACCTGCCCCCCTCTGCCTTGTGGCAGCCCCTCAAATACTGGAACACTGCTATCATGTCTCCCATATTTCTTCTTTTCTTTAGACTAGCCAAATCCATGGCCGTTCTTCGTATGTTTTAGTCTCCAGGCATTTGACCATCTTAGTTGCTCTTTTCTGAATTTTTTCCAAATTCTCAACATCTTTTTTGTGTTATTCATCATAAGGTTTTACCTCCAAGCCCTGTAATCATCTTTGTTGTGCTCTGCCCTCTTTCCCGAGTCTCAACATCTTTTTTATATCATGGTGACTAAAACTGGATGCTCTATTCTAAGTGTAACCTTACCAAGGCCTAATAAAATAGTTTTGGAAGTTCCTATGATATATAGTTGGGGTGTGAAAATAATCACAGACTTACTCACTACCAAATTCTGTAGAGGTGTCCATGTTCATTTTAAAAAATGTTTGACTAAACTTTCTTTTCTTTTCTTTTCTTTTCTTTTCTTTTCTTCTCTTCTCTTCTCTTCTCTTCTCTTCTCTTCTCTTCTCTTCTCTTCTCTTCTCTTCTCTTCTCTTCTCTTCTCTTCTTCATTTTTCCAAATCTTTGAAAACCACTTTTTCCTCACAATCATCTGTGGCTACAGTCAACTATCTGACCTTTACAGGACTGTGTAGGTGTTTATTTATTTTTCATTCTGTTATTTTAATTCAAGTTGGAAATCCATTCGTGGCTCAGGTTATTTAAAGAAAAGTATAAAAGTACTGGCAACACTTTAGCACCAAAGTTGTGCACAGTTTATGAGGTTGTGAATTTTAACCTAACAACAAAATTACATGGAACGTTTTACTGATATTTCTTTCGCACCATCTGCTTTGTGATTGCTTCAAAATTATAGTTAAAACTGAGTTGCCGCAAGCAAAATGGATCTGATAGAATTTGACTACAATCTTTATCCTTCTGGAAGGAGGAATTAATCTTTGGTTCTCAAAAGCATTTATACTTGGTAGTTTTTGATAAAACTGAAGACTTTTTTTCCCAGAAGAGGCAATAAGAATTTGCTGCCGTGAGGCTGCCAAAGTATTTATGACCCTGATTTTCATAGCTCTAATAGCATGCTTGTGAAGTGGTACTTTTGCTTCTTGTAAGCATCACTTGTGGAATGAATTCTCTTTTAATGAGGTTGAATGCAACATGTAATAAAACTTTTGCTTCTTTGGGGGAAAAAAATCCATCCACTCCTACATCCTATTGGCAAACCGGTTTATTATTAACAATATCAAAATCAACAGGATTTTTAAATCACCCTTTTCCACCTGAAAAACGGGTGCTCAAAGAGGCTAAAATGCAAAGTTTAATCAATAAATGTAGAGCTAACACATAATTAGAATATAAAATGGTAATAAAATAGCGCTGTTCTGAGCATTTAAATCCCCAGTTTGAAAAAGAAATGCATCATGGTATAGTAGGAAAAGCAAAAGGAATGAGAGTTTATTGCAATCTTAGTCATTGCTGCTCACTATTTTCTGTTCTTGCCATCTGAAGTATAAGATGGTATCTCTTTTCCATCTTATATGGGATGGTCACATCCCAGGGCATCTCTACCTACTATTCCTCTCCAGATCTTAGAATATTGAATAATAGGGTTGGAAGGGACCTTGGAGGTCTTCTAGTCCAACCTCCTGTTCAAGCAAGAGACCTTTTACCATTTCAGACAAATGGCTATCTAGTCTCTTCTTGAAAACCTCCAGGGATGGAGCAGGAACATGGCAATAAAATTATGAGGAGTTTAGCTGAATCGGAGGATGTCTACCTGTATCTTTTAATTTAGCATTATCACATTTAACAGGTTAAGGAAAGTTAGCAGAGCCCAGATTTAATATAACATTTTTCCTCTTAGAAATGGAATACATTTCCAAGTAATTATTAACATTATCAACAGGATTTTAAATCACCTTTTTTCCACCTGAAAAGAGTGCTTAAAGAGGCTAGAATGCGAAATTTAATCAAGCAATGTAGAGCTAAAGAATAATTAGAATACAAAATTGTAATAAAATTGCACTATTGTAAGGATTTAAAAAGAAAAAGAAAATTGAAAAAGAAATGTATCACAATGTATTTTGTCAAGCATTGGCTCTTGCTTGAAAAAAATATAGATAAATGATAGATAGGTAAATAGACAGACAGACAGATAGAGATGGTAGATAATAGATTATAGATGATAGATGATAGACAAACAGACAGATGAGAGATGAAAGATGATAGAAAGATAGATAGATGATAGATAGATAGATAGATAGATAGATAGATAGATAGATAGATAGATAGATAGAGATAGACATGACAGATGATAGATATATACATAGATAGGTAGACATGATAGATTGATGATAGATAAATAGACATGATAGACAGACAGATAGAGATGATATAGATAGATAGATAGATAGATAGATGATAGATAGATAGATAGATAGATAGATAGATAGATAGAGACAGAGATGATAGATAAGTAGACAGAGATGATAGATAGATACATAGGTAGACATGATAGATAGATGATACATAGACAGACATGATTGATGATAGATGATAGATAGAGATAGACATGATAGATGATAAATAAGTAGACAGATATGATAGATAGATAGATAGATAGATAGATAGATAGATAGATAGACATGATAGATAGATGATAGATAGATCGACAGATAGACATGATATTTTATTTATTTATTTATTTATTTTTATTTTTATTCCATTTATATCCCGCCCTTCTCCGAAGACTCAGGGCGGCTTACAAACTTAGCAGTAGCCTTCATTCTATGTATATGCCTGCTTATTAGGGCTTTCACATACCCCCCAAGCGGCATTATTACAAAGTCAGCTTAATTGCCCCCAACAATCTGGGTCCTCATTTTACCTACCTCGGAAGGATGGAAGGCTGAGTCAACCTTGAGCCTGGTGGGATGCGAACCTGCACTAATTGCAGGCAGCTGGTGTTACTTAAGGAGGCATCAGCCCACTGCTCCACCAAGGCTCTTTAGATGATAGATTGATAGAGACAGATAGAGATGATAGATGATAAATAGATAGAGACATGATAGACAATAAATAGATGATAGATAGATAGATAGATAGATAGATAGATGATAGATGATAGATAGATAGATAGATAGATAGATAGATAGATAGATAGATAGATAGATGATAGATATGATAGATGATAGATAGATGACAGATAGACAGAGATGATAGATGATAGAGGTAGATAGATAGATAGATAGATGATAGATAGATAGATAGATAGATAGATAGATAGATAGATAGATAGATAGATGTATAACTACACACACACACACACAATCACACTGCCCTTTGATGTTATCTCAGTTCCTCCCGTTATATAGATTTACAGGCTTTATAACAGGGGTGTCCAACCTTGGCAACTTTAAGACCTGTGGGCTTCATTTTCAAGAATTCCACATAAAGAATTCTGGGAGCGGAAGTCTACAGATTTTAAAGTTGCCAAGGTTGGACACCCCTGCTTTAGAATGTACCAGGTTTGGGGGCTATGATTGTAATTCTAACATGAGCTTTCTTCATCCTTGAGAGAAACCTTAACTGCTTTCAAAATTCAGTTTGTGGCATTAGTCCTAACCATTTGTGCTTGGGTTCCTTTTTTATTTATTTACAAAATCATTGCAGGATATTGTCTTTAATATATGGGAAACTGTTTCAATTTACACAATCTAATTTTTTGGGCGGGTGGGGAGTATATTGCAAAAAATCCAATTTGCTTCAGGAATAAAGCCAGAAACATTCTTTTTTCAAGCATCCTCAAAATTCAGGTTTTGCTGTATCACTAGATAATATCCAGGGTGACATGCCGCCTTCCAAAATGGAAACCAATTTGTTTTAAACTGCTGTGGCTTCCCTTATATATGGTGGTGTAATTAAGAAATGTACTCAACCTATTACTAATTTAACACATCTCATCAATGTTTTCATCAGAAAGCTGTTTATGGCCCACTATGTCTCCAGTGAATTTATGCATTGTAAATACAAATATATTTTATTCATAGAAGAGTCTTGCAACTTCAATTATGCAATAAGTATTTATTTGGAATTCATTATTTTTTCCATTTGCCATCCATCATTAATTCATGTTCCACTGATGAAACTGGCTGTAAAGCATTAGTGAACATTACAGATGACAAAATATAGATTTGTAGAGCTTTATATTTGCCATACAGACTCAAAGCCAAACTAGGAGACAATCTTATTATGTTCCTGGTCGTAGCAACTGACTTTTATGATGTTATAACACAAAGGTTCATCAGAAAACAAAATGAAGTGACCCCATCTCCCAACTCACTTCCAGAGAAGAAAATTGAAATCATTTAATATGAAAAAGGGGCATGAATTGTTCTGATGGTGGTAAAAGGAAGTTATTTTTCATTGAACTCTAAATCTAATCAACTCTTAACCTTACCTCCAAATAAACACACACACACACACACACACACACACACACACAAACAAAAAAAAATCCTCCAATCAGTATCTGGTATTTCAGAGCCATTGTTGCAGTCTCAAAAATTCTGGATCTTATTTGAGTTCTCCAGCATGTAAGTTTGTTAAGTGAAACTGTAATGTATATTTTTTTTTATTTTTTTATTTTAATTCCATTTATATCCCGCCCTTCTCCGAAGACTCAGGGCGGCTTACAAGCTTAGCAGTAGCCTTCATTCTATGTATATGCCTGCTTATTAGGGCTTTCACACACACCCCAAGCGGCATTATTACAAAGTCAGCTTAATTGCCCCCAAAAATCTGGGTCCTCATTTTACCTACCTCAGAAGGATGGAAGGCTGAGTCAACCAGTTATAACTGTTTAATACTGTGAGGTAACACCGCTGACAGGAGAACACGCGGGAACTTTTACAGCTGTCAAAGTTCCCCGCCAGAGCGCAGGCGCGGCCATTTGACAGCTCGCGGCTGTCTAAACACAGAAGCCGACTTACCACGCGGAGAGAAGAGCTGTCAAGACGCGATGGCGGTGATTGGACCAACAAGACGCGGCGCCAAAAGAGAAGAACCTGATTGGTCTACACTGACAGCAGCCGGCTATAAAAGCCGAACAAGTTGTACTGTTACTTGCCTTGCTCTAAATAAATTCCAGTTAGTTAACCAGTCGTCCTGCTTGGTCCTTCAGCCACTTCACTGGCGACGAAGGTGGGATCGCTCCAGAGTTGAAGTCACGGCCGAGGAAGGGAATTCCTGGCCAAAGAGCAGTCACTGGAAGTTTTAACTTCCGAACGGAGTGAGACTAGGACCGGACGACATGGCCAACTTCGGGCGCGTGAGGGAATTTGACACCCGCCATCCGGAGCGATGGCAGTCACACTTGGGGCAGGTCGAGGGCTTCCTCCTCGTCAGTAAAATTACCGACGACCGAGAAAAGGCCGCAGCCCTCCTGTACATCAGTGGGCCCCTGGTATACGCCGCCGCTGTCGGGCTGTCCGGTGCCCATCACCGAAGTCTCCTACGCAGACCTGGTCGACCAGCTCAACAAACATTATATGCCAGCCCGCTCAGAACTGTATTGGCGAGTTCAATTCACCCAAAAGAAGCAGCGGCCGGACGAGCCCGCGAACGACTTTATCGCAGGGGTCCAGCACGCCGCCCGCAACTGCAGCTTCCCAGATTTGGAAGACCGCATCCGGGACCAAGTGGTAATAGGCTTAAGGGACGAACGCCTTCAGAAAAAACTCACATCGAAGCCCGATATGAGCCTAGCCGAACTTACCCGAGAAATAATGGCCTACGAATACAACCATAAGAAAAAACCGACCACATCTACACCGGAAAGTCAAGCAACCGTGTACCATGAAAACGCAACCTTTAGTGACAATGAAGAGTCCATAGACTTCACCGACGGGGACGCCCTACAAAGCAGGATGGAGCGACGACAACACCAAAGAAATGACGCCTCAGATCGCCAAAAAAACAGAAACCCCCTGCCACCACGACACGAGCAACGGCCCACCTGTGCCAGCTGCAGGGGCAACCATGCCAGGGGCAGCTACCGGTTCAGAAACGCAAAATGCCACAATTGCGGTAAAACCGGCCACATCAAGCCAGTATGCCGAAGCCGTCCCCGTGACAACGTACACAAATTGGAGGCTAACCCCCCAGGTAGGAACACCACCCACGACAACAGGGGAGGAACACCGGGGGGCCTAGTGGAAACCATAGACAAGGTGCACAGCTTAAGCACAAAAGTAAAAATCAGGGTAAAAATACAAGGAGTCACCTGCAACATGGAGGTTGACTCCAGGTCAGCAGTCTCCTTAATATCGTTTAAAACATATCAGGAGATCTGCCAATGGAGTAACAGGGAAATCCCTCTCAAAAAAACCCAGGTCCACCTAGCAGACTTCCAAAAAAACCCCATTCCACTGGAAGGAAAGGCTAAGGTCGCAGTAGAATACAAAAATTTTAAGGGACCCCTAGACGTCCTAGTGACTCCAGGGAACCGCACTAATTTAATTGGGCTGAACTGGTTCAGCCCCCTGGGCATAGCCATTACTGGGGTAAACTTAGTGCAAGCCACAAGCCTCGAAGCCGTCTGCAACAAGTATGCAGACGTCTTTGACGGCACACTAGGGAAATACACCGGCCCACCCATCTCCCTAAAATTAAATCCAACCATCCAACCCATTAAGATAAGGGCTAGGAGGGTTCCATTCGCCCTCAAAGAAAAAAATGAGGATGAACTGGAATGCCTCGTAAAACTAGGGGTACTGGAACCTACTGAAGGGGGAAGCTGGGAGACCCCAATAGTCACCCCAGTTAAGCCTAACAGGGAAATTAGACTATGTGCGGACTATAAAGCGACCCTTAACCTAGCTCTAAGCCCCCACGCTTACCCGGTTCCAGTGGTGAGAGACGTCCTCGCTTCCATCCGCTCGGGCGCCATCTTCGCAAAACTTGACCTCACGCAGGCGTACTTGCAATTGCCTGTCACAAATGAGACCGCGGAAGCTCAAACAATTGTCACGCACCGCGGAGCTTTTAAAGTGAAAAGACTTCAATTCGGCATTTCGGCAGCCCTGGGTATCTTCCAAGGTATCATGGAGAAAACCTTAAAAGGAATACCCGGGGTCTGCCCCTATTTCGACGATGTCCTCATCGCCGGAGAAAACAAAGCAAACTTAGCTGACAGACTGTCAGCTGTGCTGAACCGGCTCAGAGAAGCCGGTCTCAAATTAAAACGAGAAAAGTGCTCCATCGGAGTCACTGCCACAGAATTCCTAGGCTATAAAATAGATGCCCAGGGCATCCACCCCACTACAGAAAAACTAAAAGCTATTCAAACAGCCCCCAGTCCAAAAAATAAACAAGAACTCCAAGCCTTTTTGGGATTACTAAACTTCTATCATGCCTTCCTCCCCCACAAAGCCACTATAGCAGAACCCCTCCACAGGCTCCTGGTCAAGGGCACCGCCTGGTCTTGGACCAGAACACATGAAAACAGCTTTCAGTCATTGAAAAATATTATTTGTAACAGCTCAACTGTCACACTCTTTAGAGAAGACACACCAGTATGCATCGCTTGCGATGCATCACCCTATGGGATCGGGGCGGTACTAAGCCACCTGTACAAGGATGGCACCCAAAGACCCATAGCCTTCTATTCCCGCACACTTTCAAAAGCTGAAAGAAACTACGCGCAGAATGACAGAGAAGCACTAGCAATAGTCGCAGGGGTAAAAAAGTTTCACGACTATCTCTATGGGAGACCCTTTACCATATTCACGGATCACAAGCCCCTGCTAGGAATATTCACCTGGGACAAAACAACCCCCCAAATTCTATCGCCAAGAATATTGCGCTGGTCCACCTTCTTGTCAGCATATTCATACAAAGTAATACACAAACCAGGGAAAGAATTGGGACATGCAGACTGCCTCAGCAGACTGCCCATTCAAACAAACGACACAGACCCAGCTCCTGCAGGGCTCATACTGGCAATATCCCAACTTCCAGACTGCCCCCTTTCCGCCAAAATCATAGCAAAAAATTCAGCCAAGGACAAAGTCCTAAGCAGGATTCTCAGGTGGACAACCACAGGATGGCCAGCCAAAAATCCACACCCACAATTCCAGCCATTCTATAACAGACAAAATGAAATGTCATCACACTTGGGATGCCTTCTGTGGGGGAACAGAGTAGTGATACCAGATAAAAACATAGCACAAACCCTAGACACCCTCCACGAAGGACATCCAGGCATAGTTAAAATGAAAGCTCTAGCCAGGAGATATGTATGGTGGCCAGGCATACATAAGGATATAGAAAGACATGTAGGAGGATGCTACCCCTGCCAAGCAACAAGAATCGAACCACCCCAGGCCCCAGTACATAGATGGGAAACAACAAAAAACCCATGGTCACGCATACACCTAGATTTTGCAGGACCAATCCAAGGGCAGAATTTCCTAATAATAGTTGACAGCTGTTCTGAACCAGCCCTCTTCCGGCCTTGTAGTAAGGCAAACCCCTATTCTAACAGAAGAGACTGGAGAGCGTCCAAGGCTGAAAAGCGTCTGCCAAGATTTATTAGTCAATTAACAGAACAAGAAACAAAAACACAGGAACTTGAATCCTCAAGCGGAAGGGTTGCTTTCAGCAACCAGCCCCTCCCTAAACACTCCTTTTATTTAGAGTTCAGGGCGTGGTCTCCCTGTGCCTCCTCCCGAGGAGTCCCACAGCCTTTCTTTGTTTGTTCCTGCTCGACTGCCTCCTGCGTCGGGCGTCCTTGAACAGGGCCAGCTGTGGGTCATCATCCTCCGCACTATCGGGCTCACGCAGCTGAGAAGAGGGCCCCGGCTGAGGGCTCTGCAAAGCCTCCAAGCCATCATCAGCCGGTTCGTCTTCCACACCCTCCTCCTCCCCCTCATCTGAGTCATCCGATACATCGGAGCCGGCTGTCGGACCCACAGGCTGGCCCTGAGTCACAACACTATCCCGCACCGCAGGGCCCTTCCCCCGGGGCTGCCGATCCGGATGCGGTCGGGATGGGAATTGCTCGTGAAAAGCAGTCACCAACGCAGGGGCATGAACGGCGGTCGCGTCTTCCCATGTGAAGTCCTCCGGCCCGTACCCTTTCCACTCGATTAGGTACTGGAAGCGACCTTTCAGCCAGCGGGAATCCCGGATGCTGGCGACCTCGTACTCGGGGGTGCTGCCACCATCACGAGGTCCTGATGGGGGAGGTTCCGCTTGGCGAAGTGGACAAGCCGGTTGTTCGGGGACCAACAAGGACCGATGGAAGACGGGGTGCACGCGCAGGGAACGTGGCAGAGTTAAACGATAGGCGACCGGGTTGATGACGGCCTCGACTGGGAACGGTCCAAGGTAACGGTGGTCCAGCTTTCTCGCCGGCCGAGTGGATGGTAGGTTCCGGGTGGACAGCCAGACCCGATCCCCCACCGATAGTGGAGGCGTATCCCTTCTCGACCGATCGGCGAACCTCTTGTAGTCGGCCTTGGCCTTCTCCAGCTGCCGTCCCACCAACCGATGGATCGCCTGTAGCTCCGCCATGAATTCGTTCGCTGCCGGCTCCGGTGAGTCCACGGGAGAAAGGGGGAAAAACCGGGGGTGATAACCCACGTTGGCCAAGAACGGTGTCATCTGCGTGGAGGTGTGCTGCGAGTTGTTAAAGGCAAACTCGGCTATGGCCAAATAGTCCACCCAATTGTCCTGCTGCAGGTTAACGTAGCAGCGCAGATACTGCTCTAAGATGCCGATGACCTTCTCGGTACCCCCGTCGGTCTGAGGATGATGCGCGGACGAGAGGCAAACCTTGATGTCCAACGCCCGCATCAACTCCTGCCAAAAGCGGGCTGTAAATTGGGCCCCCCTATCGGAGACGACTCTATCTGGAAGGCCGTGCAGCCGGAACACCTGTTGGATGAACATGCGACTAGTGGCGCGAGCTGACGGTAAGCCACGACAGGGGATGAAGTGCGCTATCTTGGTCAACATGTCCACCACCACAAACACTGTCGTGAAGCCGGAGGATGGGGGTAGATCCATCAAAAAGTCCATGGACACAGCCCCCCAGGGTCTCTTGGGTGTTGGCAAAGGCTGCAGTAAACCAGGCGGGGCCCCTGTCGCTGACTTGGCCTGCCTGCATGGGATGCAGGAGGTGACATAAGACTGGACGTCGTGTCGGACTCGGGGCCACCAGAAGGTACGGGAGACCAGGTTCAGAGTCTTGAACAGGCCAAAATGCCCCACAGCCGGGTTATCATGACACTGGCTGAGGACGAGTCCCCTGAGTGGCCCTCCCGGAACATAGAGCCGGTCACGATAATACAGGAGTCCATCCGTGACCGACCAAGGTGAATCTGGCCCCACCTCTTCCTTCCGCTGAGCCACCCACGCCTCCTGCTGCTGTGCCTCCCGGATCCGAGCCCGTATATCCACCGGCTCCCGCACCGCAGCAAAAGACTCGACGGGGATCACTGTCCTGGGCGGAAGCTTGTCTTCCGCTCGGGTGTACTCGGGCTTCCTGGACAGAGCATCCGCTCTCTGGTTGTGCCCGCTTGGTATGTACCGCACCCGGAAGTCAAACCTCACAAAGAAGAGGGACCACCGGATCTGGCGTTGGTTCAAATTCCGAGCGGTCTGCAGGCTTTCCAGATTCTTGTGGTCCGTCCGGACCTCGATTTGATGCCGCGCCCCCTCCAGATGATGCCTCCAAGCCTCGAACGCCGCCTTGATGGCCAGCAGCTCCTTCTCCCAGATGGTATAGTTGCGCTCCGAGGGATTCAATTTCCGGGAGTGATACGCGCAAGGGAAAAGGGTACCGCTGGGCGTCGTTGCCTGGAGTAACACGGCCCCAATGGCAATGTCGGAGGCATCCGCCTCCACGACAAACGGCCGTTGCGGGTCAGGATGCTTCAAGATGGGCTCCTTCATGAAGGCGTCCTTCAAAGCCTGGAACGCCTGTTGTTCGGGGGCGTTCCACTGGAACCGAGTCTTCTTCTGCAGGAGCCGGGTGAGGGGGGCTGTCAAGGCAGCAAAGCCAGGGATGAATGTTCGATAGTAGTTGGCGAATCCAAGAAGTCGCTGAACATCCTTCACGCGACGCGGGGGTTGCCAACTCTGCAACGACTCAACTTTACTCGGTTCCATGGCGATGCCCTCAGGAGAAATGCGGTGACCCAAGAAATCGATGGTCACCTGGTAGAACTGGCACTTCTCCAACTTGGCAAACAGCCGATGTTTCCGGAGGCGCTGCAGGACCTGACGGAGATGCTGATGATGCACTTCACGCGACGGGGAGTAAATCAGAATGTCGTCCAGGTAAATCACGACAAACTGGTCCAACAGATCTCGAAAGATGTCGTTCATAAAATGCTGAAACACAGCGGGGGCGTTGGTCAGGCCAAACGGCATCACCGTGTACTCGAAATGTCCATAGCGAGTACCAAACGCCGTCTTCCACTCATTACCCGGCCGAACCCTGACGAGGTTGTAAGCTCCACGCAGGTCCAGTTTCGTGAAAATCTTAGCCTCCCGGAGTCGGTCCAAGAGCTCGGGGATGAGGGGCAGCGGGTAGCGGTTACGCACCGTGATGGCGTTGAGTTTCCGGTAGTCACAGCAAAGCCGTAACTCGCCCGACTTCTTTTTGACGAAGAGCACGGGCGCAGACACTGGCGAGGACGAGGGCCGGATGAAACCACGAGCCAAATTCTTTGTCAGGAAGTCCCGCAATGCAGCCAACTCGGGCTCCGACATGGAGTACAAACGCCCCACTGGGAGAGGCGCATCAGGGACTAGATCAATGGAGCAGTCGTAGGGCCTGTGCGGGGGTAATTGGTCCGCCTCTGACTCGCTGAACACGTCAGCAAAGTCGGACAGTTCGGGAGGCAAGGAAACCCCTGGGGAACCCTCCACCTGGCCGGCACAGATATGGCGGGTGTGGTCCACGCACTGCAAACTTGGGAAGGTGACCAAGTTTTGAGACCAATAGATCTGTGGATCATGCGCCCGGAGCCACGCCAGACCCAAGACCACGGGGAAGTGCAGATCCGAAGTGATGTAGAACTGGATGGCCTCCACATGAGAACTGATGGCCATACACACGGGTTGCGTGGCGGCCGTAATAGGCCCGGACAGGAGCACTCGACCATCGATGGTCTCCACAAGCATGGGCGGATCCACCGGACACTGGGAAACAGCCCATTTGGCCACGAAGGCCGAGTCCATAAAGTTAGTGGTAGCCCCAGAGTCAATTAAGGCATGGACCGGAATCCCCTCTGGCTTGCCAGGAAGGATCAGACGTGCCTCCAAAATCAAATGCCGTGGAGGTTCACAGGCACCGTCAGAATGGCGTCGCTCGGCGTGGTCGTTGTGGGTCGCCCGATCTATCACACCGTCTAGATCGGGCTCGGGCCGTTTCCCGACAGCAAAGTAGAAGACTTTCTCGGGGCAGGCTTGGTCACTGATGCCCGCTGACGCTTCTTCGGGCAAGAAGCAGCCAAATGTCCAGGGTCCCCACAGTAAAAACACAACCCCCCCGATCGTCGTCTGTCCATTTCCGTCACCGAGAGACGGGACCTGGCGGCACCCAGCTCCATTGGCTCCTCCCTCTGGACTGGGGGCTCACGCACAACAGGAGCGGCAGGGGTCTGTGGGGTGGCACGGCGACTCTTTCGCTGCTGCAGCCGGGCATCGATCCGCAGACAAAGATGGATCAGCCCATTCAGGTCTGAGGGAATGTCCACGCGGGCCAGCTCATCCAACACCTCCTCCGACAAGCCACCCTGGAAGGCATCCACGAGCGCAGCCTCATTCCAGGCGGAATCCTGGCTAAGCAGCCGGAAATCACTGATATAGGCCTGTAGGGAGCGCTGACCCTGCCTCAAAGCTTTCAGGCGTCGGGTGGCGGTCTGCGCCTTAATTGGGTCCTCGTACATGAGGCGCATATGGTCACAAAACCCCCCAAAGTTATCCAACAAAGGGCTAGGCTGTGCCAGCAAAGGCGTGCCCCAACGAGCTGCATCCCCCGACAGAAGACTCAACACGAACCCCACCTTATCCCGGTCAGTGGGGAAATCAGCTGCTCTCACGCTGATAAAAAGCTGGCATTGTCCCAGGAAGGCAGGAAACAGTTCTGGATTGCCAGCAAATTTATCCGGCATAGCTATCTGACATTTCCTCCTGGGTGGGGGTGCAGCATGTACCTGAGCTTGCAGTTGAGCCACCTGAGCTGCCAGCAAAGTGAGTTGCTGGGTGAGCTGAGCATTCTCGGCACGAAGCTGCTCCATCGTAGTAATAAGGGGTGGGAGGCTGAAAGCAAACTGTTCTGAACCAGCCCTCTTCCGGCCTTGTAGTAAGGCAAACCCCTATTCTAACAGAAGAGACTGGAGAGCGTCCAAGGCTGAAAAGCGTCTGCCAAGATTTATTAGTCAATTAACAGAACAAGAAACAAAAACACAGGAACTTGAATCCTCAAGCGGAAGGGTTGCTTTCAGCAACCAGCCCCTCCCTAAACACTCCTTTTATTTAGAGTTCAGGGCGTGGTCTCCCTGTGCCTCCTCCCGAGGAGTCCCACAGCCTTTCTTTGTTTGTTCCTGCTCGACTGCCTCCTGCGTCGGGCGTCCTTGAACAGGGCCAGCTGTGGGTCATCATCCTCCGCACTATCGGGCTCACGCAGCTGAGAAGAGGTCCCCGGCTGAGGGCTCTGCAAAGCCTCCAAGCCATCATCAGCCGGTTCGTCTTCCACACCCTCCTCCTCCCCCTCATCTGAGTCATCCGATACATCGGAGCCGGCTGTCGGACCCACAGGCTGGCCCTGAGTCACAACACTATCCCGCACCGCAGGGCCCTTCCCCCGGGGCTGCCAATCCGGATGCGGTCGGGATGGGAATTGCTCGTGAAAAGCAGTCACCAACGCAGGGGCATGAACGGCGGTCGCGTCTTCCCATGTGAAGTCCTCCGGCCCGTACCCTTTCCACTCGATTAGGTACTGGAAGCGACCTTTCAGCCAGCGGGAATCCCGGATGCTGGCGACCTCGTACTCGGGGGTGCTGCCACCATCACGAGGTCCTGATGGGGGAGGTTCCGCTTGGCGAAGTGGACAAGTCGGTTGTCCGGGGACCAACAAGGACCGATGGAAGACGGGGTGCACGCGCAGGGAACGTGGCAGAGTTAAACGATAGGCGACCGGGTTGATAACGGCCTCGACTGGGAACGGTCCAAGGTAACGGTGGTCCAGCTTTCTCGCCGGCCGAGTGGATGGTAGGTTCCGGGTGGACAGCCAGACCCGATCCCCCACCGATAGTTGAGGCGTATCCCTTCTCGACCGATCGGCGAACCTCTTGTAGTCGGCCTTGGCCTTCTCCAGCTGCCGTCCCACCAACCGATGGATCGCCTGTAGCTCCGCCATGAATTCGTTCGCTGCCGGCTCCGGTGAGTCCACGGGAGAAAGGGGGAAAAACCGGGGGTGATAACCCACGTTGGCCAAGAACGGTGTCATCTGCGTGGAGGTGTGCTGCGAGTTGTTAAAGGCAAACTCGGCTATGGCCAAATAGTCCACCCAATTGTCCTGCTGCAGGTTAACGTAGCAGCGCAGATACTGCTCTAAGATGCCGATGACCTTCTCGGTACCCCCGTCGGTCTGAGGATGATGCGCGGACGAGAGGCAAACCTTGATGTCCAACGCCCGCATCAACTCCTGCCAAAAGCGGGCTGTAAATTGGGCCCCCCTATCGGAGACGACTCTATCTGGAAGGCCGTGCAGCCGGAACACCTGTTGGATGAACATGCGACTAGTGGCGCGAGCTGACGGTAAGCCACGACAGGGGATGAAGTGCGCTATCTTGGTCAACATGTCCACCACCACAAACACTGTCGTGAAGCCGGAGGATGGGGGTAGATCCATCAAAAAGTCCATGGACACAGCCCCCCAGGGTCTCTTGGGTGTTGGCAAAGGCTGCAGTAAACCAGGCGGGGCCCCTGTCGCTGACTTGGCCTGCCTGCATGGGATGCAGGAGGTGACATAAGACTGGACGTCGTGTCGGACTCGGGGCCACCAGAAGGTACGGGAGACCAGGTTCAGAGTCTTGAACAGGCCAAAATGCCCCGCAGCCGGGTTATCATGACACTGGCTGAGGACGAGTCCCCTGAGTGGCCCTCCTGGAACATAGAGCCGGTCACGATAATACAGGAGTCCATCCGTGACCGACCAAGGCGAATCTGGCCCCACCTCTTCCTTCCGCTGAGCCACCCACGCCTCCTGCTGCTGCGCCTCCCGGATCCGAGCCCGTATATCCACCGGCTCCCGCACCGCAGCAAAAGACTCGACGGGGATCACTGTCCTGGGCGGAAGCTTGTCTTCCGCTCGGGTGTACTCGGGCTTCCTGGACAGAGCATCCGCTCTCTGGTTGTGCCCGCTTGGTATGTACCGCACCCGGAAGTCAAACCTCACAAAGAAGAGGGACCACCGGATCTGGCGTTGGTTCAAATTCCGAGCGGTCTGCAGGCTTTCCAGATTCTTGTGGTCCGTCCGGACCTCGATTTGATGCCGCGCCCCCTCCAGATGATGCCTCCAAGCCTCGAACGCCGCCTTGATGGCCAGCAGCTCCTTCTCCCAGATGGTATAGTTGCGCTCCGAGGGATTCAATTTCCGGGAGTGATACGCGCAAGGGAAAAGGGTACCGCTGGGCGTCGTTGCCTGGAGTAACACGGCCCCAATGGCAATGTCGGAGGCGTCCGCCTCCACGACAAACGGCCGTTGCGGGTCAGGATGCTTCAAGATGGGCTCCTTCATGAAGGCGTCCTTCAAAGCCTGGAACGCCTGTTGTTCGGGGGCGTTCCACTGGAACCGAGTCTTCTTCTGCAGGAGCCGGGTGAGGGGGGCTGTCAAGGCAGCAAAGCCAGGGATGAATGTTCGATAGTAGTTGGCGAATCCAAGAAGTCGCTGAACATCCTTCACGCGACGCGGGGGTTGCCAACTCTGCAACGACTCAACTTTACTCGGTTCCATGGCGATGCCCTCAGGAGAAATGCGGTGACCCAAGAAATCGATGGTCACCTGGTAGAACTGGCACTTCTCCAACTTGGCAAACAGCCGATGTTTCCGGAGGCGCTGCAGGACCTGACGGAGATGCTGATGATGCACTTCACGCGACGGGGAGTAAATCAGAATGTCGTCCAGGTAAATCACGACAAACTGGTCCAACAGATCTCGAAAGATGTCGTTCATAAAATGCTGAAACACAGCGGGGGCGTTGGTCAGGCCAAACGGCATCACCGTGTACTCGAAATGTCCATAGCGAGTACCAAACGCCGTCTTCCACTCATTACCCGGCCGAACCCTGACGAGGTTGTAAGCTCCACGCAGGTCCAGTTTCGTGAAAATCTTAGCCTCCCGGAGTCGGTCCAAGAGCTCGGGGATGAGGGGCAGCGGGTAGCGGTTACGCACCGTGATGGCGTTGAGTTTCCGGTAGTCACAGCAAAGCCGTAACTCGCCCGACTTCTTTTTGACGAAGAGCACGGGCGCAGACACTGGCGAGGACGAGGGCCGGATGAAACCACGAGCCAAATTCTTTGTCAGGAAGTCCCGCAATGCAGCCAACTCGGGCTCCGACATGGAGTACAAACGCCCCACTGGGAGAGGCGCATCAGGGACTAGATCAATGGAGCAGTCGTAGGGCCTGTGCGGGGGTAATTGGTCCGCCTCTGACTCGCTGAACACGTCAGCAAAGTCGGACAGTTCGGGAGGCAAGGAAACCCCTGGGGAACCCTCCACCTGGCCGGCACAGATATGGCGGGTGTGGTCCACGCACTGCAAACTTGGGAAGGTGACCAAGTTTTGAGACCAATAGATCTGTGGATCATGCGCCCGGAGCCACGCCAGACCCAAGACCACGGGGAAGTGCAGATCCGAAGTGATGTAGAACTGGATGGCCTCCACATGAGAACTGATGGCCATACACACGGGTTGCGTGGCGGCCGTAATAGGCCCGGACAGGAGCACTCGACCATCGATGGTCTCCACAAGCATGGGCGGATCCACCGGACACTGGGAAACAGCCCATTTGGCCACGAAGGCCGAGTCCATAAAGTTAGTGGTAGCCCCAGAGTCAATTAAGGCATGGACCGGAATCCCCTCTGGCTTGCCAGGAAGGATCAGACGTGCCTCCAAAATCAAATGCCGTGGAGGTTCACAGGCACCGTCAGAATGGCGTCGCTCGGCGTGGTCGTTGTGGGTCGCCCGATCTATCACACCGTCTAGATCGGGCTCGGGCCGTTTCCCGACAGCAAAGTAGAAGACTTTCTCGGGGCAGGCTTGGTCACTGATGCCCGCTGACGCTTCTTCGGGCAAGAAGCAGCCAAATGTCCAGGGTCCCCACAGTAAAAACACAACCCCCCCGATCGTCGTCTGTCCATTTCCGTCACCGAGAGACGGGACCTGGCGGCACCCAGCTCCATTGGCTCCTCCCTCTGGACTGGGGGCTCACGCACAACAGGAGCGGCAGGGGTCTGTGGGGTGGCACGGCGACTCTTTCGCTGCTGCAGCCGGGCATCGATCCGCAGACAAAGATGGATCAGCCCATTCAGGTCTGAGGGAATGTCCACGCGGGCCAGCTCATCCAACACCTCCTCCGACAAGCCATCCTGGAAGGCATCCACGAGCGCAGCCTCATTCCAGGCGGAATCCTGGCTAAGCAGCCGGAAATCACTGATATAGGCCTGTAGGGAGCGCTGACCCTGCCTCAAAGCTTTCAGGCGTCGGGTGGCGGTCTGCGCCTTAATTGGGTCCTCGTACATGAGGCGCATATGGTCACAAAACCCCCCAAAGTTATCCAACAAAGGGCTAGGCTGTGCCAGCAAAGGCGTGCCCCAACGAGCTGCATCCCCCGACAGAAGACTCAACACGAACCCCACCTTATCCCGGTCAGTGGGGAAATCAGCTGCTCTCACGCTGATAAAAAGCTGGCATTGTCCCAGGAAGGCAGGAAACAGTTCTGGATTGCCAGCAAATTTATCCGGCATAGCTATCTGACATTTCCTCCTGGGTGGGGGTGCAGCATGTACCTGAGCTTGCAGTTGAGCCACCTGAGCTGCCAGCAAAGTGAGTTGCTGGGTGAGCTGAGCATTCTCGGCACGAAGCTGCTCCATCGTAGTAATAAGGGGTGGGAGGCTGAAAGCAAACTGTTCTGAACCAGCCCTCTTCCGGCCTTGTAGTAAGGCAAACCCCTATTCTAACAGAAGAGACTGGAGAGCGTCCAAGGCTGAAAAGCGTCTGCCAAGATTTATTAGTCAATTAACAGAACAAGAAACAAAAACACAGGAACTTGAATCCTCAAGCGGAAGGGTTGCTTTCAGCAACCAGCCCCTCCCTAAACACTCCTTTTATTTAGAGTTCAGGGCGTGGTCTCCCTGTGCCTCCTCCCGAGGAGTCCCACAGCCTTTCTTTGTTTGTTCCTGCTCGACTGCCTCCTGCGTCGGGCGTCCTTGAACAGGGCCAGCTGTGGGTCATCATCCTCCGCACTATCGGGCTCACGCAGCTGAGAAGAGGTCCCCGGCTGAGGGCTCTGCAAAGCCTCCAAGCCATCATCAGCCGGTTCGTCTTCCACACCCTCCTCCTCCCCCTCATCTGAGTCATCCGATACATCGGAGCCGGCTGTCGGACCCACAGGCTGGCCCTGAGTCACAACAACAGCTACTCAAAATGGCTAGAAGTAATCCCCCTTAGGAAAACCACTTCAGGAGCCACTACACAAGCCCTTAGGAAGGTCTTCGCCATCCATGGCCTCCCAGACACCATAGTTTCAGACAATGGACTACAATTCACTTCTCGTGAATTTCAGATGTTCGCTACGAAGAACTGTATTAGGCTGGTCACTTCAGCACCGTTCCACCCATCGACGAACGGGATGGCTGAAATCATGGTGCGCTCAACTAAAGAAGCATTAAAAAAGTTTGTAAAAGGGAACTGGCAGCAGCGACTCAGCCAGTTCCTGATGGCACAACACACAACACCCTGCACGGCGACCGGCAAAACACCAGCGGAGCTAAGGTGGGGAAGGAGGCTGATAACGCGGCTCGACAGACTGCATCCGGACACTGATACAGCAGAACCAGATCACCCCCCCCACCCCGCACATTTAAACCTGGGCAAATGGTCTGGGCACGATCGTACACGTCAAAAAACAAATGGGTCCAAGGGACTGTGTTACAACAAACAGGACCCATTTCCTATTTAATACAGACAACAACAGAAGGCAACTTACGACGGCACATAGACCAGCTCAGACCAAGGCAACCACAACACCAGCCTGACCTTCCCCCACCAAACAGCCAACCCCCACCACCCCTGGACATACTACCTGCACCAGAACGAGAGGAAGGGGAACAAGAAAACATACCGCCCCTGGAACACGAAAACGCACCACCCCCAAGACGTTCTAACCGGAACAGAAGAGCACCAGCATACTTACAGGACTATGAATGGGCCGGCTCCAACAACCAACAACAAGGGGGTGGAAACAATCCGGGGGAGGGGTAAGGGGTGTAATGTATATAAACATGTATGTATAAAAGTTATTAACCAGTTATAACCGTTTAATACTGTGAGGTAACACCGCTGACAGGAGAACACGCGGGAACTTTGACAGCTGTCAAAGTTCCCCGCCAGAGCGCAGGCATGGCCATTTGACAGCTCGCGGCTGTCAAAACACAGAAGCCGACTTACCACGCGGAGAGAAGAGCTGTCAAGACACGATGGTGGTGATTGGACCAACAAGACGCGGTGCCAAAAGAGAAGAACCTGATTGGTCTACACTGACAGCAGCCGGCTATAAAAGCCGAACAAGTTGTACTGTTCCTTGCCTTGCTCTAAATAAATTCCAGTTAGTTAACCAGTCGTCCTGCGTGGTCCTTCAGCCACTTCAGAAACTAATACAATCTTTGGTTGTATAAACAAAGGCATAGAATCAAAATCATGTGAAGTATTAGTACCACTTTATAAAACTTTAGTAAGGGCTCACCTGGAATATTGCATCCAGTTTTAGTTACCACATTACAAAAAATAAATTGAGACTGGAAAAAGTGCAAAGAAGAGCAACTAAGATGATTAAGGGCCTGGAGATTAAAACACACGAAGAACAGTTGCAGGCTTTGGGTATGGTTAGTCTGGAGAAGAGAAGGACATGATAGGAGTGTTCCAGTATTTAAGGGGCTGCCAGAAAGAAGAAGAGGGCCAACCTCTTTTCCAAAGCACCAGAGAGCAGGACAAGAAACAAGGGATGGAAACTAATCAGGGAGAGAAACAAGAACTAGAACTAAGGAGAAATTTCCTAATGGTAAGAACAATTAATCAGTGGAATGAGTTGCCTTCAGAAGTAGTGGGTCCTCCATCACTGAATGTTTTTAAGAAGAGATTAGACAGCCACTTCTCTTCGAATCGTATAGGGTCTCCTGCCTGGGCAAGGGATTGGACTGAAAGACCTCCAATGTCCCTTCTAGCGCTATTCTGAATTTGAATTTGAAAAAGTAAACCTATTTATGAAGATCTTTTGAAGACTTTCTGCTATTGCCAAAGTACTCCAGGGGATGCAACAATTACAAATAAAGGTTTAAAATTAGCTTTAAACAATTCCATTAGTGCACCAATGAGAAAAAGTTTCATTACAAAACATAATCAGAAGTAGCAAATCACTGATCTAATTGCTAAAGGAGAGACACCTTGGGGGCATATTGGCATGATCTCACAGCACTTGTTAGAGTTCCACAACCTGTCCATCAAAGGTCTTCTTTTGCATCGGAAGAAAGGTTTTAATAATCTCACAGGCTGTGAAAATTTGTATCTAAGGAATAGTTCCCTAGATCTTTTTGCTTGTGTACTATTATGTTTTAAGAATACCATGAGTGTTAAGAGCTGTGGAGGCGCAGTGGTTAGAATGCAGTACTGCAGACTAATTCACTGCTTACTGCCAGGAGTTCGATTCTGACCAGCTCAAGGTTGACTCAGCCTTCCATCCTTCCGAGGTTGGTAAAATGAGGACTCAGATTGCTGGGGGGCAAAAGGCTGACTCTGTAAACTGCTTAAAGAGGGCTGTAAAGCACCGTGAAGTGGTATATAAGTCTACGTGCTGTTGCTGTTAAAGCTGGATCAGGTCAAAAATAGTACAAGTAGTTTTGTCCCCTTTTATCACCTTTTCTTGCCACAGTTGTTAAGTGAATCACTGCAATTGTTAAGTCAGTCTGGCTTCCGCATTAACTTTGCTTGTCAGAGAGTCACAAAAGGTGACACATGACCCCGGGACATTGAAAATGTCATTGCATGTCAGTTGCCAAGCATCCAAATTTTGACCACGTGACCCTGAGGATGCTGCAACGATTGTAAGGGTGAAAAACAGTCATGCCACTTTTCCCCCCAGTGCCATTGTACCCTTGAACACTCACTAAATGAATGGTTGTAAGTCTAGGACTATCTGTATGTGAAGGTAAAATTATCCAGTAAGCCTCATTGTGTGAATAAATGAACCTGGACTGCTTTGGTCCCAGTATAATCTATTCTAATCGGTATACTACATATATTAAGAATAAGTAACTAATACGAGGACAGATTGTAGTTGATGGTACATAAATGTTACTACTGGTAACTGAAGTGGCGTAAGGATGATGTGGTATCCATGAACAAAAAGTAAGTGTATTTTGGGGGACATATAGGTTTCAGAGCAGCTGAAAAACAGAAAATGTGTTTTCCAAGGAAGTGAATTTACAAGGAAAGAATTTACAAAGAGTAAGTTAAAATACTTTATAGGTACAGCAAACCACATGTAGTTCAAGAGCTGGAACATATGGGAGTTGAGGGTCCTTCCAGATGTATAATTTCATAAATCTTCTAGGAAACCTTATTGGGAAATAGTGGGTGATAGATTGTGTAGAACTTCCCAGCCTGGGATAAATTTTCATGGAGACTTAGACTCAGCAGTTGGTCTACCTTGTCCCAGTGGGCCTCCTCAAGGATAGAATGGGGCTTACGGAGACACTGATCAAGTCTGGTTTTGCTTTGATTTTTACACCTATAAAATAGGGACACCACACAAAGTTTGATGAGCAATTCCTTATCTAGTTCTTTCATCTTCGTTCTATAAAAGGTGGAATATGATTGACACAAGGAGCATATTTTTCAGAGCCCAAAAACTTCCTGTCTCCTCAAAACCTTTGGGTCCAAACCAAGAATTCTTACAAAATTTCTTGACAAAAGATATTTTTGCTCAGACTGAAGGGAGATATAAACACATGGGAAGGATGGTATACTCTTAAGGATGTACGCTTAAATCTGAAAAGCTAAATCTTACAATCTATAATTATTATTCTATGATTCTGTCTTTGATTTTCAAATCAAAGCTTCCTATGTGAAAAATGAGGGGCGAATTTCATCATATAATTTCAAAACATTTTTTCAGGATATAAATAAGATTACCATATGTGCTTTAAATTAACCATGGAAAGCATTCACTGAATGATATTAATTAAAGTATCATATTTTACTTCAACTATTGAAGTATAACAAAAAAAACCATCTACCCACATCTGTTGTCATTTCTAATAACCATGCTTTTACATTTAATTTAATGATCTGAGCTATAACACTAGGTATTTACTGTGTCTAATCAATGTTGTTTACATTAAATTAATTTAAAACACATTAGCTGAATATGCTCTGCCTTGATTCTGCTAAGTCCTAGTCCCTTTTTTGAATGTGGCTTCTAATTCAATAATATTGATTGAAACCCCTCCATCCCCCACCCCTCAGGATATCTACAGGATCCAGAGCTTGTGCAATTGCCATACAAGCTCCATCTCTTTCATATATATGTTCAACATCATAACGTACATACTGAGGGGGAGAAGCTAACCTCATGACATGCATTTAGTCATTTGCATGTGGTGTTCTTGGTTTGTTTGTAGTTGTTTCATAACCCAACTAGATAGCATCATCAGTACTAGAAGGGAGTGGTGTTTGTAGAGAGGAGGAGGAGGAGGAGGAGGAGGAGGAGGAGGAGGAGGAGGAGGAGGAGGAGGAGGAGAACTGTGAGATTCTCAGTGGTCTCTGAGTGTCATTGTTTTCTTGTAGAAGTTTCATGACCCATCTAAGTAATATCCTCAGTACTAGACGGGAATGGGGTTTGCTCTCAGAGAGACACTGATGATGTCACCTAGTTGGGTCATGAAATGTCTGCAAGAAAACAATATTGCTCAGAGAGTATCAAGAACTCCACAATTCAACTCTGAGCCACCAATCTTCTCTGAAATTGGAAATTTGCCTCTTTTGGACCTCACATGATGCCTCTGGCCCCTTCCCATCAAAAAGCCACATCCTATTAACCCTCACACTTTGGAAGAAGGAGAAAGAAATTTATAATCCTTATTGGGTTTCCACATATATTTCAATAAATAAGAAAAAAACACTAGAGAATTCAACAGAACTGAAGAGACAGGTTTTAGACTTATCTTCAAGAATTTCTTTGTATGCAGACTGGCTCTGATCTGATAGCTGATTCAGTTCAGATTATCAGTAAATTGAATTGATTCTGATATGTAGAATTGATTGAGAAAATTAGGCTGATTTGTTTTGCCAAGTCTGAAGATTTGATCAAAACCCCTTGCATTTTGCATGGGCCTGGTTTATTGCTGCCTGCCTCAGTTAACATTTTGAGATTATTAGTCCTGTTCAAAAGTTAATTGAGAGTGCTTCATAAAAATAAGGTGAAGTTGCTCTTCCAAAAGAAAATTTGCAGGAAAATGCCACTGAAAGAAGGGGTCTTTTACCACAAATCAGCCAAGAGACAGAAGTCTTGTGCAGGCCTATCTAAGTCTGCAGGATCCTATCTGGGCTGGTCACCAAGACCAGAGGTTTAATCTTTCAAACTTTGGGACTCATGCTATAGCCCATCCTCAGGCAACTTCTCTCTATCAGAATGTTTGTTCACTTGAACACACAGTGTGTGAATGCACAAATGAACACACATTCATTTCATCAATGTGTGTTCATTCACACACATTCTGCTGGAGAGAAGTTCCCTGAAGATGGGCTCCAGCACAAAGCTTGGAAGAGGAAACCTCTGGGTCCTGGGAGTTGACCCAGATGGCATTCTGCCACATAGTCCTGGGACACGTATATTTACCTTCATTCATTTCTAAGTCTTCTTATAATGGAGAAAATGGGAATTTAAAAAGAGAGTGACATGTACTTCACTCAACCTTTGCGTACTTTTCCATCACACAGCGAAACATTTTTTTTTCAGATGTTAACAAAAATAAAAATGGCCTAACATAAAAGGAAAAGAGAGAAGGACCTGGGTGTTTGTTTGGAAAAAAACTGGTATTCGTTCGTTCATTCATTCATTCATTCATTCATTCGTTTGTTTGATTTCTACCTAATTTCTTGGGCTGATGGAATATGAGTGGCTGAAATTGCTCTAAGATTCCATCTCGGGGGATGGATGAGAATCTGGGGATCAGCTAACTAGACTACACCAATTATCTTAGATAGTGACAGCAAGCTGGCATTTATGTCAGACCCCTCCTCTCCTTCTCGTTCCCCAAATCACTGGTTCAATCCATAGTGAAAAGTAAATTTTTATTCAGCCGTATCCACTAGGGAGGAATGGTTGGTGAACTTGCTAAGATGGCCAAACTGACTTCTTGATTAGGAAAAAAGGTCATAATTAATACTCATAAATGACTAGTAACCCCCCATGCATTTTTGCATCAAAAAGAAAACAATTTTGTGGTTGATGGTTTTATGATCAGAAAGATTAGGTTATGAAAGAAGGAAGTTATGACATAATTATACAGAGAGAGGTTTAATTAGAATTGAATCCATAACTGCTGAGAAGAACATTGGAATTCACTTCTTTATTTTTTATTTTTTGCATCTTTTGTGTTCTTTTTCTTTTTTATCTTCTTTTTTCTTTGCCTTTTCCTTTCTTTGTTTTCTTTTACATTTAATATAAATTTTTCTTGAATGTACTTCTAATTTAAAAAGGTAAGGTGTAAACCCTTTTAACAGAAACTATTTAAGAGTAAGTTTTGTTCAAATTGGCCCCAATTCCTAGTAACTTCATGGCAATATCACTTCCATCTTAATGTCAAGGAAACTACATGAACATTGTCCTATGCATAGATCCTTTCCTAACACAAATACTCTACTTTGCCCCTAAATCCAACAAATTCTACAAGTTATTTAAATATACCCCAAGCCTATTTAGAGTTACCTAAAGCTTGAAAACAAGAGAATAACAGAGTTAGAGGGGACCTTGGAGGTCTTCTAGTCCAACCCTCTGCTCAGGCAGGAAAACCTATACCATTTCAGACAAATGGGTGTCCAATCTTCTTAAAAACCTCAAGTGTTGGAGCACCCACAATTTCTGGAGGCAAGTCATTCCACTGATTAATTGTTCTCACTGTCAGGAAATTTCTCCTTAGTTATAGGTTGGTTCTCTCCTTGATTAGTTTTCATCCATTGCTCTTGTCTTGCCTTCTGATGCTTTGGGAAATAAATTGATCCACTTTTCTTTGTGGTAGCCCTTTAGATATTGGAAACTACTATCATGTCATCCAGTCCTTCTTTTCACTAGACCAGACATACCCAATTCCTGCAACCATTCTTCATATGGTTTTAGTCTCCAGCCCCCTAATCATCTTTGTTGCTCTTCTCTGCACTCTTTCCAGAGTCTTTTTAATATCGTGGCGACCAAAACCAGATGCAATATTCCAAGTGTGGCCTTACCAAGGCCTTACAAAGTTATACTACTGTTTTATAAGACAAAGCATCAAAGCCCTATCTCAGTTTTACTAATACTGGATTTGCCATTCTGTTCCTGACACTTGAACTTGACATATTAGAAAGCAATTTTCAATACTGGGGGGGGGGGGGGGAAGGGAGATTAGATGTGGGGTGAGCATGAGAGAAAAGAAGAGCATGAGAGAGAAGGTCCCCCAATAGCTATATTCTGGAAAGAAAAAAAGACAAAAGCAGACATTTGACTTGCATTTAAATTCACAACGAGCCCATTTTCATTTCATTTGCCTTAACTAAATGATCCAGGTTTCCTACATTTACTCTTAGATTTGTACATGTGCATCAGCTGCTCTTCTCTGACAGGCTGTCATTTTTGGTTGTCAGAACCATCACAAACCAGAAAAACAATTTTGTTGGCATTTACCCTTCTCGGTGTTGTAGAAATACTGCCAGACTGTATTTCTGGCTTTTCTATTGGAAACAGAAACCAATCAGTCACTGACCACTGCTTGTGCAACATTTTCTGCAAAGCTATTGTGTGCATTCTACTGACCAAGTTCCATAAACAGGCCCATTTTTTCTTCTTCTACCCTTTTCAAATATTGCATTCTAGATGCCTTATCCTGGAATCCTGGAGCCCCTGTTCTGTAAATTTCTTGCTCTGTAAAGAATATCTAAAATAAATGCAATGCCTTAGTAGTGCACTGCATTAAGTGTTATTCATCACCAGACAAGCTATCTAGGATGTATAAAGGTATTCCAAATGAATGCTGGATGTGTAAATGTAAAGAAGGGACTTTTTATCATTTATGGTGGACACATGATAAAGCAAAGAAACATTTTGATACAGGAAATCCTTAAAGTAAAAATAGACATGAAACCAGAGACTTTTCTTTGGGGCTTAATGGAAAAAGATTTGGAAAAACCTTTTGGAACTTTGATCCTGTATATGTTGACGGCAGCAAGACTACTGTATGCACAAACATGGAAGGACATTTCGATTCCCACTATGGATGAATGGCTACAGAGGTTGATGGAGCTGGCAGAGATGGCTAAATTGACTGTTTTGATTAAAGAAAAGGATACGAGTACCTTTGTTTCTACATGGTAACCACTTCTGGACTTTGTGCTTGAGGTGGAAAAAAATGAAACTTTGATTCTGGGTTTCACTGATTAGATTGATTTGTTGTTACAGAAGTGGCTAGTTTTTACTATTGTGAAAAAGTAAAACGTTGAGGCTCAACATTAATGCTTTCTTCTACTGCAACAGGGGAACTCTGAAGTCAAGATCTTTTTTCCCCCTTTTTCCTCCCTTTCCCTCACTTTCTTCTCCATTTTTCCTCCCCATTGTGTCCTACTATTTGCTTTGTAGTTTGCATTTCACTGTACAACTTAATAAAATGTTTGGTTGTTGTTTTTTTTTAAAGTAGTGCACTGCATTTTTCCTGTTCATTTTTGGGTTTGCCTCTGAATAAAGTTGGAGAGGGGGACACAGAGAGAGGGGGGGCGGAGGGAGAAGGAGAGGGAGAGGAAGAGGGGGAGGGAGAAGCGGGGGGGAGACAGAGGGGGGAGGTGCGCTGAGAAGAGGAGGGGGAGGGAGATCAGATGCAGATCGATAGATAGATATAAAATTTTGGGGAACTAATCTAGACCAGTTCCTGCCATTCTCTTGGCATGATTTCAGAAGTGGTTTTCCTGCTTTCTCTGGCTGTATTGCTGTGTATTAATAAAACACTGCACAAAACCAATGTTGGTGTATCATGTAATTTTGATTACATGACACTTATTATAGGGTTGTGTTTGTGTCTCTCTCTCTGTGTGTGCAACAGAGAGAGAGAGAGAGAGAGAGGGAGGGAGGGAGAGAGAGAGAAAGTGCATACATACAGGCACATGTGCACACACAAACTGCCACATATACACACCACATACAAGAGTGATATGCTAGTATTCTGTATGAAGGTGGGGTGGGGGTATTTTTTGATGCTGTGTTTTTTCAGTGCCCCCAAGAACTAACATCACATCTGTCCCTGTTATAAAACTACTCACTCTGGGTGCTTCAGATCTATTCTGCTGCCAGCAACCTTTCAGTGTCTCTGGGAAAGAATATATTTCCAGTTCTTTTAGCCTCCAAGAAAGGAAGAAAAAAAATCACCGTCTCAATTTTTATAGGAATTTAACCAAGTAGTATTTCTCACCCCTGCGTATGAATTGGATTATCCTTGTCCTGAAATCCATCCTTTTCAGAATCTGATGATACATAATGCCAGTCAATGACATAAGCACAAAAATAAGTATATTAAGAAAAAGCATCCACCAAAGTGGATCTGCTAAGGAAAAGAATGTTTGTAATAAGTACCCACTTGAAACAACAGTAGGAATAAAGATGCATCTATTGAGAGAAATATATCTGTCCGCGGGAGGCCACCGTTCCCCAGATAGTCGGGTGTGAGTCTCTCTTTTTGAGATGCGGCCCTGGTACACAGTTGGGCTTGCTGCTGGTGTACCTTTCGCCTAGTCACATAGCAGCAGCCCTGCCTGAGCTACTCGATGTCCTCTCTGGGTTGGTGATTGAGTTCCCGAAACTTATAGTTTTGGGGGACTTCAATCTACCATCGCTGGGAGGATCATCTGAGTTGGCTCGGGAGTTTAATTTAATTTAATAATTTGATTTCTATACCGCCCTTCTCCCGAAGGACTCAGGGCGGTGAACAGGGCAATACATAATAAAAATCAGATACAAAAATTAAAAAACCATTAAAAAACCATTAAACATCATGCCCATAAAATCAATACATATTAAGTTAAAAACTAATTTTAAAAACCCAACCCCATCCCGTCAGACCAGGCCAGCTTGTTCGAAAAAGAATGTTTTAAGATCGCGCCGGAAGGAGCGAAGGTCGGGGGCCGTCCGGAGCTCAGCCGGTAAGCTGTTCCAAAGGTCTGGCGCGCCCACAGAGAACGCTCTCCCCCTGGGGGTCACCAATCGGCATTCTTTGATCGGCGACACCCTGAGGAGGCCCTCTCTGTGGGAGCGCACTGGACGGAGGGAAGTTGACGCCGGTCGCAGGTGTTGCCGTAGGTAATCCGGACCCATGCCATGAAGGGCTTTGTACGTCATAACTAACACCTTGAACCTCACCCGGAGAGCAACCGGTAGCCAATGCAGCTCGCGGAGCAGAGGTGTAACATGGGAGTATCGGGAAACTCCCAAGACGACTCGCGCGGCTGCATTCTGCACCAGCTGGAGTCTCCGGGTGGACCTCAAGGGCAGCCCCATGTAGAGAGCATTACAGTAGTCTAGACGAGAGGTCACGAGCGCATGAGTGACTGTGCGCAAGGCATCCCGGTCTAGATAGGGCCGCAACTGGCGCACCAGGCGAACCTGGGCAAAGGCCCCCCTAGTCACAGCTCCAATATGCTCTTCCAAAGAGAGCTGTGAATCTAGAAGGACCCCCAAGTTGCGGGCCCTATCTACGGGGGGTAATAGCTCACCCCCCATGGTCAATGATGGGATAATCGGAATTTCCCGGGATGCCGGCACGAACAGCCACTCAGTCTTGTCAGGGTTGAGTCGAAGCCTGTTCCTCCCCATCCAGACCCGGACCGCCTCCAGGCAACGGGACATCACGTCGAGGGCATCGCTGGGGTGGTTTGGGGTAGAAATAAAAAGTTGGGTATCATCAGCATATTGGTGATACCCAACTCCAAAACCACGAATGATCTCACCCAGCGGCTTCATATAGATGTTGAACAGGAGAGGCGAGAGAACCGACCCCTGAGGAACTCCACAAATGAGAGGTCTCAGGGTCGATCTCTGCCCCCCTGCCAACACCGACTGCGAACGTCCCAGGAGGTAAGAAGAGAACCACTGGAGAACCGTGCCTCCCACTCCTAACCCCCTGAGAGGTCGCAGCAGGATACCATGGTCGATGGTATCGAAAGCGGCTGAGAGGTCTAAAAGGACTAGGACAGAGGAACAACCCCTGTCCCGAGCCCGCCAGAGATCATTCACCAGCGCGACCAATGCCGTCTCCGTGCTGTACCCGGGCCTGAAACCCGATTGGTACGGGTCTAGGTAGTCAGCTTCCTCCAAGAACAAAGGGAGCTGATGCGCCACCACGCTCTCAACAACCTTCGCCAAAAAGCGAAGGTTGGAGACCGGACGATAGTTGTTTAAAATTGCTGGGTCCAAGGCAGGTTTCTTGAGGAGGGGTCTCACCACCGCCTCCTTCAAGGCGGCGGGAAAACTACCCTGACTCAAAGAAGCAGTAATCACTGCCTGGAGCCAGCCTCGTGTCCCCTCCCGGGCTGCATAAGTCAGCCAGGAGGGGCACGGGTCCAACAAACACGGGTCCAACAAACACGTGGAGTTCATGGCTTCCATGACGGCCATGGTGGAGCAGTGGGCTAATGCCTCCTTAAGTAACACCAGCTGCCTGTAATTAGTGCAGGTTCGCATCCCACCAGGCTCAAGGTTGACTCAGCCTTCCATCCTTCCGAGGTAGGTAAAATGAGGACCCAGATTGTTGGGGGCAATTAAGCTGACTTTGTAATAATGCCGCTTGGGGTGTGTGTGAAAGCCCTAACAAGCAGGCATATACATAGAATGAAGGCTACTGCTAAGCTTGTAAGCCGCCCTGAGTCTTCGGAGAAGGGCGGGATATAAATGGAATTAAAATAAATAAATAAATAAATAAATAAATAAATAAATAAATAAATAAATAAATAAATAAATAAAATGGACCTGACACAAGTAATTTCGGGACCGACTCATGAGGGAGGCCACACCCTTGACTTAGTTTTCTTATCTGGACGGTGGTTAGATGATCTTGGTGGGGGCTCTCCAATTGTCATGCCCCTGTCATAGACCGATCATCATCTCCTGCGGCTGGTCTTCCATTTTGCCACCCCCCACCGTGGGTGTGTGGAACCAATTAAATGGTATCATCCCAGAAGCTTAATGGATCCCCAGAGGTTCCAGGCGGCGCTGGGGTCCCCACCTGCCTCCCTTGCTCACAGCTCGGCAGACGCCTTAGTGGAAGCCTGGGAAAGGGCAGCCACTGAGGCTCTTGACTGAGTTGTACCCCTGCGGCCCCTGACCCGGAGCAGATCCCATCGAGCTCCATGGTTCTCCACGGAGCTCCGGGAGATGAAGCGTCGGAGATGGGGCCTAGAGAGCGGTTGGAGATCCAGCCGGTCCGAATCTGACCGATTGCAACTAAGAACCTATACTAGGTCTTATCTCGCTGCGATAAGGGAGGCGAGGTCTAACCACTTCGCTACCCTTATCGCGTCCGCAGATAATCGCCCAGCCGCCCTGTTTAGGGTGACTCACTCCCTCCTGAATCAAGAGGTGAGGGAAGAACCCTTGCAGGGTCGTGCCGAGGAGTTTAACCAGCATCTGTCAGACAAAATCGCTCGGATTCGGACCGGTCTGGACTCTGACTGGGCAGAGTCTGTCGAGCAGGACGCGGGCGGTCTTGTCGATATTACCTGGGAGGAGTTTGATTCTGTGACTCCGGAGGAAGTGGACAGGATCATGGGGAGGCTAAGCACCACCACATGTTTATTGGACCCGTGCCCTTCCTGGCTGGTCTATGCAGCCCGGGAGAGGACACGCAGCTGGTTCCAGGCAGTTATATCGGCTTCTTTGAATGAGGGTAGCTTCCCCGCCGTCTTGAAAAAGGCGGTGGTGAGGCCTCTCCTCAAGAAGCCTACCTTGGACCCAGCTGTGTTAAATAACTTTCGTCCGGTCTGCAACCTTCGCTTTCTTGCGAAGGTTGTTGAGAGTGTGGTGGCGTATCAGCTCCCTCTGGTCCTGGATGAAGCGGATTATCTAGACCCGTGCCAATCGGGTTTCAGGCTCGGGTACAGCACGGAGACGGCATTGGTCGCTCTGGTGAATGATCTCTGGAGGGCCCGGGATAGGGGATATTCCTCTGTCCTAGACCTATTAGACGTCTCGGCGGCTTTTAATACCATCGACCATGGTATCTTGCTGTGGCGTCTCAGGGGATTGAGAGTGGGAGGCACGGTCTTACAGTGGTTCTCCTCCTATCTCCAGGGACGTTCGCAGTCGGTGTTGGCAGGAGGGCAGAGGTTGACCGCGAGGTCTCTCGTTTGTGGACTTCCTCAGGGGTCAGTCCTCTCGCCTCTCCTGTTCAACATCTATATGAAACTGCTGGGTGAGATCATTCGTGGTTTTGGAGTTGGGTATCATCAGTATGCTGATGATACCCAGCTTTTCCTTTCGACCCCAAACCACCCCAGTGATGCCCTCAACGTGATGTCCCGTTGCCTGGAGGCGGTTCGGGTCTGGATGGGGAGGAACAGACTTCAACTCAACCCCAACAAGACTGAGTGGCTTTGCATACCTTCATCCCGGGTTTATTGGGACATTCCACCTCTTGCTATGGGGGGTGAACTATTACCCCCCGTAGATAGGGCTTGCAACTTGGGAGTCCTCCTAGATTCACGGCTCACCTTGGAAGACCACATAGGAGCTGTGACTAGGGGGGCTTTTGCCCAGGTTCGCCTGGTGCGCCAGTTGCGGCCCTATCTAAGCCGGGATGATCTATGCACGGTCACTCACACGCTCGTGACCTCTCGACTAGACTACTGCAATGCTCTCTACATGGGGCTGCCCTTGAGGACCACCCGGAAGCTCCAACTGGTACAGAATGCAGCCGCGAGAGTTGTGTTGGGAGTCTCCTGATACTCCCACGTTACACCTTTGCTCCGTGAGCTGCATTGGTTACCAGTTGCCTTCCGGGTGAGATTCAAGGTAGTAGTAATGGTGTTCAAAGCCCTACATGGCAGGGGTCCAGAGTACCTTAGGGAACACCTGCTGCCAGCATTGACTTCCCTCCGCCCTGTGCGTTCCCACAGAGAGGGCCTCCTCAGGGTGCCACCGGTCAGAGAATGTCGATTGGTGGCCCCCAGGGGGAGATCCTTCTCTGTGGGCGCCCCGGAGCTATGGAATCAGCTACCGGTGGAGCTCCGGACGGCGCCCGATCTTCGCTCCTTTCGCCGCGAGCTAAAAACATACTTTTTTGAACAAGCTGGCCTGGCCTGATGAGGGGATTGGGGGGGGGGTTGTTATTGTTATTTTATTGGGGTTTTAAGATGTATTTTAGTATATGGGCATTTATTTAATCATTTTTTAAACTTTTGTAATCCTGTATTTTTATTCTTGCCATGTTCACCGCCCTGAGTCCTTCGGGAGAAGGGCGGTATAGAAATATTATTAAATTAAATTAAAATTAAATTAAATTAAAAATCTGGAATTTGTTATTTTATTTAGTTTGGTCACATTTGCAAGCTGCGGCCAAAAACAACTGAAACAAATGTGGAGTCCAGAAGATAAAAACCTAATTGAAGCTGAAATTTACAGATTATTTTTTCCAAACCTATTAACTGGGAAAGGCAAAGAGTAAACCCTAAGAATGATGCAAAATGGGTGGCTCACCATTAAATCTTGCTACTTCTCATTGACCTACAAACCATTTATTTTCGGCTCATTTAGAAAGGGGTTAATACATTTCCTGTTTTGATGCTTGTCTGGAACTGCAAAATGCAGACTTGCTTTGCACTCAGATCATGAATTAAGAACATGGAAGGACTGGCTAGGAAATGTGGAGTGCTTTTCTACTATGGAGGAAACTCCTGTTGTTTCTTTGAAAAATATTCATCCTTTCAGGATAAGAGAGTAACAGAGTTGGAAGGGACCATGGAGGTCTTCTATTCCAACCTCCTACATAAGTAGGAGACACTGTAACATTCAGGAGAAATAACTATGCAGTCTCTTCTTAAAAACCTCTAAAGATGGAGCGCCCACAACTTCTGGAGGCAAGTTGTTGCACTGGTTAATAGTTCTCATTGTTAGGAAGTTTCTCCTTGTTTCTAGGTTGCTTCTCTCCTTGATTAATTTCCATCCATTGCTTCTTGTCCTGCCTTCTGGTGCTCTGGAAAATAGGTTGATCTCCTCTTCTTTGTGGCAGCATCTCAAATATTGGAAGACTCCTGTCATGTCACTCCTAGTTCTTCCTTTCACTAGAATTCCTGCAACCATTCTTCATATGTTTAGCCTCCAGCCCCCTAAGCATCTTTGTTGCTTTTCTTACCTTCTGGGCAAATGTCTTGCTTTTGAAATGAAGACATAGTAGTGCATTGTTTTTTAGATGGGCATGCCTGAAGACTTCTCTTCCTGCCTCATGTTGTCATTGAGCAGCAGAAATAAAGTTGGCAAGACAGGAACTTAGAAGTTCCCAGAGCCCGAGAGAAGCATTATAACAGTGTGCCCCAAATACCTTCCACAGCTTTGAAGAAAATGGACAAATAGTCATTGAGTCAAAAAGGTAAGAGGGAGAATAAAAAAAATTAAACCCCGGAGCAAAGACTTACATAATTTCAATTGGGAAAATGTGACAATCCTAGATGAGACCAAGTCCAAAAATTTTAGGGGAGTGATGGCGAAACTTTTAGAGACCAAGTGCCCAAACTGCAACCCAAATGGGTTTGTCAAAAACAGATCATGCCAGACAAATCTTAGTACATTCTTTGACCAAGTGACAAAATTAGTGGACCAGAAGAATGCTGTACATATAATTTACTTGGACTTCAGTAAGGCATTTGATAAAGTAGATCACAACCTACTACTTGATAAGATAGAAAAATGTGGGTTAGATAGCATCACCACCAGATGGATTTGTAGCTGGCTGACAGGCTGTACTCAGCGTGTGGTCCTCAATGGAACTGCATCTACATGGAAGGAAGTGTGTAGTGGGGTGCCCCATGGCTCTGTTCTGGGCCCAGTGCTCTTCAACATCTTCATTAACGATTTGGATGAGGGAATAGATGGGGAACTCATCAAATTTGCAGACAACACCAAGCTAGCAGGAATAGCCAATACTCCAGAAGATAGGTTTAAAATACAGGAGGATCTGGACAGACTTGAACACTGGGCGCTATCTAACAAAATGAAATTAAATGGTGAAAAAAGTAAGGCTCTACATTTAGGCAAGAAAAACCAAATGTACAGGTATAGTATGGGGGTATCTTGCTCAATAGTAGAAACTGTGAGAGGGATCTCGGAGTCCTAGTAGACAATCACTTCAATATGAGCCAGCAGTGTGCTGCAGCTGCCAAAAAAGCCAACACAGTGCTAGGCTGCATTAACAGAGGGATAGAATCAAGATCAAATGAAGTACTAATACCACTTTACAATGCCTTGGTAAGGCCACACCTGGAATACTGCATCCAGTTTTGGTCACCACGATGTAAAAATGATGTTGAGACTCTAGAAAGGGTACAGAGAAGAGCAACAAAGATGATTGGGGGACTGGAGGCTAAAACATATAGGGAACGTTTGCTGGAATTGGATATGTGTAGCTTAACGAAGAGAAGCACGAGGGGTGACTTGATAGCAGTGTTCCAATATCTCAGGGGCTGTCACAAAGAAGAGGGAGTCAAGCTATTCTCCAAAGCACCTGAAAGCAAGCAAGCCACAAGCCACAAACCATTTAATCCTAGTTTGACATTTTGTAGAATAGAACCATAGAATCAAAAGGCTGGAAGGGGCCTTGGAGGTTTTCTAGTCCACCCCCTACCCAAGGAACTGCATACTGGACAGATGGCCATCCAATCTTTCCTGGAAGACCTCCAGTGATGGAGCAACCACACTAACCCAAACTAGCAAAGTATCAAAAATGGACAATGCTATTTTTTCTGTACAAAAATGACCTAATGCATACACTTTGCTTTATTCCTTCAAATGGAGAGTCTAGATTTTTACTCTAGGTCTGTCCAGTGCTGACACCCAAGTGACAGCCACACAACTCTGTAACCATCAGAAGTTATTTTTAATAGGAAAATAAAAGTTGCTGTCTCTAACTTTATAAGATTCATCTTGCTAACTTCATTTTGTTCTTCTTTTTCATTAGAATTACAACTCATTTTTCATACAGGAGCTCAAGATATTATACTTCTTTTAATGGTATCCCTAGAACAGGAGTCTTCAAACTTGGCCCTTTTATGATTTGTGGACTTCAACTCCCAAAATTCCTCAGCCAGGCATGCTGGCTGAGGAATTCTGGGAGTTGAAGTCCACAAGTCCCCTGCCCTAGAACAACCCTGTGAGTTAGGCTGGGCTGAGTTGAGCCTGGTTTTGTGGTTCAGCCTCTACTTTAACAGCTGAACTGCTGCCCCTTGCTGGTCTCCACTCATAAATGCTAGCATTATAGAAAACTGGAGCTTTTGAGTGGAGGAAGGTAAAACAGAAAATTCCATAAAACAACAAGACCACCTCCTCATGAGAAAGATAGGGAACTGGGAGCTGTGGTACAACTCTTGAGGATCCAGCATGAATTTAAATGATATTGGATAAAGATCAGGAAGTGGAATTTGTGTCTCTGTATTGGAATAACATTGCATTTTTCAAGGTAAAGGCTAAATTTCATTCAAATCCAAATTTGAATCATTCAAAAACACCTTGCTTTGGCAAAATATATCACTAAAATACTTCTGTTAAAGTTGGACACAAATGACCTTTTAAAATCACACCCTCAACTTTACGGGCAAAAATGTGAAGATGATTGAGGATCCTTCCTTCCTTCCTTCCTTCCTTCCTTCCTTCCTTCCTTCCTTCCTTCCTTCCTTCCTTCCTTCCTTCCCTCCCTCCCTCCCTCCCTCCCTCCCTCCCCCCTCCCTCCATTCTTTCCACCTTCCTTCATCTTTTCTTTCTTTTTCTTCCTTTTCTTTCCTTCTTTTTCTTTCTGTAGTGTATGCCCTTAAAGCATACACGGAAATGTCAGCACAGCAGGGGGCTGGACAGCTCCAGGCTATAACCGTTTTGGCGGGAAAGCCTGAATAGAGCGAGTCGTTGACAGCCCCAGGGCATGGTCAGCTCTGGCAGGAAGCCAGGGTTTAAATCCATTGGCCACCTGCACTGGCGGGAAGCCCAGGTTTAAATCTATTGGTCACCATTCACCTGGGCAGGTATAAAGAGACGCCAGGTAACCCCTTTGCCCCAGCTTCATTTCTGACTCAATAAAGAAATACTACCCAGCTCAAGTGTCCGTCTCTCCGTTCAACCACGTGACTTTGCACTTTCCTTTCCCTTCATTCCTCCCTCCCTCCCTCCCTCTTTTCTTTCTTTCCTCTTTCCTTCCTTCCTTCCTTCCTTCCTTCCTTCCTTCCTTCCTTCCTTCCTTCCTTCCTTCCTTCCTTCCTTCCTTGTCCCTTGATTGTCAACAAGTTCACCATTTGATTTCCTTATCATTTCTTGACTCCAATTCCCACCCCTTGGATTCAGCTCCCCATAGAAGGGATGAAGGGGCTAAATGAGACCAGCTGGCATCCTCATCTTTTAGAGAGATTCCTCCCTTTCACAATCAATTTTATTTAATGGGGGGGGAACCTCCCTTGGTGCAAAGTAGCTGCAGTACTTCTAAATCTCAGAGATGATACATTCTCTTCTTTGCTATTTCTCTCAAGGAATGGGAGGGGGAGAAAAATAGAGGGGAGGAAGGGGGGAAGAAGCAAAGTGTAGTAACTAAATTACAAAGGGACCACTTTTTAAAAATAAAATGACCCACTTGCTCATATAATTACTTGCTTACCAAATGGTTCTCTTTGATACTGAAACACAGGAAAATGTGCTCTGAAATCTTACCTGGTGTTATACCATAATGTGCCCTTGTGACAACAGTCTATGTCTCCCCCCCCCTCTTTCTATTTATCTCACTTCTCCTGAGCATTTTGGTGACAGAAATGCCACCAAGGAGTTTAGAGGACAAAAGAAATAATATTTTTGATTTGGAGAAGCTGTAGCTTTTTTCCTCCAGATGCAGATATGTGAGATATTTCTTCAGGAACTGTGTAAGACTACAGAATAGCATTCTTCTCGGTTTTTAGTAGAACCTGACTGATCTTTGGAAACTGAGGCCACAGAGCCTAATGTTCTAGAACATTTTGGTCTTAGGACCCCTTTCCCTTCTCAGAAATGACTGATGATTCCTGTCAGTGAGAACAAATAGAAGTTGTGGGTGCTCCAGCACTGGAGGTTTTCAAAAAGAGACTGGAAAACCAGTTGACTGGGATGGTATAAGGCAGGGGTGTCAAACTGCCGTCCTCTGGGCCGGAGCATCACAGAGAAACTGTGCCCATCCCACTGCCGGCAATGGGATAAAGTTCCGATACATCACGCAACGTCACGTGACGTCACAAGTTTGACATGTCTGGTATAAGGTCTCCTGCCTTGAGCAGGAGCTTGGACTATAAGACCTCTGAGATCTGTTCCAGACCTAGGATTCTATATTTTATGTTCTATGATTAGAGTGTAAAGTTAGAACTAAAATATTTTTGGTTTACTGTTACAAATTAGTTCCTGGAAAGTAATACAGAAATGAAATAATAATACTATTAGAGACAAAGACTCTGTGCATTCAAATTATTTCAAATCAATGTGTCGCAATAAGGTCAGAACTTCACATGGAGAAGTGAACATAAGACCATTGGTGAGAAGCTTCTTGCTGCAAATATTCCTAAACAGCTGGACTCCAAGGATTCAACATTTTTGCAGATCCTCCATCTTGTACCTGTGAAGGCTTCAGTGGAGGCTGGAATCATGATAAATGAAGATTCTGTGTTGGTAACACATCTACTGCAATTCTGGAATCATCCTAGTATGTCTCATTTTGTATGTCTCTGGTATGATGTGGAGAGAGAAAGGACCATCAACAATGTTCACACATGCAAAGATAGAATAGAATAAAAGAGTTGGAAGAGACCTTGAAGGTCTTCTAATCCAACCCCTGCTCAGGCAGGAGACCCTTTACCATTACGTCCTCCACCTCCTGCTTTGCCGGGAGGGAGCACCAGACAGGGATACACCAATGGTGTCTGGGATTGGTAAAAGAACATCTCTTTAGCGTGCTGTCCACACACGCATACAAACATTCCAAGCTTGGAGACTTGTAGTCACATCTGAGCTAGCAAATTGGCAATCATGCCTGGGCTTCTTCTGTGGATAAAAGTCCCCAAACCTGGAATGCAGTGTGTGTGTGCACGCATGTGCTTGGCTGCTAGCAGTTTGGGGAGGCGAGTTTGTGGGGCACCAAGTTGTCCCCACATCGAGTTAGCTGGTGTGACTTGTTTTATTCCAACCCAGCTGTCTTGAATCAGCTGTGTCCAGTGAGTGGTGTTGAGCGACTGGTGGTACTCGAATATTGCCATATCCTAAAAGTGGTACAATCTCTGAAAAGGTTGAAAAGCCCTGCTCTAGGTGTTGCCTGAATAGCCAAATAAACATCTAATCGAGTTCCATGGTGAAGCCCTATCTATTATCCACGTACAGTATATGATTTGTGTGAATAAATTTTGTTAGTGAATTTGAGGTGAACTTGCACTAGATATTGTTTTAATACTTATACAACAGGATTAATCAGCAGAAGCATCATGTTAAATGGTACAAACTATTAATCCCCCAATCCGAATAACCATGGAGTCAACTACCTGAAAAAACTGCAATGTATTTCTTCAAAGCTCTTCAGAGTATCTTTAATATGAATTTTTGCAGTGAACTCTTCAGCATATTCTCAGTTTGATGCATTATGGCATTTTGTGTGAGTGTCAATTATAGACACTAAATTGTTTGCATTCCTTCAGGGGTTTAAGGCCACGTGCATTTGTTCAGATACCTTCTTTCCAGGTCATTAAGACAGAGTTGTCAAAATAATAGATGGAACCAGCTCTTAATCTCTTCCAGCATTGGGAAAAATAGAAGGGGAAGGACTTTACCTCAGTTGCCTTGGCTGGTAATTTATGTTCTACCTTACAGAGTTTCAGAGATAGAGACAGAATTGTGGTGATTGGGCAGGTGGGTTTAGTAGAAGGGCGACTAACCAATTAATCAGATAGATTAAAACTTTTAAGAGATTGAAAATGTTCCTCAAATGTCATCAGGATGATCTAAAAAAATGATAATAATAATTTATCTACTTTCCTACCCAGGCTTACATTTGGTTTATTGGAAAGCTACGGCATAAATTAAATACAATAATGAAACAGAAATGGCTGGAGAGATGAGAAACACACGCAGAGAGAAATATGAAATATGTTCAATATATTTAATAATTGATACAATGAATAATGGTGCCAACAAACCCATTACATATTTGAGCTTTTTATTCTCTCTTTTTTTCTGTATTTATTTACGATCATGGACTCAAATACTTTACAACAGCATGTGAAGTAAATTGTTTAAAAAAATTATCTTCTGACATGGGAGACCTTAATTATATCCAAAATTTCCTTGCAGCAGTTTAAATGGAATAATATTTTGCCTCCTTTAAAAAAAAGTATGCAGAGAATTGGACAGCCACTTGTCTGAAATGGTATAGGGTTTCCTGCCTGAGCAGGAGGTTGGACTAGAAGACCTCCAAGGTCCCTTCCAACTCTGTTATTCTGTTTATTTATCAGCAAGTAAAACAATATATTCTGTTCCATGATACAATTGGAGTGATCTATAAGGATGGACAATGTTAGTTTGAAGCATCATTTATGGTTATAAAGGGTAACTCAGCAGAACTTCAGATGTTGATTCAAAAACATTGTCCACCCAAAGGTGGATCCAGTTCTGCCATATATGCTATACCTCTTTTCTAGAACTCTTACTCTAGTCCAATCCCTGCTCAAGCAGGAGACCCTATACCATTCTGGACAAATAACTGTCCAATCTCCCCTTACAAACCTCTGGTGATGGAAAACCCACAATTTCTGAGGTAAATTGTGTCCAAACTTTATTTACTTCTAGAACCAATTCCTTGGATAATCAGATAATTTCTATATTGATTTTCTACTCACTGATACACATACACACACACACACATACACACATACATACACACACACACATACACACATACATACACACACACACACACACACACACACACACATATATATATATATATATATATATATATATATATATATATATATATATATATATATACATGCACATGCACATGCACATGCACATACACATACACATACACATATATAACCTACAATTTTGTAAAATCTTGCTATGTAGCATCGTTTCAGCAGGAGAGCTATAGTAAGATTTAAGATAAATTGTTGTATACCCTTACTTGTTTTTATGTATTGTTATTCTCTCTTTCTCTTTTTTTATCTTTCTGGATTGAGCAATTAAGCAGAAAAAGAGGGCAAAATACAATCTTATTTAATTCATCTTTTTTTAAACCTCCATTCACCATATAACTTGTTTCTATGTATTCTCACAGAGCATCATGATAAATCTAATAAAATGGTAATCCATAGATACATTTCATAATTTCCACAATAATCTTTTGTAGAAGATTTGATTTGAAGATAGAAGGCTATCTTCAAATCTACAATGGTGGCATCAAGAGAATCTCAAGACTAAAGGATTATTCAGGACAATACATTTAACTATTGTTGATTATTTAGTCCTGAAGGTTCCTTGATCATTAGCTAAGACTTGCTTGACATCTAGCCAACAAGTACATTTCTCATGCAATTGTTTAACATATACTTTACTAATTGCTTTCCTAATTAGTCAATATACTGATTTACTAAAACTAGTGGGATCAAATTTATGGCCTTTCTTAAAATTTGGGTTAATAGAACAGAACTAGAATCATAGAATCACAGGGCTGAATAGGAATCCTTATTTCATCTCAGTCAAATAAACAAGTCTATTCTTGAAAACCTCCAGCAATGAAGCCCCCTTAATTCTGTGAGGCAACTTGTTTGTTCCACTGGGATGATCCTCTTCCTTTTCTCTTCTTTGTCAAGTATCAGGGAAATTAGGAGATACGGGCAATTCAAATGTGTATAAAGATTTATTGTAAGTTTAAGCTTTCTACAAGAATCTGAACTACTAATAGTCAAGGGAAAATAGCAGGAGTTAAGAATATAAGGAATTTAAGATGGGCTGTGGGTGTGAAGGGATTCACGACTGATAATGCATTTGACTCCTCCCTCAGGCTCAGCCTGGTCATCTCCTACATACTTTGTGTTTTATATCTTTGGTTTTAATTCTGTATGTAGCCCTGAATCTTTGAGGTGTTGGTTGCCTTAGGAACATAAGATATAAACAAGAAATAACACCAGCTTCCAAACATATCTCATAACACTGTACAAGCAACATAAATAGGTCTTTAAAAATAGAAATAAAATTTGATGGTAGAACCATGCTGTAATTAGATATATTAAGATGATGGAACTGCTCCCGAGTATGAGGAGCTCATAGCTGGAAGAAGAGGAAGCAATCTGGACAGTTTGACTTTTGTACATTTTTTGCCCCATCGATGGGAAAGTGGTTCTGAAGGCCACTACTTTGACTTTAGTCATGATATGCTCTCAAAGCCCATCCAGTTTTGGTCATCATGATATAAAAAAGATGTTGAGACTATGGAAAGAGTGCAGAGAAGAGCAACAAAAATGATCAGGAGACTGGAGGCTAAAACATATCAAGAAGGTTTGCAGGAATTGGGGTATATCTAGTTTAATGAAAAGGACTAGAGGTGACAGGATAGCAGTGTTCAAATATCTAAGGTGCTGCCACAAAGAAGAGAGATTTAATTTATTCTCCAAATCACCTGAAGGCAAGGCAAGAAGCAATGGATGAAATTAATCAAGGAGAGAAGCAACCTAGAACTAAGGAGGAATTTCCGGGCAGGTAAAAAGTTAACCAGTGGAACAGCTTGCCTTCAGAATTTGTGGAGATTTTAAAATCTCACTGGAGATTTTAAAGAAGACTCTAGACAGACTTTATTCAGAATGGTATAAGGTCTGATTGATCAGAGGGTTGGACTCAACAATCCCCAAGTTCCCTTCCAAATCTATTATTCTGTAAAAATGGCTGATATGCTACTCAATCCAATTTTTGTCTTCTCTTTCACCATACAGCAAAGTGCAATTCCAAAAAGGCACAGAGATCTTGCAAATAATGGCAGCGAAACCAAAGCAGGTATTCTTTAAGTCAGGTATACATACAACTGTATTGGAAGGAAATCTGTTAGTCTTTGTTAAAAGCAAAGAATTTGAGTTGGGGAGAAAGCACCTCTTAGAAAAAGAAGGAAATTAAAAGCACAACATACAATTCTACATAAATTATACATTTTAAGAGGCAGATAGACCTTTTTTTTACACAGCCCATTAAAATAATGAATAATAAAAAGGAATCATTAGAACCCCAAAAAGGGAGTAACAATTATTCCAAGTGGAGTGATCAATCATACATATTAGAAGATAAAAATGACCGTATAGCTGGAAGATTCCCAAATATGCAATTATGAAACCATTCCTCACTGCAGTATGTAGATTTTTCAGGGCCATTTTTAAAATGTGTACTTTTCTTTTCTCAAAAGATATGAAGGCCTCTGAATATGAAATACAGTTGGATCAGCAAGACATCATATCACAGAACTATTAGACTACTGCAATCTTTGACTGCATGCCTGAATATGACCCCCTCTCCCATGTCAAGAACCAGAATATAACTTTCATTTCCATGGCAGGGTTCACATATCATCTTAACTAACAATTATTTGAAAATGTATTATCATATACTGTAGAAAAGAGCAACAAAGATGATTAGGGGGCTAGAGGCTAAAAAATAGGAAGAACAGTTGCAGGGGATGTCTAGCCTAGTGAAAAGAAGGACTAGGTGTGACATGATATCTCAGGAGTTGCCACAAAGAAGAGGGGGAGTCAAGCTATTCTCCAAAGCTCCAGAAGGCAGGACAAGAAACAATGGATGGAAACTCCATCAATTTTAATTTTAATTTTAATTTTAATTTTAATTATTTTAATTCTAATTTTAATTTTAATTATTTTAATTTTAATTATTTTAATTTAATTTTAATTTTAATTTTAATTATTTTAATTTTAATTAATTTAATTTTAATTTTAATTATTTTAATTTTAATTTTAATTTTAATTATTTTAATTTTAATTATTTTAATTTTAATTTTAATTTTAATTTCAATTTCAATTTCAATTTGTTTAATTGTGGGCTAGTCTTATTTAATTCTATTTTAAAGTGTACTTATTTGTATTGTTTTAACTCGCCCTGTAAAACACCCTGAGTCCTTCAGGAATAGGGCGGTATATAAAATCAATTAAACAAACAAACAAACAAACAAACAAACAAATAAATAAATAAATAAATAAATAAATAAATAAATAAATAAATAAATAAATAAATAAATAAATAAATAAACTCATCAAGGAGAGAAGCAACCTAGAACTAAGGAGAAATTTCCTGGCAGATAGAACAATTAATCAGTGGAACAACCTGCCTCCAGATTTTGGGAGTACTCCATCACTGGAAGTTTTTGAGAAGAAATTGGACAACCATTTGTTTGAAATTGTATAGGGTTTCCTGCCTGAGCAGGGGGTTGGACCTCCAAGATCCATTCTATTCTATTCTATTCTATTCTATTCTATTCTATTCTATTCTATTCTATTCTATTCTATTCTATTCTATTCTATTCTATTCTATTCTATTCTATTCTATTCTATTCTATTCTATTCTGATCCGTTCCGTCCCGTCCCGTCCCGTCCCATCCTATCCTATCCTATTATTTAAATTACATCTGGTAGATCTATATATTATATTAGGCCATAAACCAGTTTTCTGACTCCCCATTCAGTTAAACTGATTGCATTATGGCTTTGCATGATGTGTGAATCCAGGAGTCTTCAAAGCTACATTCATGCCACAAAATCTGCCTCATCCCAAGACAATTTTACTGTGTGATTTTCCCTTTGTGTTAGCCAAGCCCGAGTAAAGTCTGGCCACATTAATATGACGAATTCTTAGATCATCGGAGAGGAGAAATCCCAAGGACAAAGCCTTGAAACATTATGAAAAAATGTTTATTTTTTATATTCAGTTGGACTTTTCTTAATACCTTTATGCTCATAGATGAAAACTAGGCAATGCATTTTCATTATAGCTTATCTTCCCAGTTGAGAATGGTCCTAGTGGATTTTTTCCCCCTCTCACACACTCTCTGAATCTTATTCCCAGCCAAAGGTACTGCAAGCGTCTAAAATATGCATAAAATCCATTTTGCCACACATTTTTGATGTGCATAGCAAACAGAAAAATCCCTTGATCTTCCGGTCATACAGCATATTGTACATCAGAATGCATGGCATACTAGTTAGCATTTATGTTATTTTTCCCCCTTTTAAATGTGAACCAATTTTCATGCAGAAATGGCACACTAATAGCCAAAAGAGGGACCGTATATTGCCATCAATTGTCCACGCTTTGAAAAGATCCTCTTGGAATTACTGTAAATGTCAGGGCTACCTCTGTTCAATCCCTAGGAAAAGAAAAGCCCTTGATTCCATAGATTTAGAGAAAAGGTACTTTTGCTAGGAAAGAAATGAATACAGCATAAGTCAGGCAAGATCTGAAGCAAAAACGCACGAAGAAGCAAATTGAAACAAACCCCAGAGTCCACATACACACATACAGACACACAGAAACAAAGAAACACAGACAGACAGACAGACAAACAGAGAGAGAGAGAGAGAGAGAGAGAGAGAGAGAAGGAGATAGAGAGAGAGAGAGAGAGAGAGAGAGAGAGAGAGAGAGAGAGAGAGAGAGAGAGAGAGAGAGAGAGAGAGAGAGAGAGAGAGAGAGAGAGAGAGTAACCAGGCAACGTGAGTTCAATCATTGACCAAGAAGATGTTTTGGGAAAGTCTCTGGTTCAGGTTCATCGCTCATCCTCTGTATTCCTTTTTTAAAAAAAACAGAAACAAAAATCCTTTTATTCAGGCAGAACATGAATCCACTAACATTAGAAAAAGGGAAGTATGTACACAAAAAAGAGTCAAAAGTAAAGGTGCTTCAATTTTTGTCTTCTTGATGCTATGGGGAGACGCCACATTGGAAGGAGAGTTGCACCTTCAAATTAGGAGTAGAGGTTCACCAAAAAATGGGCAGTGCCCAACTTTGGGAAAGAGGCTCTCGGCCTGGGCTATCCCAGAGTTCAGGAATAGCAGCTCTTAAGTTGCACCCCTTGGTGTTTCTTGATCCTCCAAGCTGGTCAAGAGCTGGTGCACACACTGGTGGATTTCATCCAGACCATGATAGGCCTTCTTGGTGCCCCAGGGCAAATGGCATCAGGATGAGAGGTTGAAGTAGCTGAGAACAGGACAGCTGGCAATCAGAATGCTGGCGGTCCTGAGGGCAACAAGAGCTCAATCATTGGCCAAAAAGATGTTTTGGGAAAGTGAATAGGAATAGAATAGAATAGAATAGAATAGAATAGAATAGAATAGAATAGAATAGAATAGAATAGAATAGAATAGAATAGAATAGAATAGAATAGAATAGAATAGAATAGAATAGAATAGAATAGAAGCTGGAAGGGATCTTGGAGTTCTTCTAGTCCAGCTCCCCGCTCAAGCAGGAGTACTATACCATCTCAGACAAGTGACTGTCCAGTCTCTTCTTAAAAACCTCCAGGTTGCTTCTCTCTTTGATCAGTTTCCAACTATTGTTTCTTGTCCTGCCCTCTGGTTGTTTGGAGAATAGTTTGACCCCCTCTTCTTTGCGACAGTTCCTCAAATACTGGAATACTGCTATCATGTCTCCCCTATTTCTTCTTTTCTTTAGACTAGCCAAACCCAAGTACTGCAGCCATTCTTCATATGTTTTAGTCTCCAAGTCTTGGATCATCTTAGTGGTGCATCTCTCCCCTTCTTTGCATTCCGATGCCAGGATGGTTGGCCTTGGAAATGTTAAATAACTCTGAGTCGAAGCTTCACAGAAATCCTATTTCCACCTCCAGCACACTTCCTCTCCCAGATACCCAGCACTTCCCCCCTACACACACACACACCATTTCCCTGGTAGCTGGCAGAAAGTTTGAATGAAAGCGAAGATTCAGGCTGACAGAAATGTGTCACAGGAGTAACTACCATTCCGGTCTTTTGCAAACTAGCAGGTTCAAAAATACAACTGCTAGTCTGGAATCTGAGAAGCAGAGTGCCTAGTTGACATATATTGACTTGTAGCTTATTTAATGAAAACAAAGTGTTCATATTAAGTAAATTGGGGCACAACTTTTTCTGTAGTCTCCAGAGAGATTCGGTGAGATAACTTTTTTGTATTTCCCAGGGGGAGGAGGTATTTTCCTACTTTTCTCAAGCTAAACTCCTTGATAAAATTTTACCAAAAAGGCTTCACTGGAGTTTGTTCCCTGGGATTGAAAGGAAGTGTGGGAAGCCTACAGATTGCTGGAGAAAGGACTGTATTGCAAAGCCAAAGGCTTTTGTTGACTTTCATCGAGGACCTGTATACTGCATGAGCCAGAAAAAGGGCTGAGAAATATCTACAGATTCCTCACATCCTGGATATAAACTGTTTCAACTCCTCTGCTCAGGACAGCACTATAGAACATTGCTTGCCAAAACAACTAGACCCAAAGATAGTTCCCCCCCCATGCCATCACTCTGCTGAAAACCTAACTCCCACAGCACTGTCTTTATGTCTAAGGATGTTTACTCATGTAGTATAGCTGTCTTACTACTGTTATCCTTCCCATCTGTTCTACTACCTTCTCCTATTGTTATCTTATAAATACCAATTGTTGTTGTTTGTATATACCTGAAAGCTTAGGCACCAGAGACAAATTCCTTGTATATCCAATCACACTTGGCCAATAAAGTGTTCTGTTCTGTTTTGTTCTGTTCTATTTATGTAACTCGATTGGCTATCTAAGTAAATTGCTTCCCTGACTTTCATCTCTCCTTTTGCAATGAATTTTGAATCCATTCTTTTCATGAAACTGAATGAAAACAAGTAGGAAAAATGCAGAAGGCATGTTCAGTATGTCAAATTTCAGTCAAGAAACTTGGTATGCCTCAATCATTGGCTTCTCCCTTTGATAGTAAAGAAAAATATATGTTAGTTGTAACATAATCTTCCCATGTTTTCCTTTATTGTTTACCTACTTTGCCCCTTCCTTCCTTCCTTCCTTCCTTCCTTCCTTCCTTCCTTCCTTCCTTCCTTCCTTCCTTCCTTCCTTCCTTCCTTTTGTTTTGCAGGCAATGATTGAATAGCAGTTCATAGCAATAAAAACAAAATCTAAACAACAGCAAGTAGAGCATTAAAATAATAGACTTGAACTGCCACAGTATTCAAGAGCAAACACGAAAAACTAAAACACCTTAAATGGTTTTATGAAACTGAACTGTGAAAGAAGTTTCCAATGGACATCTTTGTTACCTCTAGGCAACTCCAACCACTATGAAACTAGTTTTTTTCTATGGACCTTAGTGGATGGCCAGAATGTATCAGGATTCATGTCTAGTAAATACATAGTTACAAACTTCTGCTCATGCTGGGGAGTGTGTGCAAAGGAACTCTGATCCTTCAGAAAATTAACCTTTTTGGATGATGGTGCTCTCTGAGCTGCAGGTCTACCATGAAGGGTCTTAGTTGATCTCCTCAGCCTTAATACCATCAAGCCAATTAGTTGCAGGAATTGGGTATGACTAGTCTTGTAGTGTTTTCTGGCTGGTTCCTGGTCAATAAGGGACAGCAGGCTTGGGTGCAATCAGCTGTTTATTCATCTCCACAGGAACAGCTTAGCACATTTTAAAACCCCCTTATATAGTCCTGCTGGTGAGCTCATGGCCAATCCCTGTCCGTGGATTCTCCCGCCACTTCCGTTCTTGACCAATCCCAGGCAACCGCGTGTGGAGCTGTCAGCTTGCAGCTGTTATCGGTAGCTGTCAGCGGTAGCCGTGTGTGGAGCTGTCAGCTGTCAAAGAACTGTCAAACATGCAATCTTCTATTGTAACCATTAAATGACTTTTAACAAACATATATTACACCCCTTCCCCCCAACAATTAAACAGTTAACATTTTTCAATGTCTTGTTGCTCAGTGGTCTTCTTAACTGGACTCATTGGCCTCCAGGCCACACATAGTCTTTTAAATATGCAGGTGGTCTTTTAGCTCTGCCGGAGCATCTGGGGGGATTGTCAACTGGGCTTCCCCTGGTAGATGATGATGTAGGAGGTAGGGGGTTCCTGGCCGTGGAGACCTTGCTGCTCTGGAGATTTTGAGCAGCACTGGGGTTTTCCCCTAAGCGAGAGGTTTCCCCCGGGTCTGAGAGGTTTCTGGGTTCCTCCCGAGGGTTAGGGTTAAGGCTGACTGGTTCCCTTGATGCTGGTTGTTCCTCTGGTGCTAGGGGCTGGTTACTTGGTCCCCTTTTCCTAAGTTGGTCTATATGACGTCTTATTTGATGGCCTCCTTCCCCTTCAATGAGATACAAGATTGGCCCTGTGCGAAGAATGACCACCCCGGGCAGCCATTTGCTCCCTAGTCCAAAGTTCCTGGCCCACACATGGTCCCCTATGTTGAATTGTCTGGGAGGGGCTGGTAGTTCTGTTTCTGCTGCCACCCTGTCCGGGTGCAGCCTGTCCAGTCTGGTGACTAGGCGGCAGCCCCAACGTAACTCTGCAGGTGGCTGTGCAAGGGGTAGAGTGCTGGGCCAAAAGGAACTGAGCCAATCGTTGGTGCCAGTCACTGGAGATGATGCGTCATAAGGCGTCTTTGGTTGTCCGGACCATGACTTCAGCCAGGCCGTTAGTGAATGGCCGGAAGGGAGCCGAGGTGATGTGTTTAATTAAGTTGGCCCTGGTGAAAATCTGGAAATCAGCAGAAGTTAATTGTGGTCCATTGTCTGAAACTATTATATCAGGGAGACCATGTGTAGCCAAGAGCCCCCTTAGCACTTGTACCATGCTGGCTGTGGTTAGGCTTCTAACCGGGATGACCTCTAGCCACCTGGAATAGCTGCTGACTATGATGAGGAACAGTTGTCTCTGGAAGGGTCCAGCAAAATCAATGTGGATCCTTGACCAGGGTTTGTGGGCTGATTCCCACTTATGTAGGGGTGTGTGATGTGGCCCTGGTCTGGATTGTTGACACGGTTGACATCCGGCAACATGCTTCTCTATGTGTTTATCCAACCCCGGCCACCAAAGGTAGCTGTGTGCTAAGGCCTTCATCTTTACCATGCCAGGATGACCCTCATGCAGGGCTAGGAGGGCTCTGGGCCTGTGTTTTTCAGGGATGACTATTCTGCTTCCCCATAAGATGCACCCTTGGTGAGTGGATAATTCATTTCTCCTATTGAAATAGGCCTGGAATTCAGGCCCTGGGCTATGGCCCTGCCAGCCGGAGGTTACCCAAACCAGTACTCTACTGAGGAGTCTGTCTGTGGTTGTTGCTGAAGCTATGTCCTTTACCTGCAGGGGGCAATCTGGCAATTCTTCGATGGCCAAGATCTGTCCCCCAGGTGCAGGGTCTGGGTCAATATCAGCTAAAGGCAGTCTGCTCAGTCCATCAGTATGACACATATCCTTACCAGGCTTGTGAAGTAATTTGAATGAATATGCTGATAAAAATGTGGACCAGTGCAGAACCCTTGGGGACAGAATTTGAGGGGTTTGTTTGTCCACGATAAAGAGTCCCAGCAAGGGTTTGTGATCTGTAAAGATCATGAATTCCCTACCGTATAAGTAATTGTGGAATTTTTTAACCCCTGCAACAATGGCTAATGCCTCTTTATTGAGTTGGGCATAATTTTTCTCCACCCTTGATAATGTCCTTGAGTAATATGCTATTGGTTTCTGGACCCCTCCTTCCTCTAAGTGGCAAAGCACTGCGCCAACCCCATAAGGGAGGCGTCACATGCGATACAAATTGGTTTGTGCTCATTATAATGGGTGATAGTTGAATTGTTGGATAGTAGCTCTTTTAGGTCCCTGAAACAGCTTTCATGGAGTGTTGTCCACTCCCAAGGGGCATTCTTATCCAGTAGTCTATATAAGGGCTCTGCTCTAGCTGCTTTCTGGGGAAGGAAGGTATGGTAAAAATTTAAGAGCCCCAAGAAAGTTTGCAGCTCCACTTTATATTTGGGAGTTGGAGCCCTTTTAATAGCTCGCACCTTGGATTCCATTGGATGGATCCCTTGTGCATCTATCCTGTAGCCCAGGAATTCTGTGGATGTCATCCCGATTGAACATTTTTCTTTTTTTTTAGCTTTAATCCTGCAGCGCGAAATCTGCTAAGTACTGTTTGCAGTCTCTCTGCCAGTGCCTCTTCATTTTCCCCAGCTATTAGGACCCGTGTTTGTTGGACCCGTGTCCCTCCTGGCTAGTCTATGCATCTCGGGAGGGTACACGAGGCTGGCTCCTAGCAGTTATCAATGCCTCTCTGAGTGAGGGGTACTTCCCTGCCGCCTTGAAAGAGGCGGTGGTAAGGCCCCTCCTCAAGAAACCAGCATTGGACCCAGCTATTTTAAACAACTTCCGTCCTGTCTCCAACCTTCGCTGTCTTGCGAAGGTCGTTGAGAGCATGGTGGCACGACAGCTCCCTTTGAACCTGGAGGAAGCTGAATATCTGGATCCGTACCAATCGGGTTTCAGACCCGGGTATAGCATGGAGACGGCATTGGTCGCACTGGTGAATGATCTCTGGCGGGCCCGAGATAGAGGTTACTCCTCTGTCCTGGTCCTATTAGATCTCTCAGCGGCTTTTGATACCATCGACCACGGTATCTTACTGCGTCGTCTTGAGGGGTTGGGAGTGGGAGGCACCGTTCTGCGGTGGTTCTCCTCCTACCTCTCGGACCGTTCGCAGACGGTGTTAGCAGGGGGACAGAGGTCAAGCCCTAGGCCTCTTAGTTGTGGAGTGCCTCAGGGATCGGTGCTCTCGCCCCTCCTGTTCAATATCTATATGAAGCCACTGGGAGAGATCATCCGGGGCTTCGGGGTGAAATATCAATATGCTGATGATACCCAGCTATTCATCTCCACCCCGAACCAACCCAGTGATGCCCTCAATGTGATATCCCGTTGCCTGGAAGCGGTACAGATTTGGATGGGAAAAAACAGTTTTCGACTCAACCCGGCCAAGACTGAGTGGCTCTACATACCATCATCTCGTTTAGTCCAAGAGGTTCCATCTTTGACTATAGGAGGAGAGATGTTACCTCCCATTGATAAAGCATGCAATCTGGGCGTCCTCTTAGATTCACGACTCAGTTTTGAAGATCATATTGGAGTCGTGGCTAGAGGGGCATTTGCCCAGGTTCGCCTAATATACCAATTGCGCCCCTTTCTGGACCGAGATGCCCTACGTACAGTCACCCACGCACTTGTTACCTCCCGTATAGACTACTGTAATGCTCTCTACATGGGGCTGCCATTGAAGACCACCCGGAGGCTTCAGCTGGTGCAGAGTGCAGCTGCATGGGTTGTGATGGGAGCACCCCGATACTCCCACATTACACCCCTCCTGCGTGAGCTGCATTGGCTACCGGTTGCCCTCCGGGTGAAATTTAAGGTGCTGGTACTTACCTTTAAAGCCCTACATGGCTTAGGCCCGGGATACTTGCAGGACCATCTGCTGCCGGGAACAAATTCCCATCGCCCAGTACGCTCATACAGAGAAGGCCTCCTCAGGGTACTGTCAGCTAGGCAATGTCGGCTGGTGACCCCCAGGGGGAGGGCCTTCTCTGTGGGAGCGCCAGCCCTATGGAATCAGCTCCCCCCTGAGCTTCGGATGGCCCAAAATCTCCAATCCTTTCGCCGCGGCCTCAAAACACTCCTTTTCCACCAGGCTGACCTGGACTGACAGGCATTTTTAATTAATTATATTTACAATTTTTAATTTATTTTCAGTTTTTAATTTTAATTTATTGCACAGATGATTTTAATTTTATTTTTATCTTAATTTCTGTACTTATTATATGTTTTGTTGTTAGCCGCCCTGAGTCCTTCGGGAGATAGGGCGGGATATAAATCCCATCAATAAATAAATAATAAATAATATTAGGATGTCATCAAAGTAAGGACACACCCCCGGGATGCCTTTCAAAGTTCATTCCATGACTTCCTGGAAGATCCCAGGCGTGGCAGAAATGCCAAACTGCAGTCTGTGAACTTTGAAAGCCCCGCGGTGTGTAACTATCGTTTGCGCGTCTGCCGTCTCCCTGGTAACAGGGAGCTGCAAGTAAGCATGCACAAGATCTAGCTTGGAGAAGATGGCGCCGGACTGAATGGCAGAGAGGACGTGCTTCACCAAAGGAACAGGGTAAGCATGTGGGTTCAGGGCACGGTTGAGGGTGGCCTTGTAGTCTGCGCAAATGTGCACCTCACCATTAGTTTTCATGGGGGTGACAATAGGGGTCTCCCAGGTTCCTCCTTCCATGGGTTCTAGCACCCCTAGCTTTACTAAGCATTCCAGTTCATCCTCAATTTTTTGTTTGAGGGCGAACGGAACTCTTCTGGCCTTAATTCGTACAAGGAGGACGTCAGGTTTTAATTTTAGGGAGATTGGGGGCCCTGTGTACCTTCCCAGGGAGCCATCGAATACGTCTGCAAACTGTTTGCAGACGGATTCGAGGCTTTTGGCCTGGGTAAGATGGACTCCCCCTAACCAAATACCCAAGGCCTCGAACCAGTTAAGTCCCACTAAACTGGTCCCCTTCCTCTGTGTGACTAAAACTTCAAGTGGGCCCTGGAATCCCCTGAAACTAATGTTTAGAGTAGCTATCCCTTTAAGCTTAATTGGGGCCTGTTGGAAGTCAGCCAATCTCATTTGGGTGGATTTTAGGAGAATTCTCTGTTTGCATTGTAGGTCTCCATAGAAATTATGGAGACCGAGGAGCCTGAGTCCACCTCCATTTCGCAGGGGATTCCCTGCAAATGGACTTTGATTCCCATTTTGGGCCTCAGCAATTGGTGAACATTTAAACGGCTATCCGGTTTTCCCCGCCAGTTAGTGGTCTGTACTAAGGGTCAGGGGGGCTCTGTTCATGGGGTGTAGGGGTTCATTGTACCTGGTAGGGCTGAATCCAGGTCATTGATGTTCCCTCAGTTCCGGCTGCGACAGACGGTGCGGATGTGCCCGGTCTTGCCGCACTCGTGGCATTTGGCATTCCTGAACTTGCAGGATGCCCGTGGGTGGGCTGCTCCTCAACTGGCGCATCTCAGACCGGTGTTTGACATGCGGGGGTTTTGATAGGTAGACATCCGTGCTGTGCCAGAGGTTTTCTGTAGTTTTGCTGGATTACGTTGATTCCGATGTCGGGATCTGTGATTTCTTCTTCGTTGTCAGCTGAATTGCTATGGTGGATTGACCTGTTGGGCCTGTTGGTGGGCTGGTCTTGGGTTTCCTCGTGAGAAGTTTCCTATGCCTGGATCTCACTGATGACCTCGGTGAGGCTCATGGTCGGTTTGGCGACTATTTTCCTTTGAAGCCGCTTGTCAAGGAGTCCCAGGACGATCTGGTCCCAGATCCTGTCTTCCAGGTCCGGGAAGTGGCACCAGCGAGTGGCGTGTCATACAGCCGCAACAAAGTCTGTTGCGGCTTCTCCTGGACATTGAGCCCACTGGGCGAACTGAAGTCGCCAGTATAGCTCCGAGCGAGCTGGTATGAAGTGCTTATTCAGCATGTCAGTCAGGACCGCATAAGGGATGGTGTTGACTGGGTTCAGGTTACAGAGGCCGGTGGTGACATTGTAGACAGCAGGTCCGCTGAGGCATAGTAAAGCTGCAGCCTTCAGGTGGTCTTCACAGGAACAGCTTAGTGCGTTTTTAAAACCCCTTATATAGTCCCGCTGGCGAGCTCCTGACCAATGCCTGTCCATGGATTCTCCCACCACTTCCATCCTTGACCAATCCCAGGCGACTGCATGTGGAACTGTCAGCTCACAGCTGTTATCGGTAGCTGTCAGCAGTAGCCGCGTGTGGAGCTGTCAGCTGTCAAAGAACTGTCAAACATGCGATCTTCTATTGTAACCATTTTAACAAACATATATTACAAGTCTAGTGAAAAGAAGGATGAGGGGTGACAATATTTGAAGAACTGCCACAAAGAAGAAGGGAGTCAACCTATTTTCCAAAGCACCAAAAGGCGGGACAAGAAGCAATGGATGGAAACTAATCAAGGAGAGAATAAACTTAGAACTAAGGAGAAATATCCTGACAGTGAGAACAATTAACCAGTGGAACAACTTGTCTCCAGAAGTTGTGGGTGCTTCATCACTGGAGGTTTTCAAGAAGAAAAAGGACAGCCACTTGTCTGGAATGGTGTAGGGTCTCCTACGTGAGTAGGGGGTTAGTCTAGAAAACCTCCAAGGTCCATTTTGTTTTTCTGTTAGTTGTCCCTCTAAAGTCATTACTATCTGCGTTAGGTCACAGTTCCATTCAAGCTAATCCTCAACAGCATCCACAGCAAGTCATAATGGTGTAAACCTAGCAATACAAATGCAGTTTCTGCAGAACAAAATGGGAGGAGGGAGTGTTATGTATGCCACTTTTTGCTCCTGAGTGAAAGGTAAGACATAAATCCAATTAGAGATAAAAAAAGAAAAAGAGCACAGATATCTTTTCCTGTTCTCATTACCCTGTGATTTTTTTCTTAATTTTTAGCAGCTGTGACTCCCATAATCCCAGTGACATAGGCTCTCCATAGACTGAGTGAGAGGAGCAAAATTCCCATACAAAATCAATCCTGAGGTTACTCATTCAAAGGCAGCTTTACGAACTCTGTCCTTAGTTTGGCACTGACATATTTATTGCCATTGTCTTACAGAGCTTTCCACTTACTTGAAAGTCTGACACAAGAAAATTACACTGTTCGTTCCTTGTCAACATCAGAGAGGAATATGTGTGCCAATGCTTTGGCTTTTGGGTGTCAGGAACTGCATAAACGAACAGGCGAACCAAGGCTGATCTCTCTCAAGAGATGCTAATCTTTCATTTTCCCCAAATCCCAATCTCCCAATAAGTCCACCAGCAGCAAATATGATGCCGCAATTGTTAGAGATTAAACTTGATTTGGGTGACAATATTATATAATGGAGTAAAAGCACCTTTAAGGAGTTAAACGGCCTAAGGGTGTGGCTGTAATTATTCCACATAAAAGAGAATTAGATGTTACACATAGTTGCTCTTGTATTTGTGTTTGATGTTAGTGTTTGGATACCTCTTGTTCTCTTGTTTGCTAACTTGATATTTATTCTCTCAAGAATCAACTGCTTGCTACAGTGTATATTGTTTTTGATATTGGTAAGCAGCTTTTGTATTTTGATACTATGTTTTTATGGACTGACTTTTATGTGCATGATACTGGATTGATACTTGGACTATTTCTTACTGTGTTTCTTTTTGTTGTCTGAGTAAAAATAAGTTATAAAACTCGTGTTAGTGCATTACTGTTTGCCTAAAAGTCCCAGTACAACTTCCACTGTGTATTAATAATACTCTGTTAAACAAACCATTTTTTCAACAACATATTCTAACAATGGTTATGGGCCCAGATCCAGTGTGGTGCTGAGGACAGGCACAGTATTGTATTTATATTTCCTAACTGAGTTTTTAAATTCAGACAATGGCACAAGGACTATTCAATCCATTTTGCATTACCCGGCTTAATGGGTCAAACTACGTATCCTGGTCTACACAATGTAGTTTGCTATTACAAAATCAAGGTCTTTGGAAAATAGTCCATAATCCTCCTGATGTAACTGCCTGGGATCCAACTAATGAAGAAGATAACAAGAAGATTGTAGACTTCAATAAAGACAATGATAAGGCTTTATCTATCATTGGGCTAACATTAGGAGACCAACAGCTAGTCCATGTGCGTGGAGAAGAATCTGCTGCTAAATGTTGGGCTAAGTTGAAAAAGATTTTTGTTCGGGACAGTGTTGGTGCTCATATAAATCTTACCAGAAAGCTATTTAGAGCTAGACTGGAAAAGAATGGCGATATGTTAGCTCACCTTAACTTTATAAAAGCAACTTTGTTGGAACTGCAAGAAAAAGAACTTATTTTCTCAGAGCTTCACCAGGTTTACATCATTTTATCATCATTGGATGAGAGCTACGATGCCTTTGTATCGTCCTTGGAGGTTTTGTCCAAAGAAGACCTAACTGTTTCTTCAATAACTGGAAGGTTGTTGGAAGAATCAAGATGTCGTATGGAGAGAAAACAGTTGAGAGAGCCATTGCAACAAGAAATAAAGAAGACTGAATCTGCTTATATTTTAAGGAAATGCTTTAATTGTGGGTTAAAGGGACATATTGCTAAGTTTTGTCAGAATAGTAATTGTCAGAGAAAGGAAAGCCATAGAAAGAATAAAAAGCTGATTAATGTAGCTGTAGCTAATAGAACTACTAATAACCACAATTGGTGGGTGGTAGATAGTGGAGCTACACAATGTATTTCAAAAATAAAAAGGGATTTTGAGAATATAAGGTCTAGTAAAAAATATATTTCTATGGCTAATGGCTGGAGAGTCAAGGTCTCTGGAGAGGGTAAGGTTTACTGTTCATTTTTAAAACAAAATTTGGAAATGCTATATGTTCCCAGATGTGATTATAATCTATTATCAGTTAAGGCATTATTGGAAGCAGGTTTTAAAGTTACTTTCCAAGGGGAGGAATGTCTTATTCAAAAGAATGAAGTGAACTTAATAGCTAATATGAAAGACGGTTTGTTTTTAATTAGCAATGATCCTATAATAATGGCTACTACTTGTACAAATCAAAAACCACATGATGAATGTATTCATTTATTACATAGAAGATTGGGTCATGTGAATTTTAATACACTAAAAAGAACTGTAGCTTTGTCTAATGGGTTTAAGTTAAAGGCTTGTAAGAAATATCTACAGTGTAACGTATGTGGTAGAGAAAAGAGCAGGGCAGCACCAGCTAATAGGTTAAATGGATTTAAAACCACAACTCCATTAGAACTGGTATTTATGGATTTGATAGGTCCTATGAAACCCAGTTTAGGGGGTGCTTGCTACATATTAAATATTCTAGACCATTATAGCAGATATGGGTTCTGTTATCTCCTTACGTCAAAAACTGAAACTATACAAACAATATCTAATTGGCTCAAGTTTGTACAAAGGAAAACTCAGTTAAATGTAAAAACCATAATAACAGACAATGGAACTGAGTTTGTTAATAAACAGTTTAATGAGCTGTTAGTTTCAGAGGGAATAGAGCATAGACGTACAGCTCCTTATAGACCTCAGCATAATGCATTTGTTGGACGGAGGGGCCAAACATTGCAAGCTATGATTAGATCTATGATTGAAGATTCTGGTTTACCTGATAGCTTATGGGGAGAAGCAGCAAAATGTGCTAATCATATTTTAAACAATGTGGTTAGTTCAGCTACAGGTAAAATTCCTTATACCTTATGGTATAAGAGAAAACCAAATCTTAGTTATATTCACACATTTGGGACACCTGCTTGGGTACATATTCCAAGTTCAATAAGAAATAAAGGAGAACATAGAGCTAAACAATTATTTTTTTGTTGGCTATGAGTTAAACCATAAGTCTTATCGGTTCTGGGAGAAAGGTACTAAAAACATTTATTGTAGTTCTAGCGCTGTTTTTCAAGAACAGTCAGGCTGGGAAAGGGTAGAAGATATTGTATATATTCCTCAACAAGATTTAACTAACTCCTCAAATGAAAGTGATAAAGAAGAGGAGGAACCTGCTAGAGAGGTCAAACAAGAACCACTGATAGTGGAGACAGGAGAGGAAGAAGATAATAATGTAAATGTACCTATAAGTCCAATAATTCTCAGAAGGTCTAACAGGGAAAGGCGACAGCCTGATCGTTTCGAGGCAGGTTTAATTTGTCAAATAGACATTGAACCTTCTAATGTTGAAGAAATAAAAATGTATCCTGAGAATGAAAGAAAGAATTGGAAAGTAGCTATGGATAAAGAAATAAAGTCTTTGCAAGATCTTAATGTTTATCAAGAGGTTAAAATACCTAAAACAGAAAAGTTAATTGGATGTAAATGGGTTTTTAAACTGAAAGAAAGTGTTACAGGAGAGGTAATACATAAAGCAAGATTAGTTGCTCAAGGATTTGCACAGAATAATAGTGATTATGATGTAGTATTTTCCCCAACGTTAAGAGCTTCCACTCTTAGGGCTGCTTTAGTTTGGGCAGCAAATAAGAATTATAGTATAAAACATGTAGATATTGAAACTGCTTATTTGCATGCAACATTAAACCATGATATATATATGAAAGTTCCATCAGGAATAGAAAGTAAGGTAGGGTACTGTTGGAAACTGAATAAGAGTTTGTATGGTTTAAAACAGTCAGGTTATGAGTGGAATAGATGTTTAGTAAAAGAGTTAAATAGTTTGGGATTTAAAGCTAGTATTGCAGATCCTTGTTTATTTATAAAACAGCAAAATAGTGAATTATCATTGTTATTATTATTCACTGATGATATTGCTATTATAGCAAAAGATGAAACAGAAACTGAAAGAATAATTTCAGGGTTAAAAAGAAAATTTAGAGTAAAAGATCTAGGAGCTATTAGTCATTATCTAGGGCTGGATATTGTCAGGACTAGTAAAGGATTTAAACTGTCTCAAGCTAAGAAAATTAATGGTTTGCTGAAACGTTATAATATGGAAAACTGTAAACCAGTAAAAACACCTATGGTTCAAGGTTTTGAGAGTTCAGCAGATAACAGCAATGTCTTTGATAAAAAGATATATCAATCATTAATAGGCAGCTTGATGTATTTATGTAATTGGTCAAGACCTGACATAGCATTTACAGTTAATCATTTAGCTAGATATTGTGAGAATCCTACAACCAGATGTTGGCAAGGTGCGAAAAGAGTTTTAAGATATTTGAAACACACCATACATTATTCTCTATATCTAGAGCCAACAAAGGAATTGGAACTAAAAGCATTTGCAGATGCTAGTTTTGCATCTGATACTGTAACCAGGAAATCCACTTCAGGATTGGTTGTATTATTGGGAAACGCTTTAGTAGGATGGAGGTCTAACAGACAGAAGCATATAAGCTTATCAACAACTGAATCCGAATTTTCTTGTCTATCTTTATTATGTACTGAGCTATTGGTATGGAAACAATTATTGTTTGATATGGGTTTAAATTGTAATGAACCAATAAAAGTGTATGAAGACAATCAAGCAGCTATAAAATTAGCAACTAATGCTGCAGTGAAAACTAGATCAAAACATACGGATCTACGGTATCTAAATGTCAGACAATGTGTTAAAGATAATTTGATTAAACTGGAATATTGTGCAACTGAAGATAATATTGCTGACCAGTTTACTAAAGCTCAGGGTGCTATAAAGCATAAATCTGTTTGTGATATGTGTAATTTGAGATTGTAAAAATATATGTATAATATGCCACCCAAAAGGGGAGATTGTTAGAGATTAAACTTGATTTGGGTGACAATATTATATAATGGAGTAAAAGCACCTTTAAGGAGTTAAACGGCCTAAGGGTGTGGCTGTAATTATTCCACATAAAAGAGAGTTAGATGTTACACATAGTTGCTCTTGTATATGTGTTTGATGTTAGTGTTTGGATACCTCTTGTTCTCTTGTTTGCTAACTTGATATTTATTCTCTCAAGAATCAACTGCTTGCTACAGTGTATATTGTTTTTGATATTGGTAAGCAGCTTTTGTATTTTGATACTATGTTTTTATGGACTGACTTTTATGTGCATGATACTGGATTGATACTTGGACTATTTCTTACTGTGTTTCTTTTTGTTGTCTGAGTAAAAATAAGTTATAAAACTCGTGTTAGTGCATTACTGTTTGCCTAAAAGTCCCAGTACAACTTCCACTGTGTATTAATAATACTCTGTTAAACAAACCATTTTTTCAACAACATATTCTAACATGTTTTGAGAATGCTGAGGTGCAAGGCAGATAACAGGTCACTCCCAGGGCATGATGGCCTTGGAACCAGGCTGGAACCAACTGGGAAGTAGTCTCCAAAGACAATCCCCCTCCCTAAATCCCAAGCATTAAAGCAAAGCAAAACCATCTCAAATATGCATTCCCCCCTCTCCTCCAACAGAATGGCAGGTGGACCTGACAGGAGGCTTCTCATTGGGGATGTAGGAGATGACCAGGCTGAGCCCAAGGGAAGGCTCAAATGTATCATCAGTCTTAAGACGCTTCATGCTCACAAGAGATCTAAGTCCAGCACACCATGGATTCCATTGACTCTTATTTACCACCAATTTGCTTTGACTGTTAGTCACTCAGATTCTTCTGGGGAGCTTAAGCTTGCAATAAATCTTTATACCCATGTGAACTGCCTGGATCTTCTGATTTCTCTGGGGCTTGACAAGAGGTGATTGACAGACTAAAAACAGATCCCCCACCCCCACACCGCTCCCTCCCTCCCCATCTTTTAGTTAGGCTTGTGTATTTATCTCTTTTATTATTTAGTTCCTGTTATGTATGGGTTTTGTAAAATTTTATCTTTTTAATATGATAAAGCACCCCACGTTACTTGTGGTAAGATGGGTGGTCAATTCATTTAATAAAATAAATAAAAAATGTTAATAAAAATTATTTCAGCTCAGTGGACACACTTGGATTTGGAGAACAAGTGACAGGCCTTCTCAGAAAATGTTTGTTGGTGATGGTGAGCATACTCATGAAATGGGAGTAATAGTGAATATGATTAGTTATAAAACATTTGCTAGCAGATTAAACTAGAGGTAGCCCGTGCCCCATGAGCTGCTGATACAGTTTTACAGAGGAATTTTTGAGTCTGTTATTTGTATAGAATAGAATAGAATAGAATAGAATAGAATAGAATAGAATAGAATAGAATAGAATAGAATAGAATAGAATAGAATAGAATAGAATAGAATAGAATAACAGACTTTCAAGCGACATTTGAAGTCTTCTACTCCAACCCCATTGCTCAGGCTGGAAACCCTATAGCCTTGGTGGAGCAGTGGGCTAATGTCTCCTTAAGTAGCACCAGCTGCCTGCAATTAGTGCAGGTTCGCATCCCACCAGGCTCAAGGTTGACTCAGCCTTCCATCCTTCCGAGGTAGGTAAAATGAGGACCCAGATAGATGGAGGCAATAAGCTGACTTTGTAATAATGCCACTTGGGGGGGGGGGAAAGCCCTAATAAGCAGGCATATACATAGAATGAAGGCTATTGCTAAGCACATTGGTTTGTGCTTAAAATTGTAAGCTGCCCTGAGTCTTCGGAGAAGGGCAGGATATAAATGGGATTTAAAAAAAATATCAGACAAATGGTTGTCCAGTCTCTTCTTAAAAACTACCAATGTTGGAACATTCACAACTTCTGAAGGCAGGTTGTTCCACTGATGAATTTCTCCTTAGTTCTAGGTTGCTTCTCTCCTTGATTAGTTTCCATCCGTTGCTTCTTGTCCTGCTTTCAGGTGCTTTGGAGAATAGCTTGACTCCCTCTTCTTTGTGGCAGCCCCTGAGATATTGCAACACTGCTGTCCTGTCACCCCTTGTCCTTCTCTTCATTAAACTGGACATACCCAATTCCAGCTACTGTTCCTTATGTGTTTTAGCCCCCAGTACCCTGATCATATTTGTTGCTCTTCTCTGCACTTCTATAACTATCTGGTTTGGTACAGCAACCAAACAGGAGAGGCACAGAGTCCAATGGATAGTTAGGACTGCAGAAAGAACATTTGCAACCACCTGCCTTCCATTGAGGACCTATATATTACACAGGTCAGAAGGAGGTCAGAGAAAATATCTACAGTTTTTTCCCTTGTACCATCTCTCTGCCAAACACCTAATTCTCACATTGCTGTCCAATATCTACGTAAATTTACCCATGTGGCATGGCTGTAGTATCATTATTATCTTCTTCACTATCCCCTCTTATTGCGATGATGATGATGATGATGATGATGATGATGATGATGATTCTATTGCTTTGCATGTACACTGAAAGCTTCTGCACCAAATTCGTGTGTCTAACCACACTTGGCCAAATAAAACCTATTCTATTCTATTCTATTCTATTCTATTCTATTCTATTCTATTCTATTCTATTCTATTCTATTCTATTCTATTCTATTATTCTATTCTATTCCATTCTTACCTAACAAGGAAACTCAGCTGTTGTTTGAAGTTTAATACTGCAAAAAACTTGATTTTTTAGCCTTCTACCACTTTTAGTACGTTCACAGGGTGTTGATATGAATTATGATTGAATAAAGTAGCATAGAAAACTAATTACATCTATCAGTTTGCTGGTTTCAGGACCTGGCTCCTCAGTTTTGCAACCAGCAGATAATTTCTTTGATTTGGATAACAGTTTCTTCACCTGCTTCTAAAAAAGGAAAGAAAGCTGGGAGGAAACATAAAAGAAGAGAGCTTCTTAGTTACACGGAGGTGAAAATATTGATCAACCCAAATGCATGTTCTTCTGAGCATGTGAAAATTATGCAAACTGTTTTCCCAGGTACCAACTTCCATTTTGTTTTAAAATGAAGCACCAAGACCAAAATCAGTAAGAGTAGCATGAATGAGACACAGTCATGTGGGCAGAATCTGTAGTGCTGTGACTTTTCCCAGTGAACAAGTTTGATTGATACACTGTCAGATCATATAGCCCTCATTGCATATGGAAACGGGGGAAAAAAACCCTCAACACTAATCCTTGGTAGAGAGACCAACACTATGGATTGGTAGTTTATGGGTCACCATTCTGATATCTTCAGCATTTAGATTGTGATGCATGAAAGCGATCCTCAGAGGCAAAGCATTTCCGGCTGTTCACAATATAGCTTTGATTAAATTTAGAGTGAGATTTTATTCCCTGTTTTAGAAACTCAAAGAACTTCAGGATGAAGCTCCAAAGCTTTAGGTCAAGGCTGGCTAATGAAGTTAAGTCTCCTTGGAGTTAAGCTTGACATCTGCAGATTTCTTGGGTAGAAGCGTGAACAAATTTCTTGCTGTTGTTATGTTGGCAAACATGGAATGGTCTTTTTTCCCCAGTCACTGCTTTGCTAGAGTTTCGAATTATATATCTCACAGTAGTAGACATGACAGTAATAAAATAAATAAAACTGAGATCATCCATAAAACCAATAAAATTAATTAAAAAACAATATCATTAACAATAGGGGCCATTAACATAGATGGCCTTAAGTATCAAACACCCTATAAGAATAGCTAACTTTGAGGAATGATGCTACGAATAAGGCTATGGAAAGTCAAAAAAAGGCAAGCAGATCATAAGAGAGCTGGTTTAATGTCCAGTTGGCATTTCCAGAAAAAGAAATTCCTGGCACATGATTTTACAAAGAGTATAATACTTTACTGAAAAATTACCTTGGCACAGAAGAAAACAAAACCAGCTCTGGTTTTTGCCACTCAAAGGCTTGCTTAGTTAAATAATAGACTCCCTCACCCTCACCCACCAGGTGTTCACACTGTCTAATGGTAATATTCCTTCTTGTTATGGAAACAGTCGACTTCTCTTTTGAGCAGCTGGCCTTGACTCTCTTTTGCCAAGAGATCACCCCTCCCACCTCTGCATTCCATTGTCAAGATGTGAGCAAAAGAAAAAAAATCTAGGTGAAAAGGTGAATCAGTCTTGACATAAATTTTGTGGAGAGGCTATCCCATAATGCTGGGGGCATAATTGAGAAAATTAGTCTTTGGTCCTCCTGAGCTAGGATACTTTTATCTGGAGATGGCTATCCTGAAGATACTAAGTCATGGAGGGCTTTCAAGGTCAGAACCAATAAGAATTCTGAATGGAATAGCCTTCCTTTTGAAAGAGCAGATTCACGACACTGTTGAAGCCACAGGTACTGCTACTTGAGCAGCATGGTTTCTCTCAGTTTAACAAGTGAAATGAAGTGAGAATAGAGCTGGAAGGGACCTTGGAAGTCTTCTAGTCCTGCTCAAGAAGGAGATCCTATACCATTCCAGACAAGTGGCTGTCCAGTCTCTTGAAAACCTCCAGTGATGAAGCACCCACAACTTCTGAAGGCAATCTGTCCCAGTAGTTAATTGTTCTCACTGTTTCTCTAACCTTAACCCAGGAGTCTTCAAACTTGGCATGTAAGCTGAGAAATTCTGGGAGTTGAAGTCCACAAGTCATAAAAGGGCCAAGTTTGAAGATCCTTGCCCTAACCCTAACCAAAAAAGCACCTGAGTGCAGGACAAGAAGCAACGGATGGAAACTAATCAAGGAGAGAAGCAATCTAGAACTAAGAAGAAATTTCCTGACAGTTAGAACACTTAATCAGTGGAACAACTTGCCTCCAGAAGTTGTGAATGCTTCAACACTGGAAGTTTTTAAAAAGAAATTGGACAATCATTTGTCTGAAATAGTATAGGGCTTCCTGCCTGAACAAGGGGTTGGATTAGAAGACCTCGAAGGTCACTTGCAACTCAATTCTGCTAATTCCAGGTTGCTTCTTTCTTTGATTAGTTTCCATCCATTGTTTCTTGTCCTACCCTCAGGTGTTTGGAAAATACCTCTTCTTTGTGGCAGGCCCTCAAATACTAGAATACTGCTATGGCATCACCCCTAGTTCTTTTTTTCTCTATACTAGCCATACCCAACTCCTGCAACCATTCTAGAGGGATAATAGGACCTATCCAAACAATTACCACCTGTCTATCCCAACATTGTCAGGTGTCCAACAGAACTGCCTTCAGATTTCTGGGAATGTCCCCAGGCAGTCTCTGGAATCTTCCTGGATCCATCAGTACTCAGGACAGATTCTTCTAATGAATCTTCTCACCCCAGAGACCAATTTCCTTCTGCTGGTTGAACATAATATATTTCTTTCTTTCTTCACCCTCAAGAAGATCCAGGTTACAATTCATCCCATCTAAATCATGGAGCAATCTGAACACACCAAAGACTGGAGGGAACATCCTCCATTTTCAGATCACAGGAAACTGCTCTGAAGCAAAATGAGGCCATATCTCCAACTGCTTGAGTTGTAAAAAAACATCTGAGATATGTTCAATTCTAACTATGGACCAATGGCCAGATGCAGCAAGACCTGCCTCTCAGCTCTAGATGTAAGATCTACTGCCAGACCTTCCATAATAGCAAGAGAGCTACTTTATGAGACTGTAAGAAACAAGAAAACTCAACAGTGGCCACAGGATTGGAAAAGATCAGTTTACATTCCAATTCCAAAGAAAGGCAGTGCCAAAGAATGTTCAAACTATCGCACCATTGCACTCATTTCTCATGCAGTAAAGTTATGCTTAAAATCCTACAAGCTAGACTCCAGCAGTATGTGGATCGAGAACTACCAGAAGTACAGGCAGGATTTTGAAGAGGCAGAGGAACTAGAGATCAAATTGCCAACATACGCTGGATCATGGAGAAAGCTAGGGAGTTCCAGAAAAACATCTACTTCTGCTTCATTGACTATGCTAAAGCCTTTGATTGTGTGGATCATAACAAACTGTGGCAAGTTCTTAAAGAGATGGGAGTACCAGACCATCTTATTTGTCTCTTGAGAAACCTATATGTGGGCCAAGAAGCAACAGTGAGAACTGGACATGGAACCACTGATTGGTTCAAAATTGGGAAAGGAGTCCGGCAAGGCTGTATACTGTCAGCTTGCCTATTTAACTTATATGCAGAGCACATCATGAGAAAAGCAGGGCTAGATGAATCAAAAGTTGGAATTAAGATTGCTGGAAGAAATATCAACAACCTAAGATATGCAGATGATACCACTCTAATGGCAGAAAGTGAAGAGGAACTGAAGAGTCTCTTGTTGCGAGTGAAGAAGGAGAGTGCAAAAGTTGGGTTGAAACTAAACATTAAGAAAACCAAGATCATGGCATCCGGCCCTCTCAATTCCTGGCAAATAGATGGGGAAGAAATGGAGGTAGTGACAGATTTTATTTTCCTGGGCTCCAAGATCACTGCAGATGGGGACTGTAGTCAAGAAATTAAAAGACGCTTGCTCCTCGGGAGGAAAGCCATGGCAAATCTAGACAGCACACTAAAAAGCAGAGACATCACCCTGTCAACAAAAGTGTGTATAGTCAAGGCTATGGTCTTCCCAGTTGCAATGTATGGCAGTGAATGTTGGACCATAAGAAAGGCTGAGCACCAAAGAATTGAGGCCTTTGAACTCTGGTGCTGGAGAAGACTCCTGTGAGTCCCTTGGACTGCAAGGTGATCAAACCGGTCAGTCCTAGAGGAGATCAACCCTGACTGCTCTTTAGAAGGCCAGATCCTGAAGCTAAAACACAAATACTTTGGCCACCTAATGAGAAGGAAAGACTCACTGGAGAAGAGCCTAATGCTGGGAAAGATTGAGGGCAATAGAAGAAGGGGACGACAGAGAATGAGGTGGCTGGATGGAGTCCCTGAAGCAGTAGGGGTGAGCTTAATTGGACTCCAGAAGATGGTAGTGGACAGGAAAGCCTGGAGGAATGTTGTCCATAGGGTCGTGATGGGTCGGACATGACTTCACAGCTAACAACAACAACAAGAAACAAGCTTTAATTTTTGAACAAGAAAAATCACCAATACCCATGGCATTCTCCCTAAATTGTACATACGTATTTTCCCTTTTTAGCCTATTTATCTTGCAACAGCATCACATGACAAACTGTTTCTCTGCATATATAATTGTGCATTACTAACTCTTCTCTAAACACTAATTACCAGAGCTAATTAATCCTGAGAAGTGAAAATTATTCTTCCTTTGAGATCACTTTCATACTTAAGGAGGGGACCAGATAATTCAGAATTATCATTTGACTTCTGAAATATCAGCCATGTGTCCATTAGCAACATCCCAAAATCATTAAGTTAACTTAACAAAGAAAAATAATACAAAAGACTTTATTTTGGATCACAGAATGGTTTAAATTTGAAGCAGTCAGCTGCTGACTGGAGAAGTCAGGCACTGGATCTGGTCCCAGGTAACCAGGGAACGTTACGTCAATTGGAATATGAAATAATTTAGAAGATTCCACCTAAGAAAAATGTCCCTTGGAAGCATTTTGTGAAAATTCAACAGTGGTTCAAAGAAATTGTGAAATATTTGAATGAGTGAAAATCATAACATTCCAAGTGTTGGGGTGGAATCTTTCCCTAAAGAACTTGTGCTCCTCCCTTGGGTAATTCTTCAACAAAGTCAGATGAGAAGGCAAATCTCATTCCAATGAGATGCCTCCATTGGAGCCTGAATCTGCAGAGGAAAATGAGCTGGAATGGGACCCTATGGAGGTTGAGGAAGAGCAGGCCAAGGCAGGCCAGGGCTGTTCAGAATTGGGACAGGATGAACAGGAGAGACAATGAGCAAGGGCCACCTCCACCTGATCCTAGAGCACAGAGAGTGGAGAGAAGGAGGGAACAATGCAGGCAGGCTCAATTACTCAGGAGGAGAGCATCCTGCCCTTCTCCACACCTGGAGACTGGAATTTAAGGAGATGCTGTGGGGAGAGGCATTTTTCGGGAACAAACACTGATTCCTTGGAGTTTTGTGTGTTGCTGCTGGTCTCTTGTTCTGTGACTTCTGCTTGGAAACCTGGAAACTCTGACTATTGGACTGACTGACATGTTGTTTGGATATTTAAAAACCTTGGACTGTATTTTGGATTCTCTTCTGAAACTGCTCGGGCAAGCTTGTATTCACACAGACTCATTAGGTTTATGATGTATGTGTCATTCCTTCTTATCTCCATGGCCTTAAATAAATTCCCCTTCTAATCAGATTGTATGTGAAACTACTTGCAGCCAGAGGCGGCTGAAGATGTGTGTCTTACTTTGTTTGGAAGCTTGCCAGAAATGTGGGAACATTTGGGGAAAATTTGGAGCAATTAAAGGGCTGTTTGAATTGCCAGCTGACTGCATTGCCTCTGTGCTGTGCCCTGGGTCATCACAATTCCATCAAATGAGGAGATAACAGGTCCCCCTCTACTTCTTCCTCCACAACTGAAGATTGTAATAGAAATGCCTAGGAGACATGATCGATGGCCAATTCCATGGAAATCTGCAGGTGTAGAAGAAGGGCATCCATCACTGTACATCCTGGGTGCTTATGATGCAGAACCTGAGTAACACGCACCATATGGGGTGCAAAAGCAGCCAGAATGGTAATCAGATACAGAAAACTAGCCACATTTTAATAAGTGTATCAAATGACTTCCAGAGGATATTCACAAAGATGGTAAACAAACAGGAACACTTTTTGAAGAGGTAATAGCTAAAGAGTTACTCCCCAAAATCCTTTGGGTGCTAAATTATATTTAAAAAAAATAAGGAGCAATAAAAAGACAATGTTTTATTGACATTTAAGCCAGGTGTATATGTTTAAATGGTGATCAAGCTCTATGGAGGAGGAGGAGGAGGAATGGAGAGAACAGGGAGGGGGAGGAGGAAGAAGAAGAATCTAGGAGTTCTGACTTAATTTCCCAATGGGTTGGAGAAAGCCCAAGACAGTTTAGCTTCAAACTAAATTCTCACAACACCAGGCAGAAACCCTTGGAAAATTATTGTACAAATAAGGAATGGCCAGAATAAATTGAAATCTATTAGAAATGTGACACGTCATATCCCACTGTGATGTTTACAGTCTGATAACCTGGAGATGTTCTCTCCTGAGCTTCTTGCTTTGCCAACTAAGCAGTTGTGGGTTGACTTCTGGTTTCCCAAGGTCATTCCTGCACACCATTACAAGTCCATAGAAGTTCATGGGTGTCTTCCTCTACCCAATGTCAGGAGAGGGGGAGAGGGATGGGAGTGTAAATAAATAAATAAAAAAGTCAAGTTGTCTTGGCACCAAACTAGTTCTGGACTACATTTATCCACTAGAATTTGTCCAACAAATTAGAACTTATTCCCTTAATTTTTTTGAAGTGTGAAAGGGCAAGGTTCAGAGATGTGGCTTCTCAAAGCATGCCAGCATTAGCAGTGTTAGGAGATTAGCTTAACCTCTAGCTTTAACTGATTTCTAGAAATAAGTAAAAACACAGTTGTTCACGAAAGTGTTTGCAATTTGATTCCTGGATTTTGGTTTCTTTTATGTGTTTTTAAATCCTTCTATTATTATTTTAAGGCTGACTGTCAATGTTTTAATGGCTATATATTCCTGTAAAACCCCAAGAGTCCTCTGGGATTGTAGTGATGGCATAAGTACAAGAATGAGAACTAAATAGAGGTAAATAGGCAGGGGTTGCAATTGTGCAATCAAAGCCCCCCCCCCCCCGCAAAGAAAATACACATTCAAATTGGCTGGGTCTTAATTATGTTGATTTTTTAATACCCTCTTGCATGTCTACTTGTTTTAAACTGCAGTTTAAAACATCCATTTCTCCTTTTCTTGTTGCAGAAGATTCTTATGTCTGGAAGCTTAGTCATCATCAATGAAGGAGAATATCCGTAGCTCAGGTTTGAAATGAGGGGTTCTTGGTGCTGTCTGAGTTTGGTGGGTCTTCTTGCAGAAATTTCATTACCCTAATTAGGTTATATCATCAGTCTTGCTGATTTGTCAGAGTGCCAGGCTTTTAGAAATCCCTTGGCATTTTTGGATGTGGTCTGGTCTAGGACTGTCACTTTTTCCCAATTAAAACTATGGCTAAATCTGTCTAGCACTGATGATGTTACCTAGTTAGGGTAATGAAACTTCTGCAAGAAAACAAGCAAGCTCAGAGAGCACCAAGGACCCCTCAGTTGTCTTCCTCCTCCTCTGCTGCCTCTTCCTCCTCCCCCTCCCCTTCTCCCTTCTAGCACTGATGCTGTTACCTAGTTGGGTAATGAAACTTCTGCAAGAAAACAAGCAAGCTGCAAGAGCACCAAAGACCCCTTAGTCATCATCATTAGCAGCTGTTATGAAACCAACCACAGTAGCCAACTAGCTAGTACCCAACATGCAGCTCACCATAAAAAAAAGATGTTGAGACTCTGGAAAGAGTGCAGAAAAGAGAACAAAGATGATTAGGGGACTGAAGGCTGAAAGGTATGAAGAACGGTTGCAGGAATTGGGTAGGTCAAGTCTAGGGAAAAGAAGGACAAGGTGAGAAATGATAGCAGTGTTCCAAAAATTGAGGGGATGTCACAGAGAGGAAGATGAACTATTTACCAAAACACCAGAGGGCAAGACAAGAAGGAATGGATGGAAACTAATCAAGGAGAGAAGCAACCTAGAACTAAGGAGAAATTTCCTAAAGGTGGGAACCATCAACCAGTGGAACAGCTTGCCTTCAGAAGATGTGGATGCTCCATCACTGGAGGTTTTCAAGAAGAGACTAAACAGCCATTTGTCTGGAATCGCATAGGGTGTCCTGCTTGTTCAGGGACTTGGACTGGATGATCTCCAGGTCCCTTCCAACTCTTATAATTCCATGTTGTATGTTCAATATCAGAAGAGTCTTTTCATGAAAAAGCCACTGCTCTTCTATCAATATGTCACCAAGGGAAAAAAATAGAAACAAAAACAATATAAAATGCAAATAAGAGCAGCAAAGCACCCATTCCTGTTTGTTTGGGAGAGGAATAAAAGAGCAGAAGTCATAGAATCAGAGACAGGAAGAGGACGAAATGTATCAAGGTAGGGAAAGAAAACAGCCTGTCTTCTCACCAGCAAAATTTCAAACCCTTTCAGCTTCTCTGAAGGTTTGGAAACAAGACCAGATTACATCTAAAAGTAGAGGAGAGAAGGGGAAAGCAATGCTCAATCTGCAGCTGAAGGGAAGGCGAGAAAATATATCCCAATCCAGGTCAGGCATGAAATCTCTATGAAGATGTTGTCAACAAAGTGCTGGAGGCCATGTCTTCTTCAACCTTCCCAGTCTCTGTCCTGCTCTACATCTGAGTCAGCCAAGAACATAACACAGAACAGAAAGCACATCCCAGAAGCAAAAGGGGAACAATGAAAGGTGATGCAGCCACTTTCAGAATAGCTTTCCCCCCCTTTTATTTGGCTTTGAAATCTTCGCTGGGCTGTTTTGGTTGGGTTTTCCTATTCAAATTTGCAGGCTCTTCCAAAGTACTCCAATGTTTTTTTTTTTAAAGAGGAGATCAAAGAACACCCTGTTCATTACAAACTAATGATGCCCATGGTATAAGGCTGACATTCATTTTAGACCCCACTTTTATTTTGTAGAACTCAAAGTGGTATATGTAATGCTGCAACCCTGTGAAATGAGTTGGACTCAGAAAGGGAATGGCCAACTGGCTTTCTAATCCAGCATCTTAACCACAAAACCAGCATCCATAAGCCTTAAAGTTGCCAAATTTAGAGACGGTGGAGCTTAAGTGGGTTATGACTGTCCAGCAAAGACTAGATTTCATAATGCAATACAGTGCTTTCTCTTCCTTCCTTCCTTCCTTCCTTCCTTCCTTCCTTCCTTCCTTCCTTCCTTCCTTCCTTCCTTCCTTCCTTCCTTCCTCCCTCCCTCCCTTCTTTCTCTTTCTTTCTTTCTTTCTTTCTTTCTTTCTTTCTTTCTTTCTTTCTTTCTTTCTTTCTTTCTTTCTTTCTTTCTTTCTCCCCTTCCCCTTCCCCTTCCCCTTCCCCCCTCCCTCCCTCCCTCCCTCCCTTCCTTCCTTCCTTCCTTCCTTCCTTCCTTCCTTCCTTCCTTCCTTCCTTCCTTCCTTCCTGTTGTGTCCAGTTGGGGCGACAGATAACACGGAGACGGATCTGGGTGTAGGCTGTTTATTTTAGCTGCACCTGGTAGAAGTGACCTCGCCTGGCCCCGTGTTGCTTATATGTCTGGCAATCGCCGGGCTCTGGCCAACCACCTGGCTAGAATCTCCCGCCTTGCCTCAGGCACCCAACCCGGTGCCCAGGAATTCCCACCGGCTGGATTAGCCAATCCCGCAGCTGTGTGGTATGTACAGAACACCCCTTCCCCCCCCCCAATTGTGGATCCCCAATAACCATGTCTGAAGTTGCTAGTTTATTTCCTCACATAGTCCCTTAGATATGCCGGGGGTCTATGTTCTCTGACAGGGTATCTCCCTGGTGGACTGTCTGGCCTGGCCTCTCTCTCCTGGGATGGACTTGTGGGCTGTGGCGGCTCCCCCCTCTGCAGGTGTCCCGCTGGTCGCGATGTTCCTGTGAGATCCCTTGGCACTGTCTCTGTGGCTGGCTCTGTAGACTCTGACCCCCTTGTTGTGGACCTTGGTGATTCAGCCGCAGTTGTTCCGGCCCTTCCCATTGGGTTGGGTTGGGGTGTTGGCGTTGGGAGTTCATAGTGTGTGTGGTTTTGCAGCGGCTGAGTCTCTCTGGGTGCTGGTGGGGGGTTTTCAGGGGCCCTTTTCCTGAGTTGGTCAATGTGTCCCCTGACCTGGCGTCCCCCTTCCCCCTCTATGATGTATGATAGCGGCCCCAGCTTGTCTGTTACCACTCCCTGTGTCCACTTATCCCCTGGGCCATAGTTCCTGGCCCACACTAAATCCCCTATGCCCAATGATCTGGCTGAGCAGTCCTGTTCAGTTTCAGCTGTCAACCTATCTGGGTGGAGTCTATCTAGCTTGGTTGTCAGTCTCCTGCCCCACCTCATTTCTGCTGGGCTTTTCCCAGTTGCTGTGCACGGTGTTGTGTGCTGTGCCAGCAAAAACTGGGCCAGTCTTTGATGCCAGTCCCCGACAATAATTCTTTGCAGTGTGTCTTTAGTTGTCCTCACATTCCTTTCAGCCAATCCGTTGCTGGAGGGATGGGAGGGAGCTGATGTTGCATGCCTAATCCAGTTGGCCTTGAGGAAATCCTGAAATTCAGTAGATGTGAATTGGGGCCCATTGTCAGACACAACTACATCAGGTAACCCATGAGTGGCAAAGAGTCCCCTCAGGACCTGTATCGTCTTTGTGCTCTTCACAGGTACTACCTCAAGCCACCGGGAATGGCCCTGGAAGGGCCCCACATAATCTATATGTATCTGGGACCAGGGGTTGTGTGTCGCCTCCCACCTGTGTACTGGTGTGTGTGCTTGCTCTGGCCTTGACTTCTGGCATTGGTAACACCCTGCTACCCTTTCCTTGATTGCCTTGTCTAACCCCGGCCACCACAGGTGAGTCCTGGCCAGGGTCCACAATTGGGGGGAAGGGGTGTTCTGTACATACCACACAGCTGCGGGATTGGCTAATCCAGCCGGTGGGAATTCCTGGGCACCGGGTTGGGTGCCTGAGGCAAGGCGGGAGATTCTAGCCAGGTGGTTGGCCAGCACCCGGCGATTGCCGGACATATAAGCAACACGGGGCCAGGCGAGGTCACTTCTCCGCTGTTCTGCCGCGATCCCACCTTCGTCGCCACTGTTGTGTCCGGTTGGAGCGACAGATAACACGGAGATGGATCTGGGTGTAGGCTGTTTATTTTAGCTGCACGTGGTAGAAGTGACCTCGCCTGGCCCCGTGTTGCTTATATGTCCAGCAATCGCCGGGCACTGGCCAACCACCTGGCTAGAATCTCCCGCCTTGCCTCAGGCACCCAACCCAGTGCCCAGGAATTCCCACCGGCTGGATTAGCCAATCCCGCAGCTGTGTGGTGTGTACAGAACACTTCCTTCCTTCCTTCCTTCCTTTCTTTTTTTTCAGAATCTCTTATCTGTCGTGTACTGTTACAGCAAACCTCCAGTGAGTAAGGCCAGGAATCTCCTGGTAGATTTTAAAAGCTTTATTTAACAACAAATAACAAAGTCAGTGAAGCCTGATTCATTTAATGATCACATGATTAATGACTACTTAGCAAATGTGGCAAAAAGAAAAAGTGGTAAAGGTGGGTGTGATTCACATAACAACTACCTTACTTAGCTGCGGAAATTCTGCTCCCCATTGGAGTCATAAGTTGAGAATACCTGTATTTTGTTCTTCTGATTTTGTTCAAATCATAATATACCATCCCCTCTAACTGAGATTGTTTTAAAAGAGTTTGCACAAAGGCTACGGTTGCATCCAATGAAGTAAGCTCAGTGCCAAATATGACTCCATAGTTGCCTGTATCTTCTTTCACTCACAGCTTTGCCAAACAGTGATGGGAAGAGGGTGCTGAATTCCTAAGGGTTGGGGTTGGGGGGTTATGGAATGCAAGTGAACCATCTGTTGCCAGGGAGACATTATCTACCCAGGCCAAATGCTGAAGAATGTTTTGACTGAAGCAGACAACTTTCTCAAAGCAGAAAAAAAAACCTGAACTCAGTTGGTGAACTATGAATTGTGGGTTGCCCAAAAGGGAAAAGGGGTTTTACCTATGTGGGTTTTTGTGGGGAAAATCCCAGTACTGACTTTGCTTCTGCCATGCCTAGATGGATTATTCAATAATGCTACAATCTTGGTTAATTAAAGTGCTGGGAGTTTCTTCTGCTGAATGTGTCAAATGGGATGGTTGACATTCAGTTCCTGAAAGCTTCTGCCTAATAAAATTTCTTAGTCAGCAAAGATGACATCAGATTCCTCCTGATCTTTTGCCCACCTAGATCAACACAGTTCTCTTCTACAATGCTTGCACAAAGTATAGTGGCTGACCATTATTTTTATTCCCATAGGCCCCCTTGCAAATCATTTTCCCTAAAATGGTTTGGACCACTTTTGTGCCCTGTTCTGTTATATGGCTGCCCACTTGTCCAACAATTTCAATAGCCAAATTCTAAGGTGCAAGTACCCAAGATATGCAGATGATACCACTCTAATGGCAGAAAGTGAAGAGGAACTAAACAGCCTCTTGTTGCAAGTGAAGAAGGAGCGTGCAAAAGTCGGCTTTAAACTTAACATTAAGAAAACCAAGATCATGGCATCCAGCCCTCTCAATTCCTGGCAAATAGATGGGGAAGAAATGAAGGTAGTGACAGATTTTATTTTCCTGGACTCCAAGATCACCACCATGGCAAATCTAGACAGCACACTAAAAAGCAGAGACATCACCCTGCCAACAAAAGTGCATATAGTCAAGGCTATGTCTTCCCAGTTGCAGTGTATGGCTATGAAAGTTGTACCATAACAAGGCTGAGCACAAAAGAATTGACACCTTTGAACTATGGTGCTGGAGAAGACTCCTGTAAGTCCCTTGGACTGCAAGGCAATCAAACTGGTCAGTCCTAGAGGAGATCAACCCTGACTGCTCTTTAGAAGGCCAGATCCTGAAGTTGAAATTTAAATACTTTGGCCACCTAATGAGAAGGAAGGACTCACTGGAGAAGAGCCTAATGCTGGGAAAGGTTGAGGGCAAGAGAAGAAGGGGACAACAGAGAATGAGGTGGCTGGATGGAGTTGCTGAAGCAGTAGGCGTGAGCTTAAATGGACTCCAGAAGATGGTAGAGGACAGGAAGGCCTGGAGGAAGATTGTCCATGGGGTCACGATGGGTTGGACATGACTTCACAATTAACAACAACAACAACAAAGATGCAACTAAGATTGAAATAGAGCTGAGCTTCCATTTGCATATTGCAATAATCTTTTTTCCTGATCTCAACTTATTTCTCCTCCAACAAACCTTCTTTGACTTTTGTTTGTGCTGCCGTTTGTTCAAACTCCCAGTATTCCACTAGGCTGTCTTCAAAAATGAATCCAATTTTGTTGAAGTCATAATTAGAGACATAAGAAATTAGCCATTAAAGTTAACAGTGAAATCCCACTTGTACTTCTTGTAGATTAATCTATCACTTTGTGTTGTCCTAGGAGGAGTACAAAATGTTCTTACACGGCAGAATTACCAAAGCACCTAATGTGTAGATTAATTTTTCAACTTCCCTGATGAATCTTAGTTAGAAAATGTATCTTAATATAATGGTACATCATTATCCAACACAGAGAGCATCCATGTCTTTTTCTATTATAAACCAACTGTTATGGGGAAAGGGGGGGGGAATCTGATGAAGCACAAATTCTAATGGCATATAAGGGATAATGAAACAAAGAGGTGGTGGTGGAGAATCCTAGGATTCTCCCTTTCACAGTTAAACTCAGCTTGAAAGAGTGCAAGGCATATAAATCCTTCCATCCTCCAATATTCAGCCAGAACTGAAGAAGCTTCTTGGATGAGAAGTGAAATGCCTTTGAGGAAAAACAAAGCAAGTCCACTTGTTTTTGAAAAAGCACCTTTGGTTTCCAGTGTGCACGCTGTGTGCAAAACTGCCTTTATCATCATCCCTGCTTTTATAAGAGGCTCCTAGAAGAAATATGTGGGTTCCTTGGTTCTCTCTGAGCTTAGTTGTTTTATGTTTATAGATGTTTGCAGAGAGGAGGAGGAGGAGGAGGTCCTTGGTGCTCTCTGGGTTTAATTGTTTTTTTGAAGACGTTTCATTACCAAAATAGATAACATCAGTGGGGTTTGCTCTCTTTTATATACCATGGCTTGGTTCTTTCTTAATTAAGATGTTGTTTACTATTAGCTTGAAGAAATCTGCCATTAAATTGGAAGCATTATATAATTTTATTTTTAAAAAAGGAAACTAAGGCACCAATGCACACCCTTTCTTCTAATCTCTCCAAAAGAAACTGAAACTTTTGACTTTGCTCCTAGGAGGAACTTTGTTATACCAGTTCTACTTTTCTAAAATTATCAGTGATGTAAACATTTGCAATGGAGGACCAGAACTAGCCAAAAAAAAGGGAGAAAGCCAGTAGACTCCTAGGACCAATACGGAGGGAGGCTCTATAGGTAATATCATCATGCCTATGATATGAATTTGGAAATTCAACATTTATAGAGTGACACCATGTTACAAGTGACAGGTGCACAGACTGTGATGGATGTCTGTGCTGCTAAGGAGGAAGAACATAAATGTAAAAATAAATACAGATGGAGATACTTCTAGGCAGAAGAATATGGATCTAAAAATTTCAAAGGTGCCTTTTCAAAAGGCAACTGGACTTTCTTTGTTTTTCCTTGAAGACATTTCACTTCTCATCCAAGAAGCTTCTTTAGTTCTGACTGAATGGTGGAGAATTCCACCAGAACTGAAGAACTAAAGAAGGTTTTTGGATGAGAAGTGAAATGTCTTAAAGAAAAAAAAACAAGAAAGTCCAGTTGCCTTTTGAAAAAGCATCTTTGGGACAATCATGACCTGGATGGCTGAGAATCTCCATAGACATGAATCTAGAAGGTACAAGTCGTTTGCCCTCTCCTTTTATAAATTAGTTTGCATCAGTGGTGGGATTCAGCCAGTTCGCACCACTTTGGCAGAACCGTTAGCTAATTTTTTGTTGCCCAGGCCCAGAACGGACTTCTGGAAGCGGCATCCACACAGAGAACTGGTTGCTCACATATTTGAATCCCATCACTGGTTTGCATTTGGTTTTCTCTGATCAAAACTAATCCCTTCAAAAAAATGGCAGGTAGGGACCTTCAAGCCCTTTATAATTCCAGTGCTCTGTTCCAGAAAAGAGAAAAGCTTCCTATAGCTTTGAACAGGTACAATGGAAACTTTGTTCATTACTAATCCTTGGAGCCTGACTTCATTTAAAGCCGTATCTGGGTTCAGAAAGCAATTAATATTGCTCTTCAGGTGTAAGAGTGCAGACTGGTTTCCTTGGGAATGGCTATACTTCTTCAGCCTCCTTTAAAATTAGATTTACTTGGTTACAAATCGTAAGTGTTAAATGAATAAAAACTATTAAACAAGGAATACTGCTGGGTTAAGTGGCTAAGTATTTAACGGTTTACCATGATATTTCCATTTTTATGATCTATTAAAGCAATTGGAAGAATATCAGTTGTATGAAGAATCAGGTAATTTATATACAAGTTTGATAAATTGCCATATGTTGGAATAAAAGGGAATGCTCATTTCCAAGCGTTTAAGATTGGAAATAGAGGCTCAGAGGGCATTGTTAAGAAAAGAAGGAAGCCTAGCAAACATAAAACATATTTTGGCAGATGAAGCATCCAGGAGGTGTCTCAAATAGGAGGGCCATGCTTGCGCAAACAAAGCTACCTTCCAATTTATGCAGACTTATTGTAAAAAAAGGGACTAGGGCTTCAGTCACATGACCAGGGCTACTATAATAGGATTTTAGACCCATGTGATTAAACATTACTCAACTGTAGTCCAAATGCCCACAGAAATCACCTTTAGGTTGCCCTGATGAGAAGAAGACAGACCTTCTCCAGAACAACCATTTATATGAAATGGTATAGGGTCTTCTGCTTGAGCAGGGGGTTGGACTAGAAGACCTCCAAAGTCCCTTCCAACTCTGTTATTCTACGTTCTATGTACTATTCTTCTATTCTTAGGAATAGAGAGGGAGAATGCTTGTCAGTCTGTCATTCAGACATAGGAAGACGTGATGGTTTAGTTCGGAACTTAATAATGGCAGATTTTTTGTTTTTCAGTGTCCTGGATATATATTTTCTTTTCTTTCTGGGAAAAAGAGGATTCCCCCCCCCCCCTGCGCCTCATTCTAAAGGTGCTTTAGAATCTCTATTGCAGTATTTTTCAACTTTGGCAACTTGAAGATGTGCGGACTTCAATTCCCAGAATTCCCCAGCCAGCTGAGCTGGCTGGGGAATTCTGGAAGTTGAAGTCCGCACATCTTCAAGTTGCCAGAGTTGAAAAATACTGGTCTATAATGTTTCTTTTGGCATTGTTTTCTACTTTTCTTTGTTGCACAGAACCACAGCAGGAGTCAGCACTTTGTTAGCTTTTTCTTGGCTCAAACTTAATAAAACAACGAAAGGGAAACCTCCATTGAAGGCAACCAATCACTGTGACTCCTTGTCAGCCAGCTATCTCTTACACCACGTCAGCCATTCTCATTGTTGGGTCCTCCTTGTCAAAGCAGCCTGTCTCCCCTACAGCTTACCTGGATTCATTTGCAGTAGCAGAAGGTTTTTTTGCAAGGAAGAAAGGAAGATTTTCAAAGGTCTTGAGAATCAATACAGCAGCTGTAACAGCAAGCAGCAAAACCTGGAATGGTCTGCTGTTTTGTAGTATATACTTTGTTTGCAAAAAGAAACCCTCAAGGTTTAATCCTAAGGAATCTTCAGTTAAAAAGGAAAACAAACAAACTCAGGTATTGGATGGTGAGTGTCTCCATCCTGTGCAAATGTTGAAGAATTTGCTGCCCTTTCTAAGACACAAGACAAGACTAGATAGACAAAGGGGTTGTCCCCCAAAAGAGAGGGGTCAGCTTCTTCCCTGAAGCACCTCAGGACAGGGCAAGAAGTAACAAGTGGAAATTTGTCAAGGAGAGAGCTGATCTAGATCTAAGGAGACATTTCCTGAAAATTGGAACAATTAATCAATGGAATGCCTTGCCTCATGAAACTATGGGTGCTTCATCACTGGAGGTTTTTGTTTGCTTGTTTGTTTGTAAAATTTATCAGCCACCCATCTCACCACATGGTAACTCTGGGCGGCTCACAAAATTTTAAGAAGAGATTGGGCAGCCATTTCTCTGTAATGATCTAAGGCAGGGGTCTTCAAACATGGCCCTTTTATGACTTGTGGATTTCAACTCCCAGAATTCCTCAGCCAGGCCCACTGGCTGAGGAATTCTGGGAGTTGAAGTCCACAAGTCATAAAAGGGCCATGTTTGAAGACCCCTTGTCTAAGGTTTCCTACTTGAGCAGGGGGGTTGGACTAGAAGAACTCCAAGATATCATACTTGCCCCAGGTAGGTGCCTTAGGAAAGAAAGATGCTCAACTCCATTTGGTTGAAGTGATAGATTCTTTTACTAAAGGACCCTGGTTGCAGCAAAGTCAGGCTAGAACTAAGGGGGACTGGAGGCTAAGACATATAAAGAATGGTTGCTGGAATTGGGTAGGTCTAGTCTAGTGAAGAGAAGGATGAGGGGTGACATGATGGCAGTCTTCCAGTATCTCAGGGGTTGCCACAAATAGGAGGGAGTCAAGCTATTTTACAAAGCACCTGAAGGCAGGACAAGAAACAATGGAAGGAAACTAATCGAGGAGAGAAGCTAAGGAGAACAAAGGAGAAATTTCCTGACAGTTAGAACAATTAATCAGTGGAACAACCTGCCTCCAGAAGTTGTGAATGCTCCAACACTGGAAGTTTTTAAGAAGAGACTGGACAACCATTTGTCTGAAATTGTATAGGGTTTCCTGCCTGAGCAGGGGGTAGACTAGAAGACCTCCAAGGTCCCTTCCAACTGTTATTCCTATTCTATTCTATTCTATTCTATTCTATTCTATTCTATTCTATTCTATTCTATTCTATTCTATTCTATTCTATTCTATTCTATTCTATTCTATTCTATTCTATTCTATTCTATTCTATTCTATTCAATCCCATCCCATCCCATCCCATCCCATCCCATCCTATTATATTCTATACCCATACAGGTTTATAGCCTATTTGTTTCCTCCCCATCCCCCACTGCTAGCCTTTAATGGCAGGATGCCAGCGAGGCACCAAGCTGAAGATGGCAGGCCTGTCACAAGGTCCCATCCAGCCCTGTGATTCTATTATTCTGATCTTATTAAATTTATTCCAAGAACACTTATGAAGGAGTGGGAAATATTCTTATCTGAAGAACAGGATAATTCTGAATAATCCTTATTGTGAAAGGAGAATTCTGAATTCTAAAAAGGCAATGTAGCAATGCATAGAAAAAGGAAAGGGGCAAGGCTTTGATCATTCAAATTTGTCATCTTGACTTTTCTGATCCCTCCCCCACCTTTCTGAAAATGCCACTTTAATTATAAGATGGCTGGGGAATTCTGGGAGTTGAAGTCCACTCACCTTCAAGTTGCCAAAGTTGAAAAACACTTCTCTATATGATTTCTTCTGGCATTTTTTCCTACTTTTCTTTATTGCGCAGAATCACAGCAGGAGTCAGCACTTTGTTAGCTTTTTCTTGGTTCAAAAAGCAGGACCAGAGTTGGTTACTATTTGAGGATTCGATCATCAGGAAGTCTCAAAGACGTGGGGGGAAAATTGCATATTTTGAGAGTAACTTTGCAAGGGTTTTATGAATTAATGAAGAGGGGAACACATATCTTCAACTGCCAAAGTTGAAAAGCACCACTATAGACATTCTAAAGCACATTCAGAATGAGAGGGGGTGGGGGGAATCCTCTTTGATCTTATGGGAATCATTGATTTTAGGCAGGGAATCCAGAGATTTAATCCAAGAGATTTTTTAAAAATGCAAAAAAAAGAGCATAGTTTATTTTTACCCCCTGCTCAGACTGGCTTGCATTGTTTCTGGTTTTACACATCCTTTCCTTCTCCCCCAATTTAAACTATTAAAAGCGCTCTAAATTAATACAGTGGCATCAATCCCATTCTTACCTTTGCCCTATTTGGTGGATTGTTTTCCACGTATTCTCCTGCACAGAATTACCCAATTATCTTCAAATGAGGCCACCCCACCCCCACCCCCACCACACAAACACCTTTTTTTTTCAAAGCACATCTTTTGTCACTAACTGTTCTTGGAACCACATGGATGTGCAAAAGCTGTAACAGTTTATTTTTAAAAAATACAAACAAAAAAGCTTTGCCAAAGCGCTGGTCAACCCCAGGGACCGCATCAAAAGCAGAGCCTCTAGTAAACAGCCTCTTCTAATTATTGGCTGCTGTTGTCTCAGGTGAAAGCAGATGAAATGCAAGACTGCCATTAATTGTCTAATGAGGCCAGAGTGCTTTTCTCTGATAGGGTGGAGCTGATTAAATATTAAACAGCAGCATACGGGAAAACTGATGCAAATGATCAGTAGCCCACTGGATTGCAAGGAAAGAAAATATCGATGCAGAGATATGCAGAGAAATATGCAGAGAAAAGCTTTAAAAGTCCACTTTTTTATGGGCATATATATCTGTGCTCTGAAAGAAGAGACGAATGCTCAGGAACAATACCTCTTTTCCTGTACCAAAGCTAATTAGGCCAGGAATAAAAGGCCAAAATTTAAAAGGAGAGTTGAGAGAAGGAGGTTGAGATCCTGACTTTTAAAAGAATGCAGGTAATGAAAACCCTCCATGTTTAAACCTGTGCCAGAAGCATTTATGAGCGAAAACAACAGGCTTTTCATCTTAATATTTCTTTGTTATTAAGACATGCTATGTTTTTTTTCTTGGAAGTTTAATTTCTTCTCCTGCTCTTGTTTCAACTCCATCATGAATGCAGGAGATAAATCTCCATCCAGCTTGTAGAGACAGATGTTCTGCAGGACTGTAGGGCACATTTATTTTAGTAGGGCTTGGTAAACAGGTCTGGTCCTCCCAAATTCTCTTGTAGGTAGACCATTTTGTTTTGCTATGCTTATGTCTAGATGCAGAGCTTCCCATTTCCTCTCATTGCCCATGGTTTCCTTCTAGTGGGGGTCTTTGATGGGCAACCATAGAGTGAATTGTTAAATAGAGATCAAACCTGGAACTAAAGCAAAATTTCCCTATAGTAAGAACAATTAGTCAATGGAATAGCTTGTCTCTTGGGGTTGTGGGTGCTCCATCACTGGAGGTTTTCAAACTTAGAATGGACAACCATTTGACTGGAATGGTATTGTATAATGTCTCCTGCCTTGAGCATGGGTTGGATTAGAAGACCTTTAAGGATACTTCTAGCCCTATGATACTGTGTTTAGATTTTTTTTCTTTAAAAAAGATAAATAAAACAAGCAGCGTACCATCATGGCATTGCTTAACTTCAATGTAGCCTTTATTTCCAAGATTCTTATTCCCAACTCTGTTTACTTTCTGACTTCCACCTCTATATAAACATAGAAACTTTTTAAATGAAAGGAGGGGCAAACATGAGGTTATTGACAGGAAGGGAATTACATCCATCTGCCTATAAAATCTAGAAAAGATAAAGTAGACTGAGGAAGCCTTGAGCAAACTTGCCCATTTGATTTCTGTTAAACAAGAATGTATGATTGCTAAAACTATTGGAGAGACCCAGTTTGGTATAGGGGTTAAAGGCTTAATAGAAACCTGGAGCTGGTGAGTTGTGGTTCCAACTTAGGCTGCGAAGCCAGCTGGGTGACCTTAGGCAAGTCACACACTCTTAGCCCTAGGAAGAAAGAAGCAGTGACAAAATGGTTTAGGAAAACCTCGCCAAGAAAATCGCAGTAACTCACCCAAGCAATCGCCAGGAGTCAAGACCAACTTAAAGGTACCAAAATGGAAAAAAAAAATAAAGTTATCACTTGATTGATGTACAAACATTTGCCATTCTGTGAATTTGCCTGTGGAGATTCTCAGTCATCCAGGTCATAGTTGTCTCAAAGGAGCTAAAGAAGCTTCTTGGATGAGATGCGAAATATCTTCAAAGAAAAACAAAGAAAATCCAGTTGCCTCTTGAAAAAGCACCTTTGAGACATTTTGTGAATTCCAAGTATGCCAAAAATATTTGCCTTAAAAACGTGGCATCATTCAAGAACCAAAAAGATGCTTTCAACACAACAGGCCTGAAATGGAAGATTTTTCTCTTTTCTGAAACTTATTACTTACTCTCCTCCATCAAAAGCAAGTGAACAAACACAAATGACAAGAGAGAAAAAAAATCTGGTCTGTAAGTGTCTAGATCTCTTTTCAGAAAGACTACGAGCAATCTCATTCTGATGGTGACCTTGTTATAGAGCAGGGCTCTTCAAACTTGGCCCTTTTATGACTTGTGGACTTCAACTCACGTGCCCGGCTGAGGAATTCTAGGAGTTGGTCCACAAGTCATAAAAGGGCCAAGTTTGAAAAGCCCTGTTATAGAGCATCAGTGTCACTACAGCACAAAATTTTTATTACTATCAGAACTTGGGACTTCAGATTTTCTATCACCTTTAAGATAATTTATCTAAACTCCTTGGCATGGTGCAGCTTGGGCCATTCTCTATTTATGTTTGACAGAATAGTTGTTTCAAGTTATAAGTACAACTTTTAGTTAAAAATACATCTAGAAATATTGTTCACAGATGATCCATAAGGGTAATGTCTTTGTGATACTGGAATTTTTTTGGAATCCATCCTCCAGATAAAAGACAAACATGAATAAGAGGCAAATATGAAAGAGGTGCATAAGAATTTTTTTAAAATCCTTCCGCCACCAAAACTCTTAAGTTCTGGCGGCCCCGGAGAGCTCTACCCCTACCTGGACGCTCACCCCCTCCTCTTCTCCCGAGGTGGGGGCTTCCAAGCCGCCGAACAGCTGATCGGCTCTGTTTTCGGTGGCTCTATGGAGCCGCGAGGCTGACAGCCAAGAAATGGCTGCCTCCAGCGTCGCCTTGCCATCCGGAAGATAAATTAATCTAAAGGGCAACTTTGTGAAATGAAGGACTTGTCCTTTATAATGAATGAAATGGTATACATTCTCCTGCTCGAGCAGGGGGCTGAACTAGAAGACCTCCAAGGTCCCTTCCAGATTCTATTCTATTCTATTCTATTCTATTCTATTCTATTCTATTCTATTCTATTCTATTCTATTCTATTCTATTCTATTCTATTCTATTCTATTCTATTCTATTCCATTCCATTCCATTCCATTCTATTCTATTCTACTGTATATCCTAGATGGCAGAAGGAAGAATTTGCAAGCATACTTGGGTAAATGTCTTTCTATATTGATATATGAGAACTGGGGCCTAAATATGAAGAAAACATTTAATTGGAGTTACATATTCTGGATATATTTATTTTGTACTGAGATCTACCACTGCTATCATGGAAGCCCCAGAAAATATCCTGGAACATTATCCAGCTTTCAAACAGGCATTTATATACAGTACTTATGAGTAAGCACAGGGAGAAGAGAATTGTGTGTTCTTCACATTTTCAACTAAAACTTACCAAATTTGCTATCCCCTCACCAATGGATGACAATTTCTGAAGCTGCCACCCAACCTGTCTGTGTGGAAAGGACACCATGTTGGAGGAAACTTGCTCTGGATAACACCTTTCAATTTTTCTATAAGATCTTTCCCTTGAAAGCTACTTAAGAAACAAACAAATGAAAGACCTTTCTCCTGTCCTTCCTGATGCCTATTTTATTTTGTCAATAATGCCCTTCTTTGGTATAATCTCTTTAATATCCATCTGGTCCCCTTTAAGCAAAAGCTTCTTAAATTCAGATATAGGGGCTATTTTTATCACAGAAGAATATGTAAAGCAATTGAAAACATTTTAATGGATTTTTCTGCCTGTGGCCCTTTCCCCCCCACCCCCCACTGCATTTCCATGATGAAATCTACTTACAGACTTTGGGTTGCTACTGATGGATCTTCATACCAACAGGAAAAGGACACTGGTCTTGTAGACTGGCTGTGTAATAAAACAGCTATTTCACATTCTATCCTGTGCTAACTACATAACATTTATTGGATTCTTTGGGATCTTGGTGTCTCAGCATCACTGGGTTATATATGTCTCTCTGTGTGTTCATGTATAAGATTTGCATTTAGATAATGCAAACAACCCTTTTACAGACTTTAAGAACTTATTAGATCAGGGAGAAAAAATAATTTACTTCGTTTCCAAGATAAGCCTTAGTGAGCAAGGAGGAATGAGTTTTTTTCCCCCCACAAAGCTCTTACTAGAGGTATGCAAATACTTGGCTCGGAGATTTAGTTGGAAGGCGATTTAATCATCTTTCCAAATTAAATTTATCTCCTGGAATGAATTGGTATACTTATTCAAATCTTCGCTTCAAATCAGATACTGTTGAATGGAGCTGGACATTTTCCCCCCTCAAAATTTGGACTCCAAATTGAATGGGGTTGATGGGATGAGCCAGAGGTTTAGTTGAATCAAATTGATTTGGGGAATTGGATCACAAATCACAAATGAATGATATGAATATGATTTTTTTTCTGATTTGCAAACTCTAATTGTTCCATAATTGTCAAAACTCACTTCAGTCCACATCTTAAGAAAGAAAGACTCTTGGAGACAAGATTATCCAAGCAGGAACTTTTACTAAGACATAGAAGATAGAGGATATAATAGACAGGATCTGAGAAATGCCTTCACAGATCCCCAAGTAAGCCACACCCCACAGTTCATTCGGTCAGTTCTGGATTAGCCAAGTTCCAGGTGGTAAGCTCCTCATGGGAAAAGGAGAACTATCAGTCCATTCATAGCAGAATCATTCCCACCCCCTCACGTTCCATCCAGAGAAATAGACCAGATTCCGGAGGGTTTTTTCCCCACCCCCTTTCTTAGTTGCCCGTAAGATGAGAGGGAAAATGCCTCTTATTGATTTTATTGTGATGAATAGCAAGCAGGCAAAATAAACAAAAAGTTACATCTAAGGAAAGGAAGTGAAAGCAATAAACCCCCATGTTTATTCCCTCTCCTCCTTGGGAATGGCAGAATCCAAGGGGTGGTGGTGAGATTTGGGTTTGCACAGAAAAGAGTTAGAAATGAAATATATATTTATATATTTATATTTATTAAATTTTTATACCGCCCTTCTCCCGAAGAACTCAGGGCGGTGTACAGGGCAATAAATATTAAAATACGAAATACAAAAGTTAAAAACATTAAATAATTATGCCCTATATAATACATTAATTAAAATCCATGTTAAAACCCCAAACCCATCAGACCAGGCTGGCTTGTTCAAATAAATAAGTTTTTAGATCACGTCGGAAGGAGCGCAGGTCGGGGGCCATCCGGAGCTCAACCGGTAGGTGGTTCCACAGGTCTGGCATGCCCACAGAGAACGCCCTCCCCCTGGGGGCCACCAGTCGACATTCTCTGACCGGTGGCACCCTGAGGAGGCGCTCTCTGTGGGGGCGCACTGGACGGAGGGAGGTTGACGCCGGCAGCAGGTGTTGCTGTAGGTAATCTGGACCCATGCCATGTAGGGCTTTATAGGTAATCACCAGCACCTTGAATCTCACCCGGAGGGCAACTGGCAGCCAATGCAGCTCACGGAGCAGAGGTGTAACATGGGAGTATCGGGAGACCCCCAACACAACTCGCGCAGCTGCATTCTGCACCAGTTGAAGCCTCCAAGTGGTCCTCAAGGGCAGCCCCATGTAGAGAGCATTGCAGTAGTCTAAACGAGAGGTCACGAGCGCATAAGTGACTGTACGCAAGGCATCCCGGTCCAGATAGGGCCGCAACTGGCGCACCAGGCAAACCTGGGCGAAGGCCCCCCTAGTCACAGCTCCTATATGATCTTCTAAGGAGAGCTGTGAATCTAGGAGGACCCCCAAGTTGCGAGCCCTATCTATGGGGGGTAAAAACTCACCCCCCATAGTAAGAGGTGGAATAGTCTGAATTTCCTGAGATGCCGGCACGCACAGCCACTCAGTCTTGTCAGGGTTGAGTCGAAGCCTGTTCCTCCCCATCCAGACCTGGACCGCCTCCAGGCAATGGGACATCACGGCGAGGGCATCACTGGGGTGGTTTGGAGTAGAAATGAAAAGCTGGGTATCAGCAGCATACTGATGATACCCAACTTCAAAACCACGAATGATCTCACCAATAGGCTTCATATAGATGTTGAACAGGAGAGGCGAGAGAACCGACCCCTGAGGAACTCCACAAACGAGAGGCCTCAAGGTCAACCTCTGCCCCCCTGCCAACATCGACTGCGAATGTCCCAGAAGGTAGGAGGAGAACCACTGCAAAACAGTGCCTCCCACTCCCAACCCCCTGAGGCGCTGCAGCAGGATACCATGGTTGATGGTATCAAAAGCCGCTGAGAGGTCTAATAGGACTAGGACAGAGGAACAACCCCTGTCCCGAGCCTGCCAGAGATCATTCACCAGCGTGACCAATGCCGTCTCCGTGCTGTACCCGGGCCTGAAACCCGATTGGTACGGGTCCAGATAATCAGCTTCCTCCAGGAACAAAGGGAGCTGATGCACCACCACGCTCTCAACAATATGAGCCTTGGTGGAGCAGTGGGCTAATGCCTCCTTAAGTAACACCAGCTGCCTGCAATTAGTGCAGGTTCGCATCCCACCAGGCTCAAGGTTGACTCAGCCTTCCATCCTTCCGAGGTAGGTAAAATGAGGACCCAGATTGTTGGGGGCAATAAGCTGACTTTGTAATAATGCCGCTTGGTGTGTCTGTGTGAAAGCCCTAACAAGCAGGCATATACATAGAATGAAGGCTACTGCTAAGCTTGTAAGCCGCCCTGAGTCTTCGGAGAAGGGCGGGATATAAATGTAATAAAAATAAATAAAATAAAAATAAACCTTCGTGAGAAAGAGAAGGTTGGAGACCGGATGAAAGTTATTTAATACAGCTGGGTCCAGGGCAGGCTTCTTGGGGTGGGGTCTCACCACCGCCTCCTTCAAGGCGGCGGGAAAACTACCCTCACTCAAGGAAGCAGTTATCACTACCTGGAGCCAGCCTCATGTCCCATCCCAAGCCGCATAAATCAGCCAGGAGGGGCACGGGTCCAACAAACACGTGGTGGAGCTCAGCTTCCCCATGATCCTGTCCATGTCTTCAGGAGTCATAGGATCGAACTCCTCCCAGTTAACATCAACAAGACTGTCCATGTCCTCATCGCCAGACTCTGCCCAGTCGGAGTCCAAACCGGTCCGGATCCGAGCAATTTTGTCCAACAGATGTTGACTAAACTCCTCGGCACGACCCTGCAAGTGCTCCTCCCTCACCTCCTGATTAAGGAGGGAGCGGGTCACCCTAAACAGGGCGGCCGGGCGATTATCTGCGGACGCGATGAGGGTAGCAAAGTGGTTAGACCTTGCCGTCCTCATCGCCGCGAGATAAGATCTCGTAAAAGACCTTAGTCGCAATCGGTCGGATTCGGATTGGCTGGACCTCCAACAGCTCTCTAGGCCCCGTCTCTGACACTTCATCTCCCGGAGCTCCATAGAAAACCATGGAGCCCACTGGGATCTGCACCGGGTCAAGGTCCACATGGGTACAACTCGGTCGAGTGCCTCCGTGGCTGCCTTTTCCCAGGCTTCCACTAGGGCATCAGCCGAGCCGTGAGCGAAAGAGGCAGTTGGGGACCCAAGCGCTGCCTGGAACTTCTCAGGGTCCATTAAGTGCCTAGGGCAGAACCATCTCGTTGGTTCAACAACCCCACGATGGAAGACCAACTGCAGGAGATGACAGGGGCATAACAATTGGGGGAACCCCCACCCAGATCATCTAACCACCGTCCAGATAGAAAAACCAAATTGAGCGTGTGACCCCCCCCATGAGTTGGACCCTGAATAACTTGCATCAGGTCCATGGCCGTCATGGAAGCCATGAACTCCTGAGCTAACTCAGATGATCCCCCCAGGGATGGTAGATTGAAATCACCCAAAATCATTAATTTGGGGAACTCAATCACCAACCCTGAGAGGATGTCGAGAAGCTCAGGCAGGGCTGCTGCTACGCGACTAGGTGAAAGGTACACCAGCAGCAAGCCCAACTGAGCCCTAGGGCCACATCTCAGGAGGAGAGACTCACACCCGGCTATTTGGACAACGGTGGCCTCCCGCGGACATAAAGTCTCCTTCACGACTACCACCACTCCTCCGCCCCTACCTTGAGCCCGAGGCCAGTGCAGCACCTGGAAACCCAATGGGCAAAGATCAACCAGAGGGACACCACCCTCTGGGCCCAACCAGGTCTCTGTAATGCAAGCCAGGTCCGCATGCTCCTCCTCAACAAGATCATGTATGAGAGGAGCCTTATTGACTATGGACCTGGCATTAAAATACACAAGCCTGAGCTCAGGTGGCTGCTCATCCTCGCTCCCGGAACCACGGGCCGAAACCAGAGGGTCGGAGTGCATCATCGCTTGGAGACAGCGAGGATGCACTCCCAGGTGTTGATGCGGCCCTCTGTTCGAATGCCTGCTGCCATTCCCTACCGTCGTGGGAATAGGTAATCCCACACCCCGCTCCGAGGCCCCGGAGGCAACCAGCCCAAGCCCCGTCACGGCATGATCAGTCCCAGGCCTGGCCTGAATAGCGGTTGGTGGATCCCGCCCAGATTCCAACCAAACCTGTGATCCCTCGCCCCTCCCTAACCCCACAAAAAAATTAACTAAAAAGCAAACCAGGGGCCTCTTATTAAATTTATGACAGAGGCTCCTGTCCCTGCCCAACCATCTCTCAGGTCCCAATAATTGGGCCCGTCATCAAGAGGAGAGGTAGAAACAAAGGCGAGTCGCACCCAGGAATGGGGGGCACCCCTGAGCACAAATAAGTCTGTGCTTGAATAAAGCAGATGAACCATTGTCCTGGTAGGTCCAGCCAGGCAGGCAGTCCCATAGTCAATCAGGAAGATGTAAGACAGAAGGTCAGCAATATCTAGTCCACCAGCTCCCTGCCACTTGAGCTGGGTACCTTCTAGGTAACTTCCAAAACAGATCGGGCACCTCCCTCTCACAGAGGGCCCAGACCTATCTGGGAGCGGACAGGATACAAACCCGGGTAAAGCATACCTCCCTAGATCTCTCACCTCTAGGGAGGTGGCAGATGGTATAACTGATGGTATATCTGAGCCGCCCTCTCACAGCGGCTCAACTCCGGGACCTTCTGAGTCCAATGGGTTCATGGGGGAAAAGAGGAATTTGAGCAGCGATTACCAGGCATAACAACCTGAAGATAACAGATGTTCCAATTGCAGAGGTTCTTCTCAAAAACAAGGAAAGCGAGGAAGGATTGGACAACAGATAGGACCAAACCAGCTGGCGAAGATCAGTAGCTCAAGTCTAGCTGGCCATACAACACGGGCGACACAAGCTAACATGTGCCATCCGACGGCCAGCAATATACAGTGCCAACAGTCTGATGCCCAGCCATAGGTCCTCCTGTCGAAAATGGCCGCAAAATAGCCTCCAAACAGCCACCAACAGCCACATCGCTCCAATTCAACTCTCTGCACGCCGCTCCACAGCAATGCCATTTCATCCTCCATTTCCCAGGCTTCTGGCATTCTGGAGGCCTCTCTAGGCCACGGCTCTATTGGCTCCGAATATCAGCTGGTCAGAGCCCTCCAAGCCGCAGCTCCTCCCGACTCCACAGAGAGCCTCCGAGAAACGCCGGAGCCCGCAGAGATGATTCAAAACAGAGGGCTGCATTACCAACGAAGGTGCCGACCATCTCTTTTCTTAAATATTTCATCTCACCAGACCCCAACACAGAGGGAAAAGCACCTCTGCAGACCCTGCGGACTCAGGAAAACTCCAAAGGATGCCCAAACAGCTGGAACTCTCCGCGGAGCTCAGCCAAGCACGTCCGCCATCTTGGGCATGCGCAGTCAAATGGATTCTGACAATAATGTAGTGTCATCCTTGAGTAAAAACATTGGAAGTGACTTTGGAGATTCCTGAATTATATGCTGTTCTCAGGGCAGGCAGCTTCTATTACAGCATCCCCAAAGATAGTTGTTCAGCCTCTCTAAATAGCTTTTACCATTTTTCTTCCTAATGTCTACCTGAAGTCTACTTCCTTTTAATTTAAATATATCCTTTCTTGTCTTGACTTCTATTGTCTTGACTTCTACAGTTTTCCTCTATGTTCTTTATTATGGCCTTTTAGGTACTTGTCCCCCTTCATGGATTACTGCCTTGTCGTGGCGAAGGGGCTTGCGTAATTCAATGAAGCTATGAGCTATGCCGTGCAGGGCCACCCAAGACGGACAGGTCATAGCAGAGAGTTCTGACAAAACGTGATCCACTGGAGAAGGAAATGGCAAACCACTCCAGTATCTTTGCCATGAAAACCCTATGGACAGTACCAAAAGGCAAAACGATATGACGCTGGAAGATGAGCCCCTCAGGTCGGAAGGTGTACAATATGCTACTGGGGAAGAGCAGAGGGCTAGTACTAGTAGCGCCAGAAAGAATGAAGCGACTGGGCCAAAGCCGAAAGGATGCTCAGCTGTGGATATGTCTGGTGGTGAAAGGAAAGTCCGATGCTGTAAAGATTTTTTCTCCATAGGAACCTGGAATGTAAGATCCATGAATCAAGGAAAACTGGACGTGGTCAAACAAGAGATGACAAGACTGAACATTGACATCTTAGGTATCAGCGAACTAAAATGGACAGGAATGGGTGAATTTAATTCAGATGACCATCAGGTATACTACTGTGGGCAAGAATCCTTCAGAAGAAATGGAGTAGCCTTCATAGTCAATAAAAGAGTAGGAAAAGCAATACTGGGATACAATCCTCAAAATGACAGAATGATCTCAGTTCGAATCCAAGGCAAACCATTCAATATCACAGTAGTCCAGGTCTATGCCCCAACCACCAGTGCTGAAGAGGATGAAATTGACCAGTTCTATGAAGCACTACAGCACCTTATAGAACTAACACCAAAAAATGATGTTCTTATCATCATGGGGGATTGGAATGCTAAAGTAGGAAGCCAAAAGATAACTGTAATAACAGGCAAGTTTGGCCTTGGAGTGCAAAATGAAGCAGGGCACAGGCTGATAGAATTCTGTCAAGAGAATACAATGGTCATAGCAAACACTCTTTTCCAACAACCCAAGAGACGGCTCTACACATGGACATCACCAGATGGTCAACACAGAAATCAGATTGACTATATGCTCTGCAGCCAAAGATGGAGAAGCTCTATACAGTCAGTAAAAACAAGACCAGGAGCTGACTGTGGCTCAGACCATGAGCTTCTCCTTGCAAAGTTTAGGCTTAAACTGAAGAAAGTAGGGAAAAGCACTAGGCCACTCAGGTATGAATTAAATCATATCCCTGTTGAATATACAGTAGAGGTGACAAATAGATTTAAGGAATTAGATCTGATAGACAGAGTGCCTGAAGAACTATGGACAGAGGTTCGCGACATTGTACAACAGGTAGCAACCAAAACCATCCCAAAGAAAAAGAAATGCAAGAAAGCAAAATGGCTGTCTGAGGAAGCTTTGCAAATAGCTGAGGAAAGGAGGGAAGCGAAAGGCAAGGGAGAAAAAGAAAGATACACCCAATTGAATGCAGAATTCCAGAGAATAGCTAGAAGAGATAAGAATGCCTTCTTCAATGAACAGTGCAAAGAAATAGAAGAAAATAATAGAATAGGGAGGACTAGAGATCTTTTCAAGAAAATTGGAGAAATGAAGGGAACGTTTAATGCAAAAATGGGCATGATAAAGGACCAAAATGGCAGGGACCTAACAGAGGCAGAAGAGATTAAGAAGAGGTGGCAAAATTACACAGAAGAACTATACAAGAATGAGCTTAACGTCCCTGATAATCACAATGAGGTGGTCACTGACCTCGAGCCAGACATCCTAGAATGTGAAGTGAAGTGGGCCTTAGAAAAGCTGAGCAACAACAAAGCTAGTGGAAGTGACAGTATTCCAGCTGAGCTATTCAAAATCTTAAAAGACAATGCAGTAAAAGTGCTACACTCAATTTGCCAGCAAATTTGGAAAACTCAACAATGGCCACAGGATTGGAAAAGATCAGTTTACATTCCAATTCCAAAGAAAGGCAGTGCCAAAGAATGTTCAAACTATCGCACCATTGCACTCAATTCTCATGCTAGTAAAGTCATGCTTAAAATCCTACAAGCTAGACTTCAGCAGTATGTGGATCGAGAACTACCAGAAGTGCAGGCAGGATTTCGAAGAGGCAGAGGAACTAGAGATCAAATTGCCAACATACGCTGGATCATGGAGAAAGCTAGGGAGTTCCAGAAAAACATCTACTTCTGCTTCATTGACTATGCTAAAGCCTTTGATTGTGTGGATCATAACAAACTGTGGCAAGTTCTTAAAGAGATGGGAGTACCAGACCATCTTATTTGTCTCTTGAGAAACCTATATGCGGGTCAAGAAGCAACAGTGAGAACTGGACACGGAACCACTGATTGGTTCAAAATTGGGAAAGGAGTCCGGCAAGGCTGTATACTGTCGCCCTGCCTATTTAACTTATATGCAGAGCACATCATGAGAAAGGCAGGGCTAGATGAATCAAAAGTTGGAATTAAGATTGCCGGAAGAAATATCAACAACCTAAGATACGCAGATGATACCACTCTAATGGCAGAAAGTGAAGAAGAACTAAAGAGCCTCTTGTTGCAGGTGAAGAAGGAGAGTGCAAAACTTGGGTTGAAACTTAACATTAAGAAAACCAAGATCATGGCATCTGGCCCTCTCAATTCCTGGCAAATAGATGGGGAAGAAATGGAGGTAGTGACAGATTTTATTTTCCTGGGCTCCAAGATCACTGCAGATGGGGACTGTAGCCAAGAAATTAAAAGACGCTTGCTCCTGGGGAGGAAAGCCATGGCAAATCTAGACAGCACACTAAAAAGCAGAGACATCACCCTGTCAACAAAAGTGCGTATAGTCAAGGCTATGGTCTTCCCAGTTGCAACGTATGGCAGTGAAAGTTGGACCATAAGAAAGGCTGAGCGCCAAAGAATTGAGGCCTTTGAACTGTGGTGCTGGAGAAGACTCCTGCGAGTCCCTTGGACCGCAAGGCGATCAAACCGGTCAGTCCTAGAGGAGATCAATCCTGACTGCTCTTTAGAAGGCCAGATCCTGAAGCTAAAACTCAAGTACTTTGGCCACCTAATGAGAAGGAAGGACTCACTGGAGAAGAGCCTAATGCTGGGAAAGATCGAGGGCAAGAGAAGAAGGGGACGACAGAGAATGAGGTGGCTGGATGGAGTCACTGAAGCAGTAGGCGTGAGCTTAAATGGACTCCAGAAGATGGTAGAGGACAGGAAGGCCTGGAGGAATGTTGTCCATAGGGTCGCGATGGGTCAGACACGACTTCGCAGCTAACAACAACAACAAGGTACTTGTCATATCTTTGCAGTCTTTTCTTCTCCAGGCTGAACCAGTGAAGCTACACTTGGAATATTGCATCGAGTTCCAGACACCATGGTACAAAAAAGATGTTGAGATTCTGGAAAGAGTGTAGAGTAGAGCAACAAAGTTGATGAGGGGTTTGGAAGTTAAACCATACAATGAACGCTTGAGGGAACTAGGTATGTCTAGTCTAATGAAGAGAAGGACTAGGGGTGACATGATAGAAGTCTTCCACTACTTGAGGGACTATCACAGAGAAGAAGGCATTGACCTATTCACCAAAGTACCTGAGAGCAGGATAAGAAGTGACAGACAGAAGATCTTTAAAGAGAAATCCATAACTAATCTAGAACTAAGGAGAATTTTTCTGACAGTGAGAACAATTAATCAGTGGAACGTCTTACCTCTGGAAGTTGTGGGTGCCCGATTATTGGAGGTTTTCAAGAAGAGACTGGACTGTCATTTGTCTGGAATGGTATAGACTCTCCTGCTCAAGCAGGGGGTTAAACTAGAAGACCTCCAAGTTCCCTTCTAATCTTATTATTCTGTATTATATAATAAGACCTTCAACTGTTCCTGATTAAGTTTTCTTTTCCAACTCCTTATGGTCTGAAACATTAGATATGCCCCTCCTAAAATGTAATGCTCAAAACTGGATACAATATTCTAGGAGTAATCTGATCAGCACAGAATAAAGAACAATGACTTCTCTTAATCCTGATATTATCCTTCTGTAGCTTAGAATTTCTGCCTGGTTGTTTGCAGCTACATCAGAAATGTTGCTTCATTGTAATCCATCAAGATACCCAGCTCTTTACTACATATAATATAGCCCAGTATGATTCCCCCATATCTTCTACTTGGGTCTTTTGTTCTTATTACTCAAAACTCAAAAAAGGCCTCCTTGGCATTTGTTCCTGCTGAATTTTATCTTGTTGATTGGTGTCTGGTGCCAGGATTCTCCTAGATCTGTCCTGCAAGAGGTTTGCTGTCCTCCTTATTTCTGCTAATCTGAATTGTAATCTTTTCTAAACCCTCATCCAAGTATTTTATAAATAAATGAAACAGTATAGGACCAAGAACAGATAAGCTACTCAACCCTTCTCTCCATCTTGACATGGAGCCATTGGTGTACATTTATGTAAGTTCTTACAATAGAACAAATATAACATTTCTGCTTGGATCAATGCATTGGGCTGATCAGCATTTTGCACCAAACGTAAGAATGACCATCCAGCACTGAATGAAATGGTAAAGAAGTTAACCACCCATTTGAACTAACTAACCAACTAACCAGCCAGCCAGCCAGCCAGCCAGCTAACTAATTAACTAACTAATAAAAACAAGTCTGTCTAATCTTCATCCCACCCAATTCTATAACAGAAGAACAGAGTTGGAAAGGACCTTGGAGTTCTTCTAGTCCAACCCCCTGCTCAAGCAGGAGACCGTATACCATTTCAGACAAATGGTTGTCTAGTCTCTTCTCAAAAGCCTCCATTGCATTGATGCTAAGCTCCATTAATGGTGGTGGAACTTGCTTCCAAATGAACAGGTTTAAGACGATGCCATTAACTTGATTCATTTTGACATAAAACAAGACAGCATTGATTTATGAATGGGGAGAGGGTCAGACAGAGACCCCAGATTCTCATTCAGGCTCCAGATACCTCTTTATTTCTCCTTTCCAAGCTCATTCTTTCCTTGACAATTGAGAATGGGCAGTGTAGTTCTTCTGAAGGAGAAAACTCAAGATTTTTCTTGCAAGTCTAAAATAATAACTAGGATGTTTTTAAAGAAGGAGGAGGAAGAGGAGGAAGAGGAAGAAGAAGACATATTATAGACTCTGTTTCCCAATATTAAACATGATCCCTGGTAATGGGCCCTATTGTGTAGTGGGTTTTGGACCGCGTGGACCACATGGAAAGACGCCAGGCAGATGAGTGCAGCATATCAGCTCTTTATTGTGGTCAGACTGAACTGGAACAAAGGGGCTGCCTGATCCCTTATATACCTGGCCAGATACACCCCAGGCCAATCCCTTTAACTGAATTTCCCACCGTCCACGAGCCAGCCAATCCTGTCGCAGTATAGTGCCACCAGGAGGTGTCAGTGGCGACTGCTAATATGATCACCCAACTATATACATCTATATACATAACACCACTTCCTCCAGAAGAACAAACAATAAACAACAACACCAAAAAACCGAATACACTGTTGCACTGGTTATTTCTTTTGCGACACCACATGACCCACACCCTCATGACCTTACATAGTCTTCTAGATACGTGGGTGGCCGATGAGTCCTGAATGACCATCTCATAGTTTGCTCACCGGCTTGATCAGCAGAGTCATTACTTGAGTCCTGGCACTGGGCCCTAACAACCACATTGTCATGGTAGGCCTGTGCCTGTTGTTGCTCAGCCCTGCCAAAACTCTCTGGCGACTGTTCGATGACTGTGAGATCCTCCTCCATCCCTGGACCCATTGCTGATGGTTGCTGGGGTTGGTCGGTTTGTGACTTTTCAGGAGCACGCTTCCTCAATTGGTCTATGTGTCGCCTGACCTGGCGGCCTCCCTCCACCTCTACAATGTATGACAACAGCCCCGTTTTGGCAACTACCACCCCCTGAATCCACAAATGCCCCGGCCCATAGTTCCTAACCCAAACCATTTCACCAATGTTTATTTCCCTGGTAGGTCTTGGTTGTTCTGTCTCTGCGGCCACTCTGTTGGGGTGGAGTCTGTCCAACTTGGTGATAAGCCATCATCCCCAATGTAGTTCTGCAGGACTCTTGCCAGTGGTTGTGCATGATGTGGTATGTTGTGCCAGAAGGAATTGAGCCAACCTTTGGTGCCAGTCTCCACTGATGATACGTCTCAACACGTCCTTAGTCGTTCTCACCATGCATTCTGCTTGCCTATTGGATGACAGGTGACATGCCTAATCAAGTTGGCCCTAGTGAAAGCCTGGAAATCAGCAGATGTGAATTGTGGGCCGTTATCAGAGACTAACACATCAGGCAGGCCATGTGTGGCAAATAGTCCCCTGAGCACCTGGACAGTCTTTGCTGTGGTCATACTCACAACCGGAACCACCTCCAGCCATTTGGAATAGCTATCTACCACCACCAAAAATAGTTGTCCTTGAAATGGTCCAGCATAATCAATGTGTACCCTGGACCAGGGAGTGTGTGTTACTTCCCACTTATGTACTGGGGCGTGCGGTTGCTCTGGCCTGGACCTTTGGCAAATGTAGCACCCTGCTACTTGTTCCTCTATACTTTTATCCAGGTCAGGCCACCACATGTAACTCCATGCTAACGCCTTCATCCTGACTATGCCTGGATGTCCTTCGTGTAGCTACTGCAAAACCTTCTCCCTCAATTTCTCTGGAATAATGACCCTGCTACCCCACAATAGGCATCCCTTATGAGAAGACAACCCATGTCTCCTTGTGAAGTATGCCTGTAACTCTTGGCCTGGGTTCTTCTCTTGCCACCCTGAGACTACCCACGTTAAAATCCTGCTCAGAACCCTGTCTACTGTGGTACCGGCAGCAATGTCCTTAGCTTGGAGAGGGCACTCTGGGAGATCTTGGATAGCCAGTATTTGTTCGGCCAGTGTCAGATCAGGCTCAGTCATGATTAAAGGTAACCTACTTAATGCATCTGCATGGCCCATATCCTTTCCTGGTTTGTGGACCAGTTTGCATGTGTACGCAGATAGAAATATGGACCACCTTAACATCCTCGGGGATAGAATTTGTGGAGTTTGTTATTTGTCATGAACAGTCCCAACAGTGGTTTGTGATCCATGAAAATAGTGAATTCCCTGCCATACAGGTAATCATGAAATTTCTTGACTCCCGATACTATTGCCAGGGCCTCCTTATCAATTTGAGCGTAATTTCTTTCCACCCTAGACAGCGTTTGGGAGTAATAAGCAATAGGCTTCTGCTCCCCATTTTCCTCTATATGATTCAGAACAGCGCCCACACCATAAGGGGATGCATCACATGTGATGCAGATGGGCTTATTTTCTATAAAATGTGTGACAATTGAATTACTGGACAAAAGTTGTTTTAAATTTTTGAAACTGTGTTCATGGCCGTGGTCCAATTCCATGGGGTTTTCTTGTCCAAAAATCTGTGTAAAGGCTCAGCAATTGCTGCTTTGTGAGGCAAGAATGCATGATAAAAATTAAGTAATCCCAGAAAAGCTTGCAATTCAGCCTTGTTCTTAGGAGTAGGAGCCATTTTAATTGCTCTTACCTTGTTATCAGTTGGGTGAATTCCCTTGGCATCAATTCTGAACCCTAAGAATTCAGTGGATGCCACTCTAATGCTGCACTTTTCCTTTTTTAGTTTGAGCCCTGCAGAGTGGAATCTGTTTAAAACAGCCTGCAGCCTGTCAGCCAAAATCTCCTCAGACTCCCCAGCAATCAGGACATCATCAAAATAAGGGCATACTCCAGGTATGCCCTTCAAAGTCTTCTCCATCACCTCCTGAAAAATTCCAGGAGCTACAGAGACACCAAACTGCAACCGGTTAACTCTGAAAGCTCCTCTGTGTGTAACAATTGTCTGAGCATCAGCTGTCTCCTGGGTAACTGGGAGCTGCTGGTACGCTTGCACTAAATCTAACTTGCCAAAGATGGCACCGCCCTGGACTGCAGAGAGGACGTGCTGGACCATCAGGACCGGGTAAGCATGCGGATTTAAGGCCCGGTTCACCGTGGCCTTATAATCTGCACAATTTTAACCTCCCCATTGGCCTTAAGTGGGGTAACTATGGGGGTCTCCCAATCTCCCCCCTCCACGGGCTCTAACACGCCTTGTTTAACTAACTTATCCAATTCGCTCTCAATCTTACACAGGGCTTAATTCGTACCGGCAACACATTCGGGTTTAACTTAAATTTAATGGGGGGGCCCTCTGTATTTGCCAAGTTTACCATCGAATATGTCTGCAAATGTTTTGCAGATGGATTTGAGGCTTTTTGGCTGGGTATTATGGATCCCAGAGATCCCAATACCCGAAGCCTCAAACCAATTCAGCCCCACTAAACTAGTCCTCTGTCCCTCGGTTACCAGTACGTCCAAGGGACCCTGGAAATCCTTAAACCCCACTAACATGGTGGCCTCCCCCTTGATTTTAATAGGGAAATGCTGGAAATCGGACAACTGTATGCTGGTGGGTTTCAATGGAACCCACCGCTTGCTCTGGCTGCAAACCACTTTAAAAGTCTCATCAGAAATTATTGGGACTGCAGAACCGGAGTTGAGCTCCATCTTGCAAGGTACACCTTGCAGATGGACCTCTAGTTTAATTTTTGGGGTGAGCAGATGGTGGATTTCCGTGTGAGACACGGTCCTCCTACTCTCACAAAAATTAGGAGGTGTGCGCTGAGGGGGCTCAGTACCTTTCAGCTCCGCATCCAGGGATTGAGGTTCATGCCGGCTGTCCCAGTTGCGATTCCGGCAGATGGCTTGGTTGTGACCCATCTTGCCACAGGAACGACACTTCACGGTTCTGAACTTGCAGGTCGCTCTCGGGTGATTCCCTCCACAGCTGGCAAATTTTTGGACATTTCCTCTGCAGCTGCTGCAGCTGCAACCGGTGCATTTGTTGGCTGTTGTGGTCTTTCTCTGGCTTCCGTCATTGTTGTGCCGCATTAGGTGTTTTCCTAGCTTTTGAAGTACAGCATCTATTTCTTCTTCCTCGACCGCTTCCCCGCTTCCACCATATGCAGTGCTCTCCTGGTGGACTGTACCTTCTGAGTTGCTGCTGGGTTGGTATGTGGGCTGGTCTGAGCTGCTGGATGCCTCGTGGGCCCTTACCTCGTCCAGGAGCTCTTGCAGAGTCATGGACGGTTTTGCTAGTATTTTTGACGCAGCCGGTTGTCCCTTAAACCTAATACAATCTGGTTGCGAATTCTTTCTTCGAGATTGGGGAACTTGCAAAGACGGGTGGCTTGTCTCACGGCCGCAATGTATTTAGCCATCGCTTCACCCAGTAACTGCATCCACTGGGCAAAGTGGAACCGCCAGAACATTTCAGACCTCTTTGGCATAAAATGCCCACTTAATTTTTTTTTAAATCCCATTTATATCCCGCCCTTCTCTGAAGACTCAGGGCGGCTTACAATTTAAAGCACAAATCAATGTGCTTAGCAATGTCCGTGAGGTCCTTGTAGGAAACGGCTGTGATGAGCACTGGTGAACACAACCCGCCAGCCACATCATAAATGTCCAGACCACTGAGGCACAGCAAAGCTGCCACTTTAAACTGGTCTTCCGTGATCCAGTTAACCAGTAGGTACCCTTTGACCTGTCCCAGATGCGACTCCCAGCACTCGGGCTGGCTGATGTCGAATTCATGGATCTGGCTGAGTTTTGCCATGCTGAGTCCGATCCGGCAGATGCTGCTTTGTTAGAATATATTTAGAGAGAGAGATCTCTTTCCTCGGTCCCTAGTGACTTCAGCTAGTGCATCAGCTTGTGATTCAGCTCTGAACAAAACAGCAATCCCACCTTCATCGCCACTATTGTGTAATGGGTTTTGGACCGCGTGGACCGCTTGGAAAGACGCCAGGCAGTTGAGTGCAGCATATCAGCTCTTTATTGACTGAACTGGAACAAAGGGGCTGCCTGATCCCTTATATACCTGGCCAGGTACACCCCAAGCCAATCCCTTTAACTGAATTTCCCGCCGTCCGCAAGCCAGACAATCCTGTCGCAGTATAGCACCACCAGGTGGTGTCAGTGGCCACTGCTAATATGATCACCCAACTATATACATCTATATACATAACAGCCCCATCATAAATAATTGTTTAATGAGAAGGCTTTCATACTTGGCAGTTCCTCAGTACCCTAAAATAATACATTAATTACAGCAATGTCAGTTAGGCAGCTGTGTTAACCTCTTTCTCACTTTGTCAGCTATATCAGGGAGGGAAGAGATGAGGGGAGGAGAAATGTCTTAAGTGTTTTTTTGATGAAAGATTCCTTCTCCCCATATTTGGGTCAACAGGGTGCATAAAAAAAAACCACTTAGGACACACACACACACACACACACACACACATATACACACATATATATGTGTATATATATATGTGTGTGTGTGTGTATTAGAAAGAAAAGAATCGAGCACCAGATAGAAAAATAAACTGTTTAATATGCAAAACACTTAGCTTTCATCGGCCAAACTGCCTACATTGTTAGAGTAAGAATTGGAGATCCGGGGGTTTGCCTATATAGCCGGCTGCTTTTGCACCCTGCTCATTGAGCAGATCACCGGTCTATTAACTTCAATTGGCCATAACGTTTCTAAATGTCCTGCATTTCTTTGCGTGCTTGCAGGATCAAAAGTTGTTTTCTTATTCATGGTCACTCCTCTGGTGAGGGTATACACATCAGAGAGCCGATTACCCAGCCACAGTTGCTTTGTACCTCCCCCTCTCTTCTTTGGTTGAACCTGGACCTCCGTCTCAAGACCTAAAGCCGCGCATGTTGTGCATTCATCCTTCCTGGGGATCATTGTTGTGGCCATGCCCTCCAAATTGGGATCTAATACAGGGCATGTCCAAAAGTCCAAAGGAGTCAGGGCGGTTTACAGGGTGAATTAAAAAACAAAGATACAAAAGTTAAAAACAGATTAAAAAAAATTATATTCGTCCCTGCATAAGTAAAACCCCAGTTAAAATTAAGATTAAAGCTAAAATTAGAATTGTCAGCCTGGGCCAGAGAGCTCGAAGAGCCAGGTCTTCAGGTCCCGTCGGAATGAACGGAGGTCGGGGGCAGTCCTCAGCTCCACTGGCAGCTGGTTCCAAAGGGCAGGCGCACCCACTGAGAAGGCCCTATCCCTGGGTGTCGTCCGCCGGCAATCTCTTACTGGTGGCACCCTGAGAAGATCCTCCCTGTGGGAGCGCACTGGAGGAAGGGAGCTTGATGCCGGCAGCAGGTGTTCCCTCAGATATCCCGGACTCAAGCCATTTAGGGCTTTATAGGTCATCACCAGCACCTTGAATCTCACCCGGAGGGCAACCGGGAGCCAATGCAGCTCGCGGAGTAGAGGTGTTACATGGGAGTATCGGGAAACCCCCATCACAACTCGTGCGGCTATATATATATATATATATATATATATATATATATATATATATATATATATATATATATATATATATAAAGTATTGTCAAGTCTTTTGAATACACCTTGCTAATTAAATCTTTCTTTCCTGTTTTGGCCTAACCCAAGGCTATCCACAGGATATAGTCACAATGTATGACAGCTCATTATTTGTGTAAATTATTCAAATTGCTAATAAAGAATTTAGGGAGGCTGATAAATAATAATAAATAAATAATAAATTTACCTGTGTGTGTGTGTGTACATATATACATATAAATATACATATATACACATATACATATGAGCAGCCGGTTCTCTGTGTGGATGCTGCTTCCGGAAGTCCATTCTGAGTCTGACCAACAAAAAATTAGCAATCGGTGGAGTGAACTGGCTGAATCCCACCACTGTCTATATCTATATCTATATATCTATATCTATATCTACATATATCTATCTATATTTATATCTATATCTATATAATTATATCTATCTATCTATCTATCTATCATCTATCTATCTATCTATCTATCTATCTATCTATCTATCTATCTATCTATCTATCTATCTATCTATCTATCTATCTATGTGTATATGCATATCCCTCTTGGCAAGCCTAGTCAGATTTAAGACAGATTTCCTGTCAGTGTGAACACTTAACCAGTGGAACAGTTTGCCTTCAAAAATTTTGAGTGTTCCCTCTGTTATGTATTGGTGTAAAATACTTGGAAACCATTATTGTTAGTTAACTGTTGTGTCTGTTTAAACTCCAGACTGATTGTCTCCAGAGTTGTTACTTGTGTTTTGAGTGGGAAAGACTACTTTAATTCCATTGGCCACCGCCTAGCAGTGGTCTGTATAAATAGAAGCTTAGCGGCAGTCCATGCTGCTTCTGTGTTAAACTTAATAAACGTGTTGTTGTTTTTCACCACTGCCTCATTGGTTTAGACTGGTTCAATGCCCTGGGTATCTATGTGACTGGCATTAACAGAATGCAAGCAGCGGATCTGTTGGCAGTTTGCCAGGAATTTGCTGATGTTTTCAGCCCTAGCTTAGGCAAGTACAAGGGACCTCCAATTGCCCTCCACCTTCATCCAACCATAACCCCAATCAGGATCAAGCCTCACAGAGTGCCTTTTGCCCTCAAACCAAAAATAGATGCAGAGCTGGACAAGCTGGTGCAACAAGGCATGTTTATTTATTTATTTATTTATTTGTTTGTTTTTATAAACCGCCCTTCTCCCGAGGGACTCGGGGCGGTGTACAGAGTAAGGTAGGTATACAGATTGAACAATAGTGAAAAACAATAGTAAAAACAACTGAGACCCCAAGAGCTATCAGGCCAGGCCGGACTGCTGGAACAGGTAAGTTTTTAAATCGCGCCGGAAGGTGCGGAGGTCGGGGGCCATCCGGATTTTGGTTGGCAAACAGTTCCAGAGGGCTGGCGCACCTACTGAGAAAGCCCTCCCCCTGGGGGCCACCAGCCGACATTCCTTGAGCGGTGGCACCCTGAGGAGGCCCTCTCTGTGGGAGCGCACAGGACGGAGGGGTGTTGACGTTGGCAGAAGGTGCTCCCGTAGGTAGTCCGGACCCATGCCATGTAGGGCTTTGTATGTCATTGTTAGCACCTTGAATTTCACTCGGAAGGCAACCGGAAGCCAGTGCAGCGCACGGAGGAGAGGTGTGATATGGGAGTATCGGGAGGCCCCCAAAAGTGTCCGTGCAGCTGCACTTTGCACCAGTTGAAGCTTCCGAGTGGATCTCAAGGGCAGCCCCATGTAGAGAGCGTTACAGTAGTCTAGGTGAGAGGTCACAAGTGCATGGGTGACTGTACGTAAGGCATCCAGGTCCAGATAAGGTCGTAGTTGGCGCACCAGTTGAACCCGTGAGAAGGCCCCCTTGGTCACAGCTCCTATGTGATCTTCCAGGGATAGCTGCGAGTCTAGGAGGACACCCAGGTTGCGGGCCCTATCCACAGGGGGTAATAACTCATCCCCGATGTTAAGGGGTGGAATGATCTGAGTATCCTGGCTTGCCGGTACGTACAGCCATTCAGTCTTGTCCAGGTTGAGTTAAAGCCTGTTCCTCCCCATCCATTCCCGGACCGCTTTCAGGCAGCGGGACATCACGTCGAGGGCATCACTGATGCTGTTTGGAGTTGAGATGAAAAGCTGGGTGTCATCAGCATACTGATGGTACCCTACTCCAAAGCTACGAATGATCTCACCCAGCGGCTTCATGTAGATGTTGAACAGGAGAGGCGAGAGGACCGACCCCTGAGGGACTCCGCAAACGAGAGGCCTCTGGGTCGACCTCTGTCCTCCCGCCAGCACCGACTGCGAGCGACCCTGGAGAAAGGAGGAGAACCACCGCAGAACCGTGCCTCCCACTCCCAGTCCCCTGAGGCGCCGCAGCAAGATATCATGGATGGTATCGAAAGCCGCCGAAAGGTCTAATAAGACTAGGACAGAGGAATGGCCCCTGTCCCGGGCTCTCCAGAGATCATTCATCAGAGCGGCCAATGCCGTCTCCGTGCTGTAGCCCGGCCTGAAGCCCGATTGGCACGGGTCTAGATAAACCGCTTCATCAAGGACCTGAGGAAGTTGATGCGCCACCACGCTCTCAACAACCTTCGCAAGGAAGCGAAGATTGGAGACTGGACGAAAGTTATTCAATGAGGTTGGGTCCAAGGTGGGCTTCTTGAGGAGAGGTCTCACCACCGCCTCCTTCAAGGCGGTGGGGAAGTGACCCTCACTCAGAGAAGCAGAGATGACCGCCAGAAACCAGCCTCGTGTCCCCTCTCGAGCTGCATAAGCTAGCCAGGAAGGGCACGGGTCCAGTAAGCATGTGGAGGAGCTCAACCTCCTCATAATCCTGTCCACTTCCTTCGGAGTCACAGGATCAAATTCCTCCCAGATGACGTCGACAAGACTGTCCATGTCCTGTTCCTCCAACTCTGCCCAGTTGGAGTCCAGGCCGGTTTGAATCCGAGCGATTTTATCCAACAGATATCCTCGGCTCGACCCTGCAAGGGTTCCTCCCTCACCTCTTGGTTCAGTAGGGAGCGAGTCACTCTGAACAAGGCAGCCGGGCGATTATCTGCGGACGCGATGAGGGTGGAAAAGTAGTTGGATTTTGCCACCCTTATCGCTGCGAGATAAGACCTGGTGAGGATTCTTAGTCGCAATCGGTCGGATTCGGATCGACTGGATCTCCAACGGCTCTCTAGGCCCCGTCTCCGACGCTTCATCTCCCGGAGCTCCGCGGTGAACCATGGGGCTCGCTGGGATCTGCGCTGGGTCAGGGGCCGCAGAGGTACAACTCGGTCCAGAGCCTCCGTGGCTGCCCTTTCCCAGGCTTCCACTATGGCATCCGCCGAGCTGTGAGCAGGGAGTGCATGTGGGTCCCCAAGCGCTGCCTGGAACCTATCAGGGTCCATTAGGCGCCTAGGGCGGTACCATCTGGTTGGCACCGTGCACCCACGGCGGGGGGTGGCGAAGGGGAAGTCTAGCCGTAGGAGGTGATGATCGGTCCATGACAGGGGTGTAATGGTCGTGGCGCCCCCACCGATATCATCACGCCACCGTCCAGACAAGAACACCAAGTCGGGGGTGTGGCCTCCCTCATGAGTCGGTCCAGAAATTATTTGCGACAGGTCCATGCCCGCCATGGAAGCCATGAACTCCCGAGCTAGTTCGGACGATCCTCCCAGGGATGGTAGGTTAAAGTCGCCCAAGACCATGAGTTTTGGGAATTCAACCACCAACCCTGAGAGGACATCGAGTAGCTTGGGCAGGGCTGCCGCTGCACGATTAGGTGGTAGGTACACCAGCAGCAGGCCCAACTGCGCCCCCGGGCCGTATCTCAGAAGGAGAGACTCACACCCGACTATCTGAGGGACGGTGGTCTCTCGCGGGCTAAGGGACTCCCTGATGATTACTGCCACTCCTCCGCCCCTCCCATGGGCCCGAGGCTGGTGCAGCACCTGGAAACCTGGCGGGCAGAGGTCAACCAGAGGGACACCACCCTCTGGGCCCAGCCAGGTTTCCGTGATGCAAGCCAGGTCTGCGTGCTCGCTCTCCACTAGGTCACGAACAAGGTGAGCCTTGTTAGCTACGGACCTGGCATTTAGGTAGACCAGCCTGAGCATAGGAGGCTGCACACCTTCGTTCCCGGGTCCTCCGGGGAAGTACAGAGGGTCGGAGCGTCTCACCGCTTGTACAGAGCGGAGATGACTCTCCCGGTGACGATACGGCCCTCTGCTTGTGCACCTTCTGCCGTTCCCCACCATCCTGGGAATTGGCTGTTCGTCAGCTCGCCACTGGGCTTTGTCGGCGACTGGTCCTCGTTCTCCACCTTCGTGAATGGTCGTAGGCCTGGCCTGCGCTATGGTAGCTGGAAGGCCCGCCTTCACCGAGCAACCATAGTCTTTTCCCGCCCCCCCTCCCTAACCCGACAAAGAACTTAACTAGGAACTTAACCAGGGGCCTCTTGTTGGACTTGTGCTGGAGGCCCCTGACCCTGCCTGGCCATCTCTCAGAGGCCCAATTGTCGGGCCCGTCATCGAGATTCGATGTATTGTAGGCGGGACGCACCCAGGAGAGGGGGGAACTCCTGAGGGCGAGTAGGTCTGTGCTCGAATATTGGAGAAGCATAGAGTCACAGGGTTTTTGGGAAGGCGGTCCCCTCGGTGGAGAATTGGAAGGAGGGTCGAGTTGGGTAGGTGGGTATCTGGACCGTCACCCAGCCACTGCCACTTGGCTGGGTGAACCCCAGAAGCAGGCCACTCCCCATCCTCTCACGATGGGTTGTGACTCTGCTTCCGGGGGTGGTCCAGGACCCACTCTGGGTGAAGCACACCCCATAGAGCTCTCACCTCTATGGGGCTGCAGGTGTAAGGTCAAGCCACTCTGCCACCATGGCTTGCACCCAGGCCCATCATGTCCTGTGGGGCGAGGGTGGGCAGGGGGGTTGAGAGTTGGTAGAGGCAAGATGATGATGGCCTTGCTGGTCTAGTCACCGCTATTTCCACTGGTCAGCTGCATCGTGGCGTCTTTTGGTTGAAGTTCGGCACGGAGACACCGTCGGCACCCAGGGTATGGGCCGGAGATGCCACGCCGCGTCTAGTAGTGGTGCCGTCGAGGGTTCTTGGTAAAGGTGGTCGACCGGGGTCTGGAGAAGCTTATGCTGCTGACGCTTTCGCTGCTGCTCCGCTGCATAGCTGCTCCCCGGATCCGCTGGTCCGCGGCGTCTCCCTGATGTAGGTCGGAAGTCGGAAGTGCCGCCGCCTAGGGCTAGGTCAAGGTGGTCGAGGAAGGATAAGGCGCTGGCCCTCACTCAAGATGGCTGCAGCGGTTCTGGGGGTCGGCCGGAGACGCCAGGCCATTGCTGCTAGCGCCACTGTCAAAGGCCCCTCAGAGGTGGTCGATGGGGCCCGCATAGCCGGTCTGCGGTGTCTCCTTGATCCCATGGAGACGCCGCCGCTATTCAGGAGCAGGCCAGGAGGTCGAGGCAGAGCAGCGACTCCGGTCCTGCTCAGGGTGGCTGCTGCAGCTGCCACTTCCGCCGCCCAGCTGATCCAGCTGATCCGTGGCGCCTTTCTTGGTCTTCTCAGATGCCGCCGTTGCCCAGGGGGAATATCAGGGAGCCGAGGAAGGGCGGAGACGCCGGCCTCAGTCTGGATGGCTGCAACAGCTGCAGCGGCTCAGGGGCGGGTCGGAGGTGCCACACCGCCACTGCCTCCGCCGGTGTTCAGGCCCGTGGGGAGACGACAGACTAGGGCCCCGCGGAGCTCTCACCGTCACCGTTGCTGACGATGCCGCTGCCTCCGCCACCCAGCTGGTCCGCGGCGCCTCCGTTGATCGCTCGGAGACGCCGCCGCTGCCCGGGAGTCGATCAGGGGGCCGGGGCAGAGCAGAGCTGCCGGCCCCTCTCGGATGGCTGCAGTGGCTGTAGTGGCTTAGGGGCGGGCCGGAGACGCCTCGCCACCACTGCCACTGTCGCTGTTAGGCTCCTGGGACCGATGATCCGACTGGGGGCTGGAGAGCTGTCGCCGCTGCTGCTGTTGTCCTCGTTGTCAGCGCCTCTGCCGCACAGCTGATCTGCGGAGATGCCGCCCTTGCCCGGCAGAAGAACAAGCGGTAGAGGCAGGGCAGAGGCATTGGCCCCATTTACAACGGCCGCCAACGGCCCAGGCGGCGGGGCGGAGATGTCCCGGCGCCCCTATGGCTGATTCGGGAGGCAGCGGGCGGCACATTTGCCCAGCTCATCTGCCCAAACTTCTGACCCCACCCCAGGGGTCCATTGACATCCCTGGGGGGCTCCTGGGGGGACGCCTTACCATTGGGGGCTACGGAGCTCTCCCCAGCGCGTCCGCCATCTTTGGAGCCGGAAAAAAAAAATAGCAGTGTGTGGGAGACACCCATAGTTACACCACTTAAAGCCAATGGTGAGGTGCACGGATTACAAGTGCACTATAAACAGAGCACATCAACAACATGCATATCCGGTGCATGTAGTCAGCCATATTCTGGCATCTCTACAGGGAGGTCGCATATTTGCCAAATTGGATTTGGTCCAAGCCTATCAGCAACTGCCTGTGGATGATGCCACGGCGGAATCTCAGACCATAGTCACCCACAGGGGAGCTTTCAGGGTAAGATGCCTACCATTGGGGGTCAGTGTAGCCCCAGAGCTTTTCCAAAGTGTGATGGAGCACATGCTAAAAAACATTCCAGGTGTATGCCCTTATTTTGATGACGTCCTCATAGCTGGGGAGTCAGTAGAAATCTTGGCAGAATGGCTCAAAGCCATCCTTCACCATTTCCATGAAGTGGGGTTGAAACTGAAGAGGGAAAAATGCAAAATAGGGGTAGATTCAACCAAGTTCCTCAGTTTCCACATAACTGCCTCAAGCATTCATCCAGCTGAATTCAAGCTTAAAGCTATTCAGCAGGCTCCCAGTCTTAAGTCAAAGTGGGAGCTTCAGGCATTCTTAGGGCTACTCAATTTTTATCATGCCTTTGTTCCACACAAGGCCGCAGTGGCAGAGCCCTTACACAGGCTCTTGGACAAAAAAGCACAGTGGCTCTTCCGGTGGCGACGCGATGCCGAAGACAGCCGTTTTCGGGCTGCCCGCTCCGCAGCTGTGTTTTTCCATCGTAAACAGCGCCGATCAGCTGTTTAGATGGATTTGAAGCCCCCTCCTCGGGAGAAGAGGAGGGGTGAGGCCCCAGGTAGGGGTTGAGCTCTCTGGGGCCGCCTGAGCTGAGAGCTTGGGCGGCTGAAGGATGAGCCCCCCCGAAGCCTGGGTTGGTCCGAGCTGCGCAGCGCCTCTGCTCTGGGATTATTGGAGCAGAGCCAGGCGTTAGCAACCACCCCTGCCAAATGGAAATACTTTTGATTATCAAGAAGCAGGCAGAGCGGTACAGGAGGTCAAGGTGAAGTGGACTCTTTATTTTTACTCTCTAGCTCAATGGATTTTATAGCTTCAAAGTGAAAGTGAGTAATAAGTGAAAGTGGGGGAAGATGGCGGCTAAAACTTCTAAAGCTCTTCGGAATGTGGGGTCTTCCCTGGTGCAAGAGACCTCATTGCAAGCTTTGTTTCCTCCTGCATCTCCCCCAGCATTGACGCTTAAGGATTTACAAGACGCTCTTGGAAAGCATGTACAATTGATGTCTGATATGATGGATGAAAAGTTGAAAAAGCTGGAGGAGAAAATGGAGGAGAAAATGGAGAAATTGGAGAAGAAGATAGAAGAGAAGCTGAGAGCAATGAGGCGGGACATTGTGTCTAAGGTTGAATCCGTAGCTGAATGTGTGCTACAGCTGGATATAAAAGTGGAGGATCTCAGTCAAAAGAACTCTATATTAGAAGCAAAGGTATTAGAAAATTTAATTTAATTTTTAATTTATTAATATTTCTATACCGCCCTTCTCCCGAAGGACTCAGGGTGGTGTACAGGGCAAGAATAAAACATAAAGTTACAAAAATTAAAAAGTAATTAAATACATGCCCATAAAAACAATAAATACATTAATAAAACCCCCAATAAAATGATAATAAAAACCCCAGCAATCCCACCCTCAGGCCAGGCCGGCTTGTTCGAACAGGTATGTTTTCAGATCGCGGCGAAAGGAGCAAAGATCAGGCGCCGTCCGGAGCTCAACTGGTAACTGGTTCCATAACTCCGGGGCGCCCACAGAGAAAGATCTCCCCCTGGGGGCCACCAATCTACATTCTCTGACCGGTGGCACCCTGAGGAGTCCCTCTCTGTGGGAACGCACAGGGCGGAGGAAAGTTGACGCCGGCAGCAGGTGTTCCCTAAGGTACTCCGGCCCCCTGCCATGTAGGGCTTTAAATACCATAACTAGTACCTTGAATCTCACCCGGAAGACAAATGAAAATATAAGGGATAAAATGGACGAAGAATTGAGCCTTGTTCAGTATAATCAGATGCAGTATGCTATTAGAATTAGGGGTTTAAAGGAGAATGGTAAAGAAGATTTAAAGCAGCTGATTTCTGAGGCTCTGGAAGGGGTACTGGGCCAGTCAGCATCTGAAATTAAGGGAAATATGGACAAAGTTTTTCGTGTAAATTCATGGATTGCAAGACAGAAGAAGTTACCCAGAGATGTGGTGGTCTATTTTACAAAGAGAGTAATGAGAGATGAAGTTATTCAAGCTGCTTATGATACTAATTTGGTAGTGGATGAGCAAGAAGTTTTGGTTTTAAAAGAGATCCCTCCGAAGATCCTAAGGAGAAGGAAAGATTTTGCATTTTTGGTACAGGAACTTAAGAAACGTGATATTAAGTTTAGATGGGAGATTCCAGTTGGATTGGTGGCGACGTATGAAGGTAAAAGACATCGTTTGGTTACTGTGGCTCAGGCACGTGATTTTTATAGTAATGTGTTAAAAGCAACCCCCCTATCATTTTTGGAAGCTGCAAAAGGATACGGTGGGGGAAAGCCTCAAGATGTTACAGATAGACAGACAGAGGACAATGGTGTTGGAGAGGATCAAGTCACAGTTTCATCAGTTGCTGCAGGAGGCCAGAAGAGGACGTGTGCCGCCCTAAGAAGAGCGAGACGAGAGCAAGAGCAAGATCAGCAGAAAGTTATGGAATCTCCAAAGCGTGCTTACAGTGAAGATGTGAGAGAGGAGCGGTCTAAAGAAGTTTTGGGGGTCATGACAGAGGTGCTCCAAAAGTTTTGGGGCGTTAAGATTGCTGATTAATTTTTAGATTAGAATGTCAATGGAGTAAAATTATTATAGAGGAGAAAGAAGGTTTTTTTCTTTTTTCTTTTTTCTTTTTGTTAATATTTTACACAATTTAAGATTGCTTGCTAGAAAAGTATATTAGGGTAATGGATTTAAAGTATGTGTTGAACTAAGAATGGGTATGTAAGCTCCTAATTAATAACAAGTTGTCTTAGAGATTGCCTAAATCTTTTTATATATATATATATTCTTTGTATTTGAACTTTTATTTGAATTTAAGGATGATTTGGAACTGTGAGACATTTGGTGTGATACATGCAAGAACTATTTTTGATCGTAGTTTAGTTTGGTTGGAGATTATTAAGACTAACAGAGATAGGCGCTTTTGGCGTGTAACTGAGAAATTGTTTGGAAATTAGAGAAAGGTGGGAGAATGTAAATAGCAGGTGAAAGTTTTTTTCTTTTTTTCTTTTCTTTTTTCTTTTTTCTTTTTTTTTTGAAATTAATATGAATAAGGACTGGGATTAAGAAAATTTATTTTGAGCAAAGCTTTTTTTCTGTTTTCCTCTTTTTTTTCTCTACTTTATTTGTAATGTTAATATTGTTTGTATTCATTTTATATGAGCTAGAGAGAGATAGAATTTATAGTTTATTGTTGATAACATAAGGGTGTCTATGTTTGTTTTTTGATTTTATGCCCTGTATTTAGCTCTGGGAAGTTGGGGGGGGAGGGAGTGGGGGGGAGGGATAGGGAGGGTTGGATAGGGGTGGGGGAGGGGGGATTAAAGTTAAAATGTATTGTAAAACTTTTTAAATTAAAAAAAAAAAAGCACAGTGGCAGTGGATGAGCATCCACAAGAAAAGTTTCTCAGCAGTCAAATCACTGCTGTCATCACACTCAGTACTGACACATTTTAAGGAACAGCTGCCTATCAGCACTGCATGTGATGCATCAATTTACGGAATAGGGGCTGTGTTGAGCTATTTAATGGCTGATGGGAGGCAAGCTTATTATTCAAGGACTCTGTCTTCAGAAGAACGCAACTACACCCAAATAGATAAGGAAGCACTGGCCATAGTGGCCAGTATCAAAGAAATTCATGACTACTTGTACGGCCGCCCATTCATGGTCTTCACAGACCACAAGCCACTTCTGGGCCTGTTCACTATGGACAAACAAACACCTCAGATCCTTTTCCCATGGATGCTGAGGTGGTCCATCTTCCTTTCAGCCTATAGTTACAGGCTAATTCACAAACCGGGCAGGGAAATGGGTCATGTGGACAGCCTTAGCAGGCTGCCCCTGCCACACTCAAAGTCAGACACTGCTCCAGCTGCTCGCATCCTGGCTATCCAGGATTTGCCGGTGTCTCCCCTTCACACTGGGGATGTGGTTGCCGAGATAGCTTCTGACAAGATGCTGAGTTGCGTGTTGAACTGGGTGCTCATAGGATGCCCAGACATTAGTTCAGGGCCTAACTTCCAGAGCTTCAGTAGGAGGAAGGATGAGCTGTCAGCTCACAAAGGTTGCATTCTTTGGGGTAGTAGGGTCGTAGTTCCCAACTCTTTGCAGACAAGGCTCTTAGAATCTCTGCATGAGGGACATCCTGGAATTGTCAGGATGAAGGCACTCATGAGAAGCTACCTGTGGTGGCCAGGGTTGGATAAAGACATTGAGGCCCAAGTACACCATTGCTACATTTGCCAGCAATCCAGGCCCAAAATGCCTCAAGCCCCACGCAAGCCCCGTGGTCAAGAATACACATTGATTTTGCTGGACCAATTGAGGGACAACTGTTCCACATTGTGGTGGACAGACACTCTAAGTGGTTAGAGGTCGCACCTGTCCCAACTATGACTACTGCCAGGACCATCCAGGAATGGATGCCACGCACAGGTTACCCAACGTGCTAGTCTCAGACAATGGGGCTCAATTTACCGCTGTGGAATTCCAGTCATTTTTGAGGGCTAACATGTTCAGGCATGCCACTTCAGCCCCCTTTCACCCAGCTACAAATGGCCAAGTGGAATGCATGGTCCAGATGACAACAGAGTCATTAAAGAGAATCATAACCGGTGATTGGCAGCACGAGTTAGCAGACTTTTTACTTTGCCAACACACGACTCCCTGCACTTCCATGGGCAGAAGCCCAGCAGAACTAAGATGGGGACAGTGCTTAATCACTAAGCTGGATCATTTGTATCCAGACTGAGTTGCCTCAGACTCAGCACAGCCAAAACCATCACAAAGCTTGCAAGTTGACAACCAGGTTTGGGCATGAAAGTATGGTCCAGGGGCACTGTGTGTGATAGCTGTGGTTGGTAAGGTGTCAGGGCCACTTTCTTATGAAGTGCTATGCAGGCACATTGACCAACTGCGCAGGAGACTAGTGAACTAGTCGCTGGCTCATGACTCACATGAAAGTCAAACCCAGGGCTGGCATGACAGTGGCCTGGCATCAGAGTCTTCAAGCAGTGGTGAGACTCCCAGTATAGGGGGCACTAGCAGATGGCGAGTCACTCCTGAATGCAGATTTGGCATCCCCTGAGCGAAACCAGCAGATGGTCCCAACTTCCAGCTTCTCCAACTCTGTTCCACCAATGAACATTGGCTCAGGTCTACCCAGACAGACCAGCCAAAGAGACTCAAGTCTACCTATAGAAAATGGGTCCCACAGTCCCGGTCTACCCAGCCTGGCAGGCGATTTAGTAGACCATAGATCTTCAGTGGTTCTGAGACGTTTGGAATGGTCAAGAAGGCCACCCAAGTATTTGCAGGAATATGTTCAATACTTGACCTTGTGAACTTTTTAGGGGGAAGGGGTGTTATGTATTAGTGTAAAATACTTGGAAACCATTATTGTTAGCTAACTGCTGTGTCTGTTTAAACTCCAGACTGCTGTTACTTGTGTTTTGAGCAGGAAAGACTGCTTTAATTCCATTAGCTGCCACCTAGTGGTGGTCCATATAAATAGAAGCTTAGCGGCAGTTCATGCTGCTTCTGTGTTAACTTAATAAACGTGTTGTTCTTTTTCACTGCCTCCTTGTCAATGCCTCACCAATTCTGATACTTAACACCCTCACTGGAGGCTTTAAGAAGAAATTAGACAAGCATTTGTCTGGAATGGTATAGGGTCTTTTGCTTGAGCAGCGGGTTGCACTAGAAGACCTCCAAGATCCCTTCCACTTCTGTTAGTCTCTATTTAAAAAGTGACATGTGCCCCAATCTAGTTTGCTTGGAACCTGTTGGGGTTTCTGACCCTCCATTTGAAGATACTTAATATAACGACTAATTTACAACTTCCATGGATCTGAGGAATAACTATCCCTCCCTCACTTGATTACTGAATTAGTAGAAAATAAGCTTCCCATGTTATGCTCAATGAGGGCAAAGACTCCAAGATGTTTATTGCTTTTCTTTCTTTAATCTAATATTCTCAGGAAGGAAATAGTTACATTTATGACATCTCTTATATTTAGGTTTGTTGCCCTAAGTGTCCTTTCCTGCAGGAGGCAATGCATAATTATGCAATACATAATTAAAGTCTCAGGCCTCCATGCCAAATGCACTGAGATTAAAACATTGGGTGAGAAATTGTTCTCTCTGTGAATACTCTTGTCAAAGAAAGTTGAAAACTTACTCAGCCCCAAGTGTGTTATGGTGTCCAAACCATGTATCAACCCAGTGTCAACCCTGCCCTGTAGGTCAGCATCACTGCCCCAAAGAAGTGACTGTACTAAGAAAGGGCAAGGGGAGAGCATAATAAATTGAGCAAAGACAGAGCATGCCAGCTATTGGAGGTGATTTCCATGTGTTTCAACATCAAGAGGTTTGCTTAATTTATATTTTATATGGCCAAAAGAGTCCTTGCACAGCAGGAATCTTATCTAGCAGCTGAATAGGAGGTTTTCTGGGTCCATCCCTTGCAAAAAAAAAAGCATTGCAGATTTCTTTATTTAGCCAGTCTTTACATGATTGCAATGCATAACTCTTCTGCAGCTGGGAGTTAAATTTTCATTTTTTGCTGTTGTTTTCAGCTGTTGGGGACTGCAAGTAATGAAATATGGAGAGTACAGAATAAATTGGCAAAAGGATTCCCACACTTATTGCAACATTAGGAGCTGTAAAAATGGAATTGTCAAAATTATTTGACCTCGCAATGTTTAGTTTACAAAAAACAGCCATGTTTGGAACACCACAGCTGGTATTTGGGCAATTCATAAGCTTTGGGTTAAAGCTTAATTTGACTATAAATTACCAGGATCTGCTAAGTATTATTCAGAAGAGAAATAATAACAATAATAATGTTCTTTAACCTGGATAAATGTTATGTGCGAAGAATCACACATTACTTAAGATGATTTAGTGCTCATGCCTATTTACAAGAAGGTGGTCAACTAATGATCAGTACTAAATTGGTGTTAGCTATGATTTAATGGAACTCAAGAGAAGCTGGACTTAGACCATTTGTGGAAACATAAAGATTTCAGTCTTATTCCTCTCTTGACTCCATCCCCAGCCTCTGCCTCTCCTTCTCCTACTATAAACCTGAGTAGGAATCATGGACCAATCCAATCTGTAAAATATTTTCTTGGACATTTCACTGGGATAATCACTGGTAAAAGTACATTTTTTTATTAGGACCAGATTAATAGTCAGGTACGGTACACAGAAGAAGTGCAAAAGAGTACAGAGAAGTCAGAAGCAAAGATTCAATCAGTTCAATATCTATGTCTGAATGTAACCAGAAGACTTTTTAATAAGGAGTTCTGGGAAAGTTCCCCTCCAATTGCTTTGTAATAGAGCAGGGGTGCCAAACTGCTGGCCCGCGGGCTGGATGCGTCATGCCAAAACCGCGCCCACCCCATTGCCAGCAATGGAAAAAAAGTTGCAATACATCATGACAGGTCACGTGATGTGGTGAGTTTGACACCCCTGGAATACAGCATGAAATCTGAACATCAATCTCCACACCTTCTGTATAGAGCTATAGTAAGTGAACTGTTTAGGTACAGAAGACATTTAAGGATAGCAGAGAAATGTGGATGATAGAAAGATAATTTTTATTATTATGGTCCAAAACCAGTACAAAAGTAATTTAACCAAGCAGGATCCAAAAGTACAATTAACAGTTTAGTAGTTTAATTGATGGTGTCCTTCTGTTAACAAGGCTGGATATGACATACCTTTATGGCTAAGGCATGCAATTTAACAATAAATGCACATATGGTATTATGCTAAGGTTGCTTTTTTGTAGGGATCTGCACATACAGTCATAAGTGGCAAACAAGAAGAGAAGTGCAAATTAATGGCAAGGAAAGAGAATCCATAAGAAGTGACCTGTTAAATCAGGTTGTGATTGGTTAAACTGGTCTAGTATTTGATGTTCATAAAGTGGTCAAACAAATACATTCTAAAAGCGTACATATATTGCCAGGAAAATGCCAACCCTTTTCATTGTCACTTCCTAGCAGCTGATATATAAAGCACATTGCCTCTGATTCCCTGCAAACTCTGTTTTTTCAACCCTAGAATTTTTGAAATTCTCTTGCTTCCACTGGGGATAAGGATGTTTAGTCATTTAAAGGTCCATGGGCTTCTAAGCAGATAAATCTATGCGACAATGAGGAGAACCTCAAGTAAAATCAGAAAATATCACCTATCAGAAGTGTTCTGGTTCAGGTCTGGTCCTGTCATTATGACATGGAAAAGGAGATAAAATTAAACTTCACTGGTGTATAATCTTCTAGAAGTCCCAGATAAAAAATAAGCATGATAGACTAGTCAACTAAAAATCCTGACATGCTTTTAATGCTCTAAAGCTTTGCTCTTGGACGGAAGTCCAGGCCCATGCTGCCTTTTTATCCAGTAACCTGTGAAGTGGCTCTGCAATGGCTGCCTTGTGTGGGAGGAATGTATGATAGAAATTTAGCAGGCCCAGGAATGCCTGTAGCTCTGCCTTGTTCTTGGGTGTGGGTGCCAGTTTGATTGCCCTCACATTTGACTCTGTGGGGTGGATTCCCTTGGCATCTACCCTGAATCCCAAGAATTCTGTGGAGGGAACACCTATGCTGCATTTCTCCCTCTTTAGTTTGAGGCCAGCTGTGCGCAGCCTGGATAGTACCTCCCTCAGCCTACTTGCCAGCTCTTCTGCTGATGCTCCTGCAATCAGGACGTCATCAAAATAAGGGAAGACTCCTGGGATGCCCCTGAGTGTTTTCTCCATAATTTCCTGGAAAATGCCAGGAGCTATGCTGATCCCAAACTGCAGCCTGTTCACCTGGAACGCTCCCCTGTGTGGTACTATAGTCTAAATGTCAGCTGTTGCCCTAGTAACCGTAAGTTGCTGGTACGCCTGCGCAAGATCGAGCCTTGCAAAAATGGCGCCGCCTTGGAGGGAAGCGAGAACATGGCTGACCGTGGGGACCGGGTAAGCATGCGGGTTTAGGGCATGGTTCACCGAGCACTTGTAGTCGGTGCAGATCCTTATTTTCCCATTGGACTTGAGCGGGGTGACGATTGGGGTTTCCCACTCCCCCCCATCTACAGGCTCTAAGATTCCCTGGGCCACCAGCTTGTCCAGCTCGCACTTGATTTTGTGTTTGAGCACGAAGGGGACTCGCCGCGGCAGGACCGTAACAGGGGGAATGTTTGAGTTAAGCTTGAACGAGATGGGGGCCCTGTGTACCTGCCCAGCATCCTGTCGAAGACATCTGCGAACTCCTTGCAGACGGCCTCGACAGAGTCTCCCTGGATCTGCTGGATCCCGGAGACTGTGATTCCCAGGGCCTCAAACCAGTCTAGACCCACCAGTCTGGCTTTCCGGCCCTCTACCACTACAACCTCCAGGTGCTCTTTGCGCCCCTTAAACCCCACCAAAACGGTAGCCTCCCCCCTTACCTTGACCGGCGAATTCTGGAAGTCGGTCAGGGTTAATTTTGTAGGCCGTAATTTAATCTGCTGCTTGCTCCGGCTATTAATATAGTTAAGGGTCTCATCCAAAATGATGGAGACCACTGATCCGGAGTCAAGCTCCATGCTGCAAGGAACACCTTGCAAGCGGATTGTTAATCTAATTTTGGGTTTGAGCAGCTGACGGCTACCCATGTGGTTAATAGCCAGCCAGCTCTCAACATAGGCAATTCGCGTTTTGGTCGGGGCCCCAGTACGTTCGAACGGTGATTCCTCCGGTTGTAGCTCGTGGATCTCTTTTCGGGGGCGGCGGCTATGACAGACCGTGGCTATGTGGCCTGTTTCCTTGCAGGCCCGACACGTGGCCGACTGGAACTTACAGAGGCTGCGCACGTGGTTTCCACCACACCCTGCACACTTCTGCGGGTTGGTGGCGTTGCTAGACGGCCTGGGCTTGTCTGGGCATCTGGCTCGCTGGTCGGGGGTCGAATTCTGCTGGAGGAGGTTGATGCTCTGCTCGTCCTCGGCTGTGGTGACCTGCCGGTGGATGCTGGCCGCCTGTCTGTCGGTTCTGGTCTCCTGGACTGCTTGGACGGCCCCGCAGGCCGCTTCGTGGGCCAGGATGGCGTCTTCGGCTTCCTGGAGTGAAACCTCCTCTCTTTCGAACAGGTGCTCTTGCAGCTGCCTGTCTCGTGCAGGTGCCTGCAAACCAGCCAGTCCCGTAGCCACTCCTCCAAGTTCGAAAACTTGCAGGCGATGGCGGTTTCTCATAGGGTGGCAAGGAGTTCGGCACCGGACTTGTCGGGGCGCTGGTCCCTTTTTTCGAACTGCGACCTCGCGGCCAATTTGGACCACCAGGAATGGAAGTTGGCATTTAGCTTGGCAACGAGGTCCCGGTACGCGACGGTATTGATGGCCTCTGGGGCAAAGAGGTTCACGGCAATCTCTAGGAGTGTGGGTCTCCCAATGCAGAGCAGGGCTGCCACCTTCGTGCCATCCTCCGAGATCTGGTTGAATCACATGTATAGTTCGGCGTGAGCCAGGTACCGGGCCCATGTTTTGGGGTGGCGGGTGTCGAATTTGTGGGGTTGTCCGGCCCTTGCCATCGCGGTGTGGTGTCGGGTCTTGAGTCGTGGATGCGGTGACCGGCATGGTCCGGTTGGCTGGCGGTCATGTCAGGGGGGGATGGAGGAAGGGAAAATGCCTTTCCCCTTCAGCTCGCGGTGCGTTCCCCTAGTGACTTCAGCCCTTCAGTCGGCAGTATCCCATCTTCGTCGCCACTGCAATGTAGTGGGTCTGACGCAAGGAAGAGACGCCAGCCAGAGTACGTGTTCAGCTTTTTATTGGGGGGGTAGTGTACTCGAGAATGAGAGTTACCTGGCGTCCTTAAATACCTAGCCAGGTAGGCGGACAGCCAATGGGGTTGGCCCTAGGTTTCCCACCGAAACTAGGTTTCCCACCAAAACCATTCAGGCCAACGCCCCCTTGTGGCTGTTGCTATGCAGGTACCTGCATACATAACAGTCAACTTATTCTCCAAAGCACCAAAAAGCAAGATAAGAAACAATGGATGGAAACTAACCAAGGAGACAAGCAACCTAGAACTAAGGAGAAATTTCTTAACAGTGAGAACAATTACCCAGTGGGATGACTTGCCTCTAGAAGTTGTGGGTACTCCATCACTTGAGGATTTCAAGAAGAGACTGGTCAGCCACTTGTCTGGAATGGCATAGGCATAGGGTCCAGCAGGAGGTTGGACTAGAATGATCTCTGGAGGGCTCGGGATAGGGGATATTCCTCTGTCCTAGTCCTATTACACCTCTCGGCGGCTTTCGATACCATCGACCATGGTATCCTGCTGCGGCGTCTCAGGGGATTGGGAGTGGGAGGCACGGTTCTTCGGTGGTTCTCCTCCTATCTCCTGGGACGTTCGCAGTCGGTGTTGGCAGGGGGGCAGAGGTCGACCCCTAGGTCTCTCGTTTGTGGAGTTCCTCAGGGGTCGGTCCTCTCGCCTCTCCTGTTCAACATCTACATGAAACCGCTGGGTGAGATCATTCGTGGTTTTGGAGTTGGGTATCATCAATACGCCGATGATACCCAACTTTTCATTTCGACCCCAAATCACCCCAGTGATGCCCTCACTGTGATGTCCCGTTGCCTGGAGGCGGTTCGGGTCTGGATGGGGAGGAACAGACTTCAGCTCAACCCTGACAAGACTGAGTGGCTGTTCATTCCGGCATCCCGGGACATTCAAAATGTTCCATCGCTTTCTATGGAGGGTAAGTTTTTACCCCCCGTGGATAGGGCCCGCAACTTGGGAGTCCTCCTAGATTCACGGCTTACCTTAGAAGACCATATAGTAGCCGTGACTAGGGGGGCTTTCGCTCAGGTTCGCCTGTTGCGTCAGTTGCGGCCCTATCTGGACCGGGATGCCCTGTGTATGGTCACTCATGCGCTCGTGACCTCTCGTCTTGACTATTGCAATGCTCTCTACATGGGGCTTCCCTTGAAGACCACTCGGAGGCTCCAACTGGTACAGAATGCGGCCGCGAGAGTTGTCTTGGGAGTTTCCCGGTACTCCCATGTTACGCCTTTGCTCCACGAGCTGCATTGGTTACCAGTTGTCTTCCGGGTGAGGTTCAAGGTCTTGGTGGTGGTTTTTAAGTCCTTACATGGCATGGGTCCGGAATACCTCGGGGACCACCTGCTGCCGGCGTCGACTCCCCTCCGCCCTGTGCGTTCCCACAGAGAGGGCCTCCTCAGGGTGCCTCCGGTCAGAGAATGCTGGCTGGTGGCCCCCAGGGGGAGGGCCTTCTCTGTGGGTGCCCTGGCTTTGTGGAATCAACTGCCGGTTGAGCTCCGGATGGCACCATATCTTTGCTCCTTCCGGCGCGGGTTAAAGACCCATTTATTTGAACAAGCTGGCCTGGCCTGATGGGGAGTTAGGGTTTTAATGTTTGTATATTTTGATTGTTTTAACTTGGGCAATAATTTAATCCTTTTTTTAACTTTTGTACTTTTGTATTTTTATTCAAATGCCCTGTTCACCACCCTGAGTCCTTCGGGAGAAGGGCGGTATAAAAATTCAATAAACTTAAACTTAAACTTAAACTTAAACTTCCAATGTCCCTTCCAACTCTGTTATTCTATTAATTCTCTCAGAACTATACTGTTGAAGACAAAGGACGAGGAAGACCTCCCTCTTAACTATTTAATTCCTAAAGGAAAGTGGAAATGCAAATTTAATCACTGCATTTCCTGTATGGATCTGGAAAAGAAGAATTGTGACTCCCTATTTTTTAGCAGTCATTGGATGATGATGATCATCATCATCATCATCAGTTTTATCTCTTTGAAAAGACAGATGTTTGGAAATGCAGTGGATTGCCCAGAATTAAAAATGCTGCAAATAAAGAAATGCCGTCACAAGGTGGGGGGGGAAATGTGTGTACATGTGTGATAGAATTATTAACAACAGAAAGAGATGTTAACAACCACTAGCAGAAGTGAGAATTAACATTTGCTGACATTTTCCTATATTATGTTTTCATGTTAACTAGGAGTAATTAAATTAACTTTAACACAGTTTTCCCCCTTTCTATAAATGGCTTTTATTTAGTCCTCTAGAAATAGAAACTTGCCTTTGTTATGAAATTCCATATTAGTTTTGTTCCTAGAATGTGAGCTCTTTAAAAAAAAAGGCTCAGTTTTTCTGCCACTAAAATGGAATATTTACAAATATGAACACACCACACATGTATGCAAGCACATTCCACAGTTTGCCTGTTTGTTTTAAGATCTAAGCTAAGCATATTGCAGCTTTCTGCAAATATGTTTCACAGGGTCAAATCATATGTCCTCTTTTTGATTTTATTTTTCTCCCTTGGAAAAAATAAAAAAATAAAAAACCATATATGCTTCTGAACAATGAACTATGGATTGTGCTTTTGATTTTCTCCCAGGGAAAGTTGTAGAAAATCTCTGGTTATCACATGAACCATACAAGTTTGTGGGAACCAATGATGCAACTGACCTCAGAGAATGGGATCAGAGGTCTTTTAGTTCAACCCCCTGCTCAAGGCAGGAGATCCTATGCCATCCTAGTCAAATGGCTGTCCCATCTATTTTTGAAAGCTTCCAGTGATGGATACCCTAAAGGTGCTTTTTTTGAAAGGCATCTGGACTTTCTTTGTTTTTGCTTGAAAAAATGGATGACTGAGAATCTCCATAGACTTCCAGTGATGGAGCACCCACAACTCCAGGAAGGAAATTGTTTGTTTGATTAATTTCTCTCACTGTCAAAACATTTCTCTTTAGTTCTAGGTGGTATCTCTCTTTAACAAACCTCCACCTATTGTACTGTCCTCATATGCTTTGGAGAATAAGTCAACCCTCTCTACTCTGTGGTAGCTCCTCAAGTAGCAGAAGACTACTATCATATCCACCCCAATCCTTCTCTTCAATATATATAATCATCTTTGCTGCTTTTCTCTGCATACCTTCCAGGATCTCAACATCTTTTTTTGTATTGTGGTGAATAGAAACAGGAGGGGAAAAATAGCATATCCACATTGTTTTGGAGAGGGTTATTTATATTCCCATAGTAGAGAATTGGAGCTGGTGGGCGTCTAAAATCTAATGAATCTGTACAACTCAAGGTTGAGATGTTGGTTCCTCGATGTTCTTTGAGCTTGGTCATTTCATTACCTGAGTAAGTAACAGCATCAGTATAGAGAATAGAGGAGAGTGAAGTTTACTACTTATTTGTTTATAGGAGGTTTTCTTGTCAATCTTGGATTCATATTATTTATGGATTTACTATCACATTTCTAGACCATTGCAATGCCAAAGGACCATTTCAATCCCACTCATGTACTAAGGTATCTGAGTTTCATAACTTTTTAAAGTTCTTTTAATCCTTTCTTTACTATTGTGATGGGGTGTAGTAAGGAGGTGGATCCCCAGGAGAGAGAGGTGCATTCTAGAGGGGTAAAAGTCAACTCAGTCCATTTAGTATGCATGAGAGAAAGAGGAAGAAGACAGTCCCTAATATTTCACAGAGTATATTATAGATACAGATAATAGAGTTTTCATTCTGGCAAGATTTGGACTATAGGGACTTCCAGTTTTGTGTTGCGGCAAGATGGGACATAGGAAGACAGAGCTCTGCCTTTCACACCCAATTTTGTCCTGCCGGGGGCCCTGAAAAGTGCCTAAAGTCACCCCGAAGAGATGATGAAGAAGGAGGGGTGCCTTGTTGATCACAGAGAGATGGAGGTCTCTCCATTCGATCCAAGGAAAGCCCTCAAAACCAGCAGGGAAAAGACCAGCCACACTTCTGCAGTCAGCCATTAGCTGCTGACAACCGAAGAACAAAGCTTTAATTAGCACATCATAAACAGCATGTTTGGACTGGGTGAGAATATTGATCCTTTCTTTACTATTTTACAAATGAATTTCCTGGGGAAGGCTCCCAAGAAGCCTAAAACCTCTAGATGTGAACGGAAGTGGCATTTTAAATTTGTTATGGGGGACAGAAATACATAATACTGAAGTGAAAGTAATACAAAGCTACAGTTTTGATAAATCTGAGAACTGAGATAATTGTTAAAATTTTCTCTTTGGAAAAAATTGCTGAGGTGAAATATAAGAAATATACTGCTCAAAAAAATAAAGGGAACACAAGATAAGACATCCTACTATTAAATACATTGTGTTGTTTAAGTGTTCCCTTTATTTTTATGAGCAGTATATAAATAAGCCCTTTGTTTTAAGATTGGAAAATTGACTTGGAATGACGTCTAGTGGTGGATTTAAGTATTGCATCATAACTAGCTCCTTGGCTGCTTGGACAGTTTCAGCTTAAGGGAGAACGGCTGGCAATAAAGGAAAATATTTTGGCATATTTATCATCCTGGTCTTCATGGACTATGTTGTTGTTAGTTGCGAAGTCGTGTCCGACCCATCGCGACCCTATGGACAATGTTCCTCCAGGCTTTCCTGTCCTCTACCATCTTCTGGAGTCCATTTAAGCTCACGCCTACTGCTTCAGTAACTCCATCCAGCCACCTCGTTCTCTGTCGTCCCCTTCTTCTATTGCCCTCAATCTTTCCCAGCATTAGACTGTTCTCCAGTGAGTCCTTCCTCCTCATTAGGTGGCCAAAGTATTTGAGTTTTAGCTTCAGGATCTGGCCTTCTAAAGAGCAGTCAGGGTTGATCTCCTCTAGGACTGACCGGTTTGATCGCCTTGCAGTCCAAGGGACTCGCAGGAGTCTTCTCCAGCACCAGAGTTCAAAGGCCTCAATTCTTTTGCGCTCAGCCTTTCTTATGGTCCAACTTTCACTGCCATACATTGCAACTGGGAAGACCATAGCCTTGACTATACGCACTTTTCTTGACAGGGTGATGTCTCTGCTTTTTAGTGTGCTGTCTAGATTTGCCATGGCTTTCCTCCCGAGGCGCAAGCGTCTTTTAATTTCTTGACTACAGTCCCGATCTGCAGTGATCTTGGAGCCCAGGAAAATAAAATCTGTCACTACCTCCATTTCTTCCCCATCTATTTGCCAGGAATTGAGAGGGCCGGATGCCATGATCTTGGTTTTCTTAATGTTTAGTTTCAACCCAACTTTTGCACTCTCCCACTTCACTCGCAACAAGAGACTCTTCAGTTCCTCTTCACTTTCTGCCATTAGAGTGGTATCATCTGCATATCTTAGATTGTTGATATTTCTTCCAGCAATCTTAATTCCAACTTTTGATTCATCTAGCCCTGCCTTTCTCATGATGTGCTCTGCATATAAGTTAAATAGGCAAGGCGACAGTATACAGCCTTGCCGGACTCCTTTCCCAATTTTGAACCAATCACTGGTTCCGTGTCCAGTTCTCACTGTTGCTTCTTGGCCCACATATAGGTTTCTCAAGAGACAAATAAGATGGTCTGGTACTCCCATCTCTTTAAGAACTTGCCACAGTTTGTTATGATCCACACAATCAAAGGCTTTAGCATAGTCAATGAAGCAGAAGTAGATGTTTTTCTGGAACTCCCTAGCTTTCTCCATGATCCAGCGTATGTTGGCAATTTGATCTCTAGTTCCTCTGCCTCTTCGAAATCCTGCCTGTACTTCTGGTAGTTCTCGATCCACATACTGCTGGAGTCTAGCTTGTAGGATTTTAAGCATAACTTTACTGCATGAGAAATGAGTGCAATGGTGCGATAGTTTGAACATTCTTTGGCACTGCCTTTCTTTGGAATTGGAATGTAAACTGATCTTTTCCAATCCTGTGGCCACTGTTGAGTTTTCCAAATTTGCTGGCAAATTGAGTGTAGCACTTTTACTGCATCGTCTTTTAAGATTTTGAATAGCTCAGCTGGAATACTGTCACCTCCACTAGCTTTGTTGTTGCTCAGCTTTTCTAAGGCCCACTTCACTTCACATTCTAGGATGTCTGGCTCAAGGTCAGTGACCACCTCATTGTGATTATCAGGGACGTTAAGCTCATTCTTGTATAGTTCTTCTGTGTAATTTTGCCATCTCTTCTTAATCTCTTCTGCCTCTGTTAGGTCCCTGCCATTTTGGTCCTTTATCATGCCCATTTTTGCATTAAACGTTCCCTTCATCTCTCCAATTTTCTTGAAAAGATCTCTGGTCCTACCTATTCTATTGTTTTCTTCTATTTCTTTGCACTGTTCATTTAAGAAGGCATTCTTATCTCTTCTAGCTATTCTCTGGAATTCTGCATTCAATTGGGCGTATCTTTCTTTTTCTCCCTTGCCTTTTGCTTCCCTTCTTTCCTCAGCTATTTGCAAAGCTTCCTCAGACAGCCATTTTGCTTTCTTGCATTTCTTTTTCTTTGGGATGGTTTTGGTTGCTACCTCTTGTACAATGCTGCGAACCTCCGTCCATAGTTCTTCAGGCACCCTGTCTATCAGATCTAATTCCTTTAATCTATTTGTCACCTCTACTGTATATTCAACAGGGATATGATTTAATTCATACCTGACTGGCCTAGTGCTTTTTCCTACTTTCTTCAGTTTAAGCCTAAACTTTGCAACAAGAAGCTCATGGTCTGAGCCACAGTCAGCTCCTGGTCTTCTTTTTACTGACTGTATAGAGCTTCTCCATCTTTGGCTGCAGAGCATATAGTCAATCTGATTTCTGTGTTGACCGTCTGGTGATGTCCATGTGTACAGCCGTCTCTTGGGTTGTTGGAAAAGAGTGTTTGCTATGACCATCGTATTCTCTTGACAAAATTCTATCAGCCTGTGCCCTGCTTCATTTTGTGCTCCAAGGCCAAACTTGCCTGTTATTACAGTTATCTTTTGGCTTCCTACTTTAGCATTCCAATCCCCCATGATGATAAGGACATCATTTTTGGGTGTTAGTTCTATAAGGTGCTGTAGGGCTTCATAGAACCGGTCAATTTCATCCTCTTCAGCACCGGTGGTTGGGGCATAGACTTGGACTACTGTGATATTGAATGGTTTGCCTTGGATTCGAACTGAGATCATTCTGTCATTTTGAGGATTGTATCCCAGTATTGCTTTTCCTACTCTTTTATTGACTATGAAGGCTACTCCATTTCTTCTGAGGGATTCTTGCCCGCAGTAATATACCTGATGGTCATCTGAATTAAATTCACCCATTCCTGTCCATTTTAGTTCGCTGATTCCTAAGATGTCGATGTTCAATCTTGTCATCTCTTGTTTGACCACGTCCAGCTTGCCTTGATTCATGGATCTTACATTCCAGGTTCCTATGGAGAAAAAATCTTTACAGTATCGGACTTTCCTTTCACCACCAGACATATCCACAGCTGAGCGTCTTTTCGGCTTTGGCCCAGTTGCTTCATTCTTTCTGGCGCTACTAGTACTAGCCCTCTGCTCTTCCTCAGTAGCATATTGGATGCCTTCCGACCTGAGGGGCTCATCTTCCAGCGTCATATCGTTTTGCCTTTTGGTACTGTCCATAGGGTTTTCATGGCAAAGATACTGGAGTGGGTTGCCATTTCCTTCTCCAGTGGATCACGTTTTGTCAGAACTCTGCTATGACCTGTCCGTCTTGGGTGGTCCTGCACGGCATAGCTCATAGCTTCATTGAATTATGCAAGCCCCTTCGCCACGACAAGGCAGTAATCCATGAAGGGGCTCATGGACTATAAATACCTACTAAGCTTGGACTTTTAATCTGAAGAGCTAGTGGGAGAGAAAGAAAAAAATGACTTTTGAATATGTCTGGCTGCAGGGAGGTTGAACATTTTGAACACTGGGAATATTGTGGATTACAACCTTGCTTGACTGATAATTTTCAGGATATTTGAGACAAAGGATTACTATAAAATATTGCTATTAGGACTGGATTATAAAGGCTATATTTAAAGACTAGAAAACTACAGGATTTTTTTAATTTTAAATCTTTTATTAATTTTTTAAAACATGGATCACATAATAGTTGGTTAACAGTGTGATTGCTGGATTTACATTTGTAAGAAGAAATAATTAATAATTAGTTTCTATAATAGATAGTCCACTATTTAAATGAATATTTCTTCTCTGATAGATCCCCTCATCTATAATCTTAATTTTCACTTTGAAATTTTTCTTTTGACCAGTAACTTTTTTGATCGATGTATTTTGCTAACTCAAAATGGTCTTCCCTATGTTTTTTCCCAACCAATTATACAATTTATTCCAGATTTCATAATAATCAGTTTTGCTTTTATCCTTGAGTTCTAACATCAACCTATCCATTTCAGTACAGGATAAAATCTTATTAATTACCTCTTCTTCTGAGGATGTCTCCTTATCTCTCCATCTCTATTGAAAGAATAATCTTGCTGCTGTTAGCATATGTAATAATAGATATAAGGATCCTTTATTATATTTCTCCTTGGTAATACCCAGCAGAAAGAGTTCTGCCTTTAGCTCAATATTCTACATTAATATCTCTTCTAACCACAGTTTTACCCAATGCCAAAATTTTTGTGCTTTTGAACATTCCCACCACATATGATAATAGGTCCCTAGTGATTCTTTGCATTTCAAACACTTTGGTGTGATCTTTTTATCCATTTTGGCTAATCTTACAGGGGGGAGGTGCCACCTATGGAACATTTTGTATAAATTCTCTTTGTATGCAGTAGTAATGTGAGCTTCCTATTCCTTTCCCATAGTTCTTGCCATTTGTCTAAATCACAGGTCTGCAACCCGCGGCTCCTGGTCCTCTGCCATGTGCAGTCCAAAAAAAAAAAAGTGGAACTAAAAAAGTTCAACCAATCAATTCAAATATGCAGGGGAGGTGCATATCTTGCCTTGGCTCTACTCTTCAGTCAAACCCTGTTCTGCACATGTGCGCATGTACGCGCATGCGCACATACTTTTTGCAGCTCCCAGTTTTTCCTTTTGTGAGAGAACTGGTTCCGAGTGGCTCTTTCAGTTTTTGAGGTTGCTGACCCCTGGTCTAAATCAATACCGTAACCAAAATTTTTACTCCAAATTAACATTGTGTCTTTTACTTGCTCTTCCAACATATCCTGTTCCAATAAATATTGGTATATCCTTTTTATCTCTTTTTCCTCCTTTCCTAATAAAATTTTATCTAATTCTGTGTGTTCTGGTTTTATTCCCCATTTTAACTGATTCAACATGAAATCCCATTTAACATTATTGAATGCTTTTTGCGCATCGAAAAAATAAACAAGTGCCATGTGTTTTTCATTGTGGGTCTCATAGTATTCCAACGTGTCTAGTATAATCCTGACATTATATCTTATCTGCCTCTTGGCCAAAAACTTTTTCAATCTTTCTGTCATTATTGCCATTAAAATTTGATAGTCCAAATTAAGTAATGATATGGGCCTATAGTTTCAGATAAGTGTCAAATTGGAATTTTCCTTGGGTAATAATGTAATAGTTGCTTCTTCCCATGAGGTCGGGGTCTTTGCTTTTTTTAACACTTCATTGAATACATCTAATAAGATTGGTCCTTATATATTTCAGATGGTAATCCATCTGGGCCTGGTGTCTTGTAGCTTTTTTGCTTATATCCTTGTTTAACATGTTTTGGACTTCTTCCAGGACCTTTGGTAAGTCAGCTTTCTGGAGGCATTGTAGTTTTTTTTATCTTCACTAATGCTTTCTTCTTCTTTATAGAGTTTCTTATAAAATTCATATGTCACAATTTTCCCCTTCACTCTGATAGATCAACTCCCCCTTTTCATTACATAATTTACTAATCCATCTTTTGTCTTTTTGTGTCTTTAATCTATAGGCCAGACATTGCCCATGTTTGTTCATGTGTTTGAAATTTTTTTGTCTAGCACCTTTTATTTTCTGCGCCAATTCCTCCTTCTCCATAATATTCTGTTTGTGTTTAATTAAGTCTAATTGTTATTTCAGATCCCGACTTTGTAGTTTTTCTTGTAGTTGTATTTCCAATTTCCTATGTTCCTCCTCTAAGCTTTTTTGGAGTTGTCTTTTTTTATTATCACTAGCCATGTATGCGATTGCAACTCTTCTCATAACTGCTTTGACCGTATCCCATAGATTTTGGCTGTTCGTATCTTCTTTCTTATTTGTTTAGAGGAATATACACATTTGCTCTTCTATCTTAGATTTAAATTCCTTTTGCTTCAAAATTGCTCTTTTTAGGGTCCACCTCCTTCTTTTCTTCTGTCCTTTCCATCTGATTGTAATTGCATTATGATCTGCCCATAGGTTTCTATCTATTGTGACATCCTCTACTTACAGATTTAATTCTTTTGATATCCAGACCATGTTGATTCTGGACCATGATAGGTGGCGACTAGAATAGTACGTGAATTGCCTTGTTTTCAAATTTCTCTCCCTCCAGTTATCCTGTATGTTAAATTCCTCCACCATTTTTTTAAAAAGTACTGGGAAGTGCTCTTCTAATTCCTTTCCTTGTTATACCACTTTTATAATCTAGCTCTCTGTCCACTATTGCATTAAAGTCACCCATTAAGCAAATGTTTTCGTTATCAATTTCTCCAATAACCTTATGCAATTTTTTTATAAAATTGTTTTTGTCTTTCATTTGGGGCATAAATTCCAACAAGGGCTCCTTTTTTATTCAAAAAACCTCAGTTATTAATATTCTACACTATTCATACTTATACATTTGTCTTGCCAAGATTCCTTCCCTAATATACATCACTATTCCTCCCTTTTTCTGTTGTGATGATGATACAAACATAGTTCCTAACTTAGGATAATTCAGTAAGTCTTGATGTCACCTATTTATATGTGTTTCTTGTAAGATTATTATATCCAGATGCATTCTACTGAGCTTATTGAGAATTTTATTCCTCTTTGCGGGGGAGTTTAAATCATTGACATTTAAGGATAAAATCACCGTTTCTTCCATATCACTGCTTATATTTTGATCTTGTCACCCTAATTGGTCTGATCTCTTTAAGTTCTTTGAGTCTGCCCTCATCACCATTACCATTATCCACTTTTTCCCTTCTCCCAATTTCCTTTTTTTACTTTGTAATTTCCTTGTTTCTATAACCTGTTCTCCTATGGCACCTTCTTCTCTCAATTCTCTTATTTCTAACTCTTCTTCACTACCAAAATATTGCCTGAAGAACTCTTCTGCCTTATCTATTTTGTCTAACCTGTATCTTTTTCCTTGCCATGTCAACATAATTCCTTCCGACATCAACCGCCTGAAGTTAATATTTTGTCTTGTTAGTTTGGATGTTATGTGTTGATATGGCCTTCTTAAATCTGTTACCCTTCTAGGGATTTGTTTAAGAACAACTAGTTGTTTCCCTCTAAATTCTATTGGATCGTCTCTGGTTCTATATAAAATCTCATCTCTGATTGATTTTTTGAGAATCTAATGTGAATTTCTTTGGGCAGATTATGTCTTCTCGCATAATTGGTCTGAATCCTATAAATTTCATCTATCTCATTCGCCATTTCTTCCCGCCCAATTCCTAGAGCACTTGCTAGCAAGTTTGTCATCATTTCTGGGAGATCTTCCCCTTTCTCTTCTCTCACATTTTGAAAGCATAGATAGTGGTCTGCTTTCTCTGTTTCAAGAAAAATAACTGTCTTTTCTAATTCTTTATTGGTTTGTATAAGTTTTTCATTCAATTCATCTACACTTTTCTCCTCCTTATTCATTCTTTCTTCCACCTCTAATAATTTCTGTTCATTCTTTAGAGTCCCGATGCAGCCATCTTGTCAGAACCCACTCCAATCCACATCTTAGGAAAGAAAAACTCTTGGAGACAAGATTGTCCAAGCATGAACTTTTACTAAAACATAGATGACAGTACATAGGATAGACAGGATCTGAAAACTGTCTCACAGATCGATACTTTTAAAGTGTCCCTGAGTAATAACCTCACCCCTCAGTCCATTTGGGCAATCCCAGATCAGTAAAGTCTCAGGTGTTAAACCCCTCATGGGAAAAAGGAGAACCACCAGTACATTTCAAACATTATTACTTCCTCCCCTTCACATTCCATCCGGAGATACAAACCAGAATCCCCCCCCACACACACCTTCCTTGTTTGTTCATAAATCCAATAGGGAGAGGATTTCCTTTCATTGGCAAGAGCCAGAATTCTCCCCACCCCCTTTTTTTGCTCTTCATAGTTCAGAGGGAGAGGGTTTCTTCTCGGTCTTTTGTGATGGCCACCAGGCAGGCTGAATAAGCAAACATTGCATCTAAGGGAAAGAGATGGGGCAATTAACATCCCTGTCTTCTCTTTCCTCCTTGGGAATGGCAGAATCCAGTAAGGGGGTTTGCACAGAGAGGGAGTTAGAAATGAAATAAAAATGGATTCTGACACATCTCCTCGGCAGCTGGTCACGTGATTCCAAAACTACAGGAAATTTTGTTCCACTTTTACTGAGACTGGTGATACTAAAGGATTTCTAGGAATGATGCCTCAAGAAAAAACAAATACCTTTCAGAAGGAAATACTTTCTATGTTACAGCAAATGCATCAAACAATTGTTGTACAAAAAGAGGGCATAAAAAGAAACCATGAGAGTAAAAATAATCAAAAATAACCAAATTTCCAAGTTGAAGCTACAACTGGAAGGCTGCCAGACAAGGACTACAACGTATGAACAAATAAACTAGAAATCAGAGGATGAAGGAGAAGAAATGGAGATGGAGGAGATAGGAGAAGGGAAATATGGACTTCCATATACAAATAAAATACTTCAAGACCTACCTATAACAATGAAAATACAAAGACCCCTTACTTACTTCTCCAAAATGCACCTGAGGACAAGGAAGAAAATTCTAGAAAATGGAACATACGGTAAAGTGTGCAGAGAAAATATCTAGGGAATGTAGATGGGCAGAGTCCCCCCCCCCAAAAAAAAACCTCTAATTGTCTTTCTCATGCCAAGCAGCTTGCACAAAAATAGAAAGAAAAATTTTGGGCAATTTAATTCCCTTGGCCTGGAAAACTACTTGGCAAAGAAAGCAAGCAAGAGTTAGACTTTAAAAATAGAAGATTTGATCTATCAGAGGAGGCACTATCAGTTTCATATACCTGTTTGAATATGATTAAAAGAATGGATGACCCTTAGATATAACTAGATTTTCATAATGGAAGATATGATTTAGAATTAAAATAGCATTTTGTTTTTCTTCTTTTGATACGGGAAATTTGAAACTAAGAGGAAGATTGGTATGAATAATTTTTTTAGCTATATAAATGTAAGTAATATTGAGAAAATCATAACCGATAAAGATACTGTAAATATTGATAGGAAATTAAACTTTAATAAGAGTATGAAAAACAGGATATTGAGTTATGAATTGATATTATTGTTATTTCTATAATATTAGTAAAATTTGATGAAGATATCTATATCTAATTTTGTATACATCAATAGTACTAAAAATTGTAATTGTTTAATGAGGGGGGAAAGGGAAAAAATATGGGGAAGAAAAGAAGATCAAGGAAAAAATACTGGAGTGTACAGTACTGAACAGATTTATATTGAAGAAGTTAGTTAAATATGTAAACCCAGACAACATGCTGTTTAGTAAGCTTTAAAGATTGTAATTTTTAAAAATCAATAAAACAAAACAAAACAAAAAATATTTGGGCTATAAGGGTAAAAAAAAATAAAGAATTCGGCTTCAAAAAAAATCAACATGTGCCATGAAGACAATTAACCAGTGGAACAGCTTGCTGTCAGAAGTTGTGGGTGCTCCATCACTGGAGGTTTTTAAGAAGAGATTGGACAATCACTTGTCTGAGATGGTATAAGTTCTCCTGCTTGAGCAGGGGGCTCAAGGGTTCTATTTTTGGTTTTGGGTCTGACAGTTATTTAATAAATAACACAAGGCAGCAAACATACCTAATATTATGCCATTCTCATATTTTCTCCACAACCACAATCTTGTGAGGTGGGTTGGACTGAGAGTGACTGGTCCAACATTACTGTCAGGGCCCACTTCAAAGCCTCATCCCAAGAAAGCAGGACTCTTGGAACAGTTTCATTCCAAAAGGAACTTTTATTAGCAGAAGCTGATAGCAGGCATAATAGGCAGGATCTGAGGGTTTCCCACTCACATCAATAGGCTAAAAGAGTCCCAAGCAAACCCCACCCCAATAGTTCATTCAGTCAATTTGAATGGGCCAATCCCCAGGTGTTAAGTCTGCTGTGGGAAGCTGATAACAGGGTCGGTTCCCATGCTTGTGAAGATGTTGTTGGGTCTTTACACCTTCCCGTCAGCAGGGGGAGATAAGCCAGATGGCTGGAGGCACATTCCTTTCTCACCCGAAGGTAACATCAAGGGAGAGACAGTTCAAAGAGCAAGTATGTAGAAACAGCAGATAAGATACATTGTAGCAAAGCAGAGAAACATCACAGAGCCTTTCCCCCTCCCACTCAGGAGAATGGCAGAACCCTCAGGAGACATAAAGAAGAAATGAAATAGGTCCCCCCCCCACCCCCCAGGGAAAGAATGGGTTCTGACAGTTATCCAGTTGGCTTTCATACCTAGGCAGGACTAGATCTCTCAATCTCCTGGTGATTGGCCCAAAGTCATCCAGCTGGCTTTCATGTCTAAAGCAGGCCTTTCTAGTCTGGTGCCTTCACCACCTAGTCTGACTCAGGAATTCTGGGAGTTGAAGTCCATGAGTCATAAAAGAGCCGAGGTTGCCTACCCCTGACCTAGACAAATCTACCCAGCCTGTAACTTCCATGCAATTTTATTTCCTGCTCTGAATAAATCTGCAAAGCCTTGTTTTGTATCACCTGAATTTCTCTTTGGGAATTTCAAGGGAAATCAAATGCAAGGGAATGAATGAATGGAAGTAAACTTATAAAAGTCTTGCAGCTACAGCCCAAAACAGATTATTGTGGATGGAACTGTACTTCCTGCCTCTCTTCGATATCAGCTCCTGCTATAAACTTCCATTTTATCATCTAACACTACAATTTATGGCATAGCCAGCTTCAATACAGACAATAAACTCTTTATCAATGCCAGTGGGAAGACCCAAAAGGTTATAAATTATAGAAAAGTGGTGGTATCTATCCCTTTTCCTTTGCCCAGTACACAGAATATATTGGACTTTAAACATGTCAAGAAAAAAAAACTAAGCTTGTTTTACATACAAGGAGGCTTAGTTCCAGGGTTTGTTTCAGGCTTTTTTGTTGTTTGTTTTGTAAAAAAAAAGAAAGAAAAGATAAATAAATGCATATTTCATGCATATTTTTCCCCTGCAAGATTTCATTGGAAATAAATACATAACATGGGGCCTGGTTGCATGAGGAAAAAATAAAACCTGCTGTGCTTTGAAGGATGTGCAATTGCTATCTGACGATTATTTATTATATTGTTAATTTATGGCAGAGAGATGGAGAGTGGAGGATGAAACAGAGCAAGAGAAATGTCTTTAATCTTTCAACCAAAATAATCCAACTGGAAAGTTTTAATGTCAGAAGACTGGGTAAGGATCCATTTAATTAGCATTCTCCCACAAATAAAAGTCTGTTTTTTAAAAAAAAAAGTCCTAAAATTATCGAGGTTTCAGTTTGGAAAACCTTAAGATGCATGGTGGGATGCTTTAGGATGAAGGCATTTCATTTTACTCAGACTGCAGTTCTGAAAATGTACTTGCTTCCTTGAAAACACAAATGATCAAACCGTACATTTTCCAATTCTGCAAAAGTTTAAGGAAAACTGTTGTGCAGTTCCATCCTGGCTTAAGCTAAGCTAAGAAAACAGCTGTGATAGGGTTTATTGGCTAGTATCTTGGGTTATGGACATGTCTCTTTCCAATCTGCCTTCTCTCTGTTTCACTGACTTACTCTTCCAAAGCACTTGAGAGCAGGACAAGAAGTAACATTAAAGAGAGATCCAGCCTAGAAATTTCCTAACAGTGAGACCAATTAACCAGTAGAATAGCTTGCCTTCAGAAGTTGTGGGTGCTCCATCACTGAAGGCTCTCAAAAAGAGACTGGACAACTATTTGTCTGAAATGATATAAGAACTCCTGCTTGGGCAAGGGTTAAACTAGAAGACCTTCAAGATCCCTTCAAATTCTATTATTCTGTGTTCTATGTTTCCTGACAATGAGAACAATCAATCAGAGAATGGCTTGACTCCAGAAGTTGTGGGGTCTCCATCATTGGAGGCTTTCTAGAAGAGATTGGACAGTTTGGGATGGTATAAGGACTCCTGATTTGGGCAGGGAGTTGGACTAGAAGACCTCCAAGGTCCCTTCTAACCCTATTATTTTATGTTCTAAATATCTACCATCTTCCCCAATCTCCCAATGGAGAGTTATGAAGGAAACTAGGTTTCATTTGGTACACATGATAGCTTTATCATTTGTTTAATGTACATCTGGCTAGTAACTATCTTTTTTCCAGTTCTGCTGCTGAATTAAATTGCAAGAAGACACACACAGAGAGACCCCTACTGCATTAAAGCAGGGAAATATTTCAGTTCTAAAACACACTCACCCTCACAGACACACAGAGAGAAATACACCCATTATCAAGGCCAATCTAACCCTTCCAGGAATTCCAGCCAAAAGTCTGTCTTATCTCCTGTTAAAGAGGGCTATTATCTCTTGCCTCCCAGGAGAAAGCAAAGCAGAACTGATTTGATTAAGAACAGATTAACCTCACTAACACAGCTACCCTGGGTTTTATACCTGTCACTTCAGCATGACAATTTATATTTATTCAAAAAGCCACCAGACAGTAAATTAAACATTGCCCTAATTAGAAAAATGTCATATGTTATAGTGGGAAAGCAAACAGATTTCATTTCCATGACAGTCTGGGCCAATGTACATTTGGCACGGAGTGACACCAATACTTGTAAACAGTCATTTCTGAATCAAATGTGGTTGTGCATGCAAGTAAGGCATGAATAGGTGTGCAAGGAAAGTGAAAACAGATTTGTACCATGTTTAAAATCAGGCCAACTTCTGGCCAACATAGTTCAGAGGAACTTGAGTGTCCTTCTCTTTGGTCAAAGATAGTTGTAATTTGTACAATCAAAAAGTTAAGAAGGAAACAAAAAGACCAAAACACCATCAGCAATCAACACCCAGATAAGCAGAGATAAACACCAAGATGAATACCAGATCAACAATCAAGAAGTAAACAACACCCCAATCAAGGAACTAACAATTCAGACAAACAGACCTACAGTAAATAATTGTCTAATTAAGAAGCCATTAAGAATACTCCTACCCACACTGACAGGGCCAGCCACTTGCATATAAACAGAGAAGAAACCCCACACCATTCTAGCACTAATGACATTATCTAGTGAGGTAATGAAACCTTTGAATGAAATGAAACCAATGAAACTAAGCTCAGAGAGCATCAAGGAACCCACAGTCCTCCTCCTCCTCCACTCTGCAATTCCCCCTCCCTTCTAGCACTGATGATGTTCTCTGGTTTGCTCATGAAACATCTGTAAGAAAACCACCCAGCTGAGAAAACACCAAGGATCCCACAGTTCAACCGTAAACTAAAAATATTATCTTCTGTTGATTATATTTTCCCTTTTGACATCATCTCAATGGATTGGATGTTGGGGCAGGCAAGTGCAGCTAGGCAAAACTTTTGATTTACACTGTTGTCTTCTCCAGATCTTGCTTGCAAAATATTGAACAAGCCCCTCAGCCAACGCATTGTAGCTCAGTGATGTTTAGTGATGTAGTGAAATTCTACTTCTCCAGATAACTTGTTGAAACTTTTAGGACTTCTAACCAAACTCAGCTCTTCCCTCTTGTTACTTCATTGTTTGTGTTGCACTGTGAGGAAAGGTGCTACAAAAGCCATTTATTGCCATCTTTCATGTCATGTGATCTATCTGTGCCAAAGCCATATTGTGAGGCATCACAAGACATTCTCACTAGTAAATGCAAGTTACAAGATGTGAAAGCCTGATACCACCAGTATCAGTCGGGGCTAGTCTGTCAGGAGCCACCCCAATCCACAACTCTTGGAGACAGGATTGTCCAAACAGGAACTTTTACTAAAACATGATTGACAGTGAAAAATCTAGACAGGATCTGGAAACTGTGTCACAGATTGATACTTTTAAAGTGTCCCCGAGTAAAAACCCCTCCCCTCAGTCCATTTGGTCAGTCCCGGATCAGTTAAGTTTCATGTGTCAAAACCTTTCATGGGAAAAGAGAAACTTCATGCATTTACAACATTTGCTTCCTCCCCTTCAAATTCCACATCAGAGATACAAACCAGAATACCCCCCTCTTTCTTTGTTCTTCTCAGTTCAAAGGTTTTTTCCCTGGTCTTTGATGATGGCCCCCAGGCAGGCTGAATAAACAACTTTGCATCTAATGGATAGGGATGGCCAATTAACATCTTCCCCTCCTTGGGAATGGCAGAATCTAGTAAGGGGCGAGATTTAGGTTTGCACAGATAGGGAGTTAGGAATGGAATATAAATTGATTCTGACACAGTCACTCTCTCAGCCCTAGAAAGGTGGCAATGGCAAGCCACTTCTGGAAAACCTTGCCAAGAAAATTCCAGGGACTTCTCCCAGTTACCAGCTGGGTGGAACTTTTGAGAAGTCAGTTGAGACTGAGAACCATAAATTGGCCTTGAAGGTAATAGATAGCAGTGGGACGTCTTAACATCCAATCACCACATACTGTCCCTGGATCATCTTTTTTTTTCATCCAGAAGAATGTCATAGAGTCATAGGGCCGGAAGGGACCTTGGAGGTCTTCTAGTCCAATCTCCATCTCAACAAATGGTTGAACAAATGAACAAATGGTTGTCAAATCATTTCTTGAAAATCTCTAGTGATGGAGCACCTACATCTCTGGGAGGCAAGCTGTTCTATTGCTTAATCGTTCTTACCATCGGGAAATTTTTCCTCATTTCCAAGTTGATGTTATGGAGAATAAACCCCTTTTCTCTGTGACAGCCCTTCAAGCATTGGAAGACAGCTATCATGTCACTCCTAAGCCTTCTCTTCAATAGGCTAAACATACCTTGTTCCCTTAACTGTTTAGGTTCCAGATATTTTATCATCTTTGTTGCTCTTCTCTGCACTGTGCACTCTTTTTAGAGTCTTGGCATCTGTTTTGCATCATTATGACCAGAACTGATGTAGTAATTCCAAGTGTGGTCTCAGTAGTGTGGTATTCTTGTGATCATGGTGCTATCCCTTTTTTGATGCAGCCTAGGATTACGTTGGCAGCACACTGCTGGGTTATACTTAAGTGGTGATCCACCAGGACTCCTAGATTACCCTCAGAGTTGCTTCCAATCATGTATCTATGCATTTGGTTTTTCCCTGCCTAAGTGTAGGATCTTTCTTTCCTTGCCACTGAACTGCATCTTGTTGAAGTTCTTCTGCCCAAAATTAGTAGTTTACTTATTTCCACAGAACAATTGGAATGTATTTCCCAAAAGAAAACTCAACATTTGTTTTGTTCTTGTTATAAAAGGCCATTTCTAAAGACTGGGAAAATTACAGAACACCCATTCATTCTGTACCATGATTTCACTCACTGTGTTCCCTCCCACCTCCAGAAGTTTGTTCATTCCCAATCTATAGCCATCACAATTAGAAGCCATCACAACGAGGGCTGGACACTGCCTGCATTTTTCTAACCTGTTTTTAAGCTCACCAAAACTGAGGTCTTTTCCCATAACTTATAAGATAGAATTCCAGATCTTAACTGTATGGGAAAATAGAAGCATGGGTGAATGGGTTGATGAATTATCTATGACATCAGAACAGAGAAGAGAAACATGCATAGGCAAGCTGTTGCTCAAGGAAAAAAATCGAACTAGTGTAAAGTCTTTGATTTATAGCTGCAGAAGACCAAACAAATGTATGAGGACAATACTTCTTGGCATTGCTTCAAACCTCCCAGGAAAGTCAGATCCAATAGGAAAAGAGGAAAGATTTTTTAAAATATACAGAATTTCTCTGCCCTCTTTTTCTTCTTTTTTTGTATCACAGAGCAAAGTTCATAAAAATCCTGTTCCCTCAAAATAACCCTAACTGGACTATCATACAGTACTTTCTTCATTCCTTTGTTCCTTTGTTCCTTCCTCCCTCCCTCCCTCCCACACTTCCTCCTTCCCTCCTCTTCCTCCCTCCCTCCCTCCCTTCCTTCCTCCCTCCCTCCCTCTTCTTCCTTCCTCCCTTCCTCCCACACTTCCTCCCTCCTCTTCCTTACTTCCTCCCTCTCTTCTTTCCTTCCTTCCTCCCTCCCACCCTCCCTCCCCCTCCTCTTCCTTCCTTCCTTCCTCCTCTTCCTTCCTCCCTCCTCTTCTTTCTTTCTTTCTTTCTTTCTTTCTTTCTTTCTTTCTTTCTTTCTTTCTTTCTTTCTTTCTTTCTTTCTTCGATGATAAATTAACAGCCTCCTTAGCAACAGGAAGATGACAGCCACCATTTCCAATCTGACTGAGACACCAACAATGACTAGTCTTGGAACACTGGGTTAATCACTTACCCAAGAGAGCAGCTTGCTCAAACACATGTACAATTGATGTACAGACAAGACAGCCTCAATACAAAAATTTGCCCTGTATCTGTGTGATGCCAGTAACAATGGAAATTGCTTTATTTCATGGATTTATCTTGTTATGAAATTGAAAACCTCCCTGCTGATACATCATGTGAATCTGTTATTCCTGTACGATAGGTATGGTATGAACAATTATAATAACAATCTCAGGTTTTTTCACAGTGTCATTAAAAGGGAATAAGGTCTATCTCCTTCAAGCAGAATAGGAACCTGGACACTACCTTAATCTCTGCAGGTTTCCCTCCTTCTAATCATTCTCTGTCGGATGTAGATAATTCTGACATGTTTCTTCATTGGTTGTGTTGAAATTGACAAACTCCAGCACTTCTCCACCAGGAATCAGCACTCAGATCAGCATAGATTAACTCCAAGGTCAAGATCAGACCAACAATCAAGTAAGCAGTACCCCAATCAAGAAACTGCCAAAGAGCTGTTAGTAAGCAGCCCAACCAAAGAATCTCTTAAGACCGCCACCATCCACCCAGACAGACAAGACCCCAGAACATAAACTGACAGCAAACAGCATTCCTTTCTAGCACTGATTATGTTACCTAGTTAAGATAATGAAACATCTGCAAGAAAACAAGCAAGCTCAGAGAACACCAAGGACCCCTCATGTGTTTAAGATTATTCCACTGTAGTGGAATGTAGTCTGGATCCCCAGGAGGAAGGGGCTGCATCCCAGAGGACCAAGAGGCTGCAAAGTTTAGACAGTTTAGTTGGGAGGAAGAAAGTTAAGGCAGCTCCTCCTTAGAAGTTCTTGGAGTATTATCTTTAATGATGCAAATAGTTCGGTTTAGTTTGGCAATATTTCTGTCTATAGGTGAGGACCAATAAAGAAAACTGCTTAGAAGAAATTCTGCATATTTTCCTAGTCTTTGGGACTGACATCCACATGGAGAACTTTGTGTGAGGTCTTGCTTGCTCCAAAAATGTGTCAGTGGGCACATAAAACCTTTTAGTTGAAATTGATATGGCATCTCAGCCCTCAGGAGCCACAGGAACAGCCAGTTCTTCAGGATACCTGGTGTCCTATCTCCTGTCTTAGGAACCTTGAAAAACTTTTGTCTCCTATTTCTCCTGATGCTTGGAGAAGCTTGAAGGCCAGATTTTATTCCTCTTTGATGTTTCCTATTGATTGCTAGTCCAAATCTATATCAAAACCAGACAGCTTGACCTCCAAAACTAATTTTTTGCAGATTTAAGCTGTTTTATATGTCTGCCTTGTCTGGTGCTTGGGGAACAAGGGACAGAAAATGGCTTTGAAATCTTGTAAATAAATAAGCACCAGCCTTTTGGTGTTAACTGCTCTCTCAATAGTCCAGCACAGCCGGCAGAGAACTTTCATCAAAGTTGGCCTTGGACTGAAAATGCTTTCAAGCAAGGGCAAAAATCTTTTGCATTGTGGCAGAAGTGGCCCTTGGAGACAGAAATAAGTATTGTTCTCCCTGATGCATTTTTAGATTGAAAGTTGGTTATTGTCACAGCAAGATTGAAACCCCAATCATGGTGGATGGGAAAACTGCACCTGTGGCAGAAAGAAGCAATCTGAAGAGAACCTTGGCTTTCTGTCTTTCATCTCAGTGTGAGAGTGTCAGAGGCTAAAAAAAAGAGAGAGAAAATTAAAATGGCAAAAGAAGGGGAAATGTGATGAAGAGTGTCCCCCTCACTCCAGTTTTTGCAAGGTGCTCTGAAAATGCCAGCTGAGATAGTCTCAGGTCCCCCCATGCAGGTGTCCTGCCAATCTGCTGGAGGTGGGGGGGGGAGGAAGGCTTCTAGCATTCTTTGCATACTTTCGCTGTGCTGTAACTACTTCAGAATTAGGAAGGGGAGTTGTCTTTGGAGAAGAAGCAGACTCCTTCTCAGCCAGTTCCAGCCTGGTTCCAAGGCCATTGTGCCCTGAAAGTGACCTGTTATCTACCCAGCACCTCAGCATTCTCAAAACAACCTTGCGGCATCATATTGGCTGCTGGTGAATTGGTCAGGTGGGGGTTGTGTTTGGGGGGGAAATGAAAGAATTGCTTGGCAATTTGCATGGGACGTTCAGATTGCGCCTGACTTTTCTGCAACCACTATCGCTCAGTAAAAGTTCCTGTGATTAACCTCAATGGAGTCAAGAGTTTTGCTTTCCTGAGGGACCAGCTGGGGCAGATCCTTAAAGACTGACATTTTGGTAAACCATGCAGCACTTTCAAAACTGTTTTTGGTGGTGATACAAGTCTGATGACATGCCTTCAAGTGTACATCAGCTGCATTGTTTCTTTCCACATCATCATCATCATCAACATGGGCTCATTATGATAGGTGGAAACTGTATAATTGGTGGGAACCACATCTTTCTAGGTAGGCACCAAGCATCCCGTAGTATATTATTTATCTCAAGCTGACAAAGACCACTTCTAGAGTTACTTCTTTGCAGTTGCAAATAAGATAGCTGGGCTGGAAAAAAAGCATTCTTTGGAACAATGGCATGATACATCCAGATGTGGGCTCGTTTATTCATCTTTATACATACCCTCCTACAGTGTGAGCAGAATGAACTGATAGAACTATCGAGTTTTGAATTCTTTCTGGAAAACTATGTGATGTAAGAGCAGCCAGCCAAGCTACAAGTAGGCTTCACTGACCCTAATATAATGTTTATACTTCATGCTGAGCCACTTTTGAATCATGGTTATGGAATCAAACATCTTTAGCTGGATTCCTGTACCATGGTGGTAAAGTGGTTAGAATGCAGTATTGCAGACTAACTCTGCCCACAGCCAGGAGTTCGATCCTCAGTGGCTCAAAGTTGACTTAGCCTTCCATCCTTCTGAGGTTGGTAAAATGGAGACCCAAACTGTTGGTGGGGCAATATGCTGCCTCTGTAATTTGCTTAGAGAGGGCAGTAAAGCACTGTGAAGTGGTATATAAGTCTAAGTTCTAGTGTTATTGCTACTCCTAAAGCACTGAGCTCTAATCGATATCAGTCCTTCACAGTCAAGAAAAGCAAGCGGGATTCTGGGTTTGCTATTTATTGTAGATAGAATAACAGAATCTTGAAAGCTGGTTCTGCGTTATTCTCTGCCCGTCTTCTAGTAAGCACAATCCAGCTACAGATATTTTGAGTTTGTTTCCTATCCTTTTCACTTTTTTAGGACTGAACCACCTATCTCCTGTCTACAATACAGTCCTCTCAGCAGTTCTGAAACAGTTCCACACCCATTTGCACTATTCAGATGACCCTGAGGGTAGAGATAATCCTCCAAATGGCCTCAATCACTCTCAGAAAGAGCACTAATGACCAGATGACTGCAAGGAATGTTTATCCTTCCATTCTCCACCATTCAGTTAGAACTGAAGAAGCTTCAATGAAACATCTTCAAGGAAAAACAAAGAAAGTCCAGTTGTCTTTTTGGAAAAAAAAACACCTTTGGGATAACATGGACACACACATATATTTTCCCCCCAACTTTTTCCCTAGCCGCGTTAGTGATGTGCCATGCAACAAGTGATTATATCTCCCTCCTGGAACCATCTGCTCAATCAAGGACCAAGGGCAAAGCACAGAGACAGCTTCTCTGTCACCAAGTCTTTTAATGAGGCAACATGGAGTTCCAACTTGCCTCTTGTGGAAATGTACTTTCTCCTCATACTTTTGCCTCTGCTCAATCTGCATTAAGGCAATATGCCACTGAAGCCTGCCCTTTCTTGCCTTCTTTCCAATTTAGTTTCTGTCAATGCTAAAAATGCTGAGCCCATCAAAAGCAATTTTGCCCCACCGATTTCAATAACCAGGCTGTGTGGGGGAGGGGGGAGGAAAACACCATTAAATCCGGTCTGTATTCAGAGAGGAAACAACTTGCCTTTGGATTCACTTTACATTTGGACAATCTGGTCATTTCATCAGGGCTGATCAGATTTGATAGAACTCCACCACACAGTGCCCTTTTCCCTTTTCTCTGCAGTAAATGAAAATTATTCTTTCTCCCATCTCCTTTTGCAACCGTGTATTAAAGATGACAGCAGTAATGGAGGAGAATCAGTTCAATTTTTTCCACTTTTCCTCTTTTTGTTTAGACATTAAGTAAAAGCAAATGGCTGGGCTTGTCCTCAACTGCACTACTTTGGTGCAGGTGGAATCTCCCCTTTTGGGAAGAACGTATCCAAAGGAATTGGTCTCAGATTCAGTACTTGACTTGAAGACCATCCCCACCTGGGAAGGACCTAGACAACCTTCACTCCAAACCTCAGTGACACCATGCCTGAGTAGTACTTGGGTAACAACAAGTAGCCTGTTCCAAGGCTGTAGACTTGACTGGGAACTGGGAGGAACAACATCCCTTCAAAGAGCCTTGGTGGAGCAGTGGGCTAATGCCTCCTTAAGTAACACCAGCTGCCTGCAATTAGTGCAGGTTCGAGTCCCACCAGGCTCAAGGTTGACTCAGCCTTCCATCCTTCCAAGGTAGGTAAAATGGGGACCCAGATTGTTGGGGGCAATAAGCTGACTTTGTAATAATGCTGCTTGGGGGGGGGGGCGAAAGCTCTAATAAGCAGGCATATACATAGAATGAAGGCTATTACTAAGCACATTGATTTGTGCTTTAGTTTGGTAGCCGCCCTGAGTCTTCTGAGAAGGGCGGGATATAAATGGGATTAAAAAAAAAGTAAGGGTGTCCAATTTCTGGACCGGAAATTGGTCTGAGAACTGGGAAGAACAACACCCCTTCAAAATGTAAGGACATCCAATTTCTGGAGTATAACTGAAGACATGACTTCAGCTCTGAAGTTATAAAGAGTCAAACTTCACTTGAAAGAGAACATCAACATTTGTTATAAACTATCTTGAAGGAAAAATGGATAGAATGGGCATTGTGGTGCAAACCTCAGCCCTTCAGGCTTGGATCTTGATGCTGGACAAGGTAATATGTCTTTCATCTCTCTGGCCCCATCCCTGCTATAAATCTCTACAACATCTAGCTATCAGCCACAGCCTAAAGAAAGATCTGAACCGATCTATCCAGTACTAGAACTCACAAACTGCCCCAAACTGATCCCTTAGGAAAGAAAAGCTTTGGACTCCATTTGGTTAAAGCAAAGGGTTCTTTTACTAAGAGGGATGGTTCCAGTAAAGTCAAGCCAGCTTTGAAATCCATGCTCACTGGATTCAAAAATAAGCCCATCCTCCCCCCCCCCCCGAGACCAATCTGTTTCCAGCCAACCCAAGCTCACCAAGATGTTTTGAGAAATCTGAGATGGTTGGGAGTAATCTGCATATTTCTCAGGGTGCCTGGCCATAGGATGGTGGTACAAACAGGATCTGGCTGCTCTGGTCCTTCCCAGCATCATTGCCCCCTCTTAATTTCCTATCACCTACATACTACCTTGTCATCCTTTCCCCTTTCCTCCTTCTCCTTCCCCCTTTCCTCCTCCACTCCCTTCTTCTTTTGATGGCAGGATGTCTGTGAGGCCCCAAGCCGAGCCAGGCAGAGCTGACATTACATCTGTCTCATTCTTTATAATCTTTAAAGGGGTGAAACATTGCATCATAGGGCAAAACCTTGTCAACGGTGGTACCTCAACTGGGCTAACTTGCAGAATTCTGGGATCCTTGTCTCTCTAGGGAATGTCATTTGGGAAAGTTGTGGCTGCTTCAGCCCTGCTGAGCTGCTGATTCTTCACTGCCACCACCACATGATGCTCATTTTCCCTGACAGGTTCCTGGCCACTTGTGCAATCCCTCACTCCCTTCGCCACCCAGCAGCAGCCACCTACTGGGAAGGGGAGCGGAGAAGAGGGGAGGGGAGGGGAGGGGAGAGGAGAGGAGAAGAGAAGGGAAGGGAAGAGAAGAGAAGAGAAGAGAAGAGAAGAGAAGAGAAGAGAAGAGAAGAGAAGAGAAGAGAAGAGAAGAGAAGAGAAGAGAAGAGAAGAGAAGAGAAGAGAAGGAACAGGGAGTGAGGAAAAGAAGGAAAGAAGGAGGGGGTAGGGGAATATTGTGTAGTGGGTTCTCAGCCGCATGGCAAGATGACGGACAAAGGGTTCAGCATGGCAGCTCTTTATTAGTGGGAGTACTGAATGGAACAATAAGGGTTGCCGGTGCCCCTTATATACCTGGCCAGGTATGCTCGCAGCCAATCCCTTTATTTGGTTTTCCTGCCGCGCGCTATCCAGCCAATCCCGACATAGTACAGCGCCACCTGATGGAGTCGGTGAGCCGCAGCTTTTGTTTCATTCATCCCCGTACATAACACCCCTTCCCCCATAATAACAAACAATAAACAATTTTTTTTCCTAAATACATATTTCACCAGTGATGATTAGACACGTCGAGACCTTCCTTACATCCTTACATTGTCCTCCAAATAGGCAGGTGGCCTATGAACCCTGGGTGACCGTCTCAGGGGTTGCTCCCCTTCCTGGACAGCCTCATCATAAGTTGAGTCCTGGCTCTGGGGCTTAATGACCGCATTGTCCTGGTGGGCCAGGGCCTGTTGTTCTTGTTGTTCAGCCCTACCTGGTATCAGTTAAGTGTCTGTGAGATCCTCCTCCATTCCAGAACCCATTGTTTTTGGTTGGATGGGCCGGTCGACCTGTGACCTTTCAGGAGCCTGCTTCCTGATTTGGTCTATGTGTCATCTGACCTGATGGCCCCCCTCTACCTCTACAATGTAAGACAAAGGGCCCGTTCTATCAACCACCACCCCCTGAATCCACACTTGTCCCGGCCCATAGTTTCTGACCCAAACCAGATTGCCAGTGTGTAGTTCCCTGGTGGGGAAGGGTTGTTCCACCTCTGTGGCCACTCTGTCCAGGTGGAGTCTGTCCAACTTAGTGATGAGCCATCTGCCCCAACGCAGTTCTGCAGGACTCTTACCAGTGGTTGTACACAGTGTGGTGTGTTGTGCAAGAAGGAATTGGGCCAACCTTTGGTGCCAGTCTCCACTGATGATGCGTCTTAATGCATCCTTGGTTGTCCTCACCATACGTTCTGCTTGCCCGTTGGATGATGGGTGGAAGGGCACGGAGGTAACGTGTCTAATCAAGTTGGCCCTTGTGAAACCCTGGAAATCAACAGATGTGAATTGCGGGCCATTATCTGAAACTATCACATCAGGCAGGCCATGCGTAGCAAAGAGTCCCCTGAGCACCTGGACTGTCTTGGCAGTGGTGATGCTAGTAACTGGTACTACCTCTAGCCATTTTGAGTAGCTGTCAACTACCACTAGGAAAATCTGACCTTGAAAAGGGCCCGCATAATCAATGTGTACTCTAGACCATGGTTTGTGTGTCGCCTCCCACTTGTGTACTGGTGTATGCGGCTGTTCTGGCCTTGACCTTTGGCATGTGTGACATCCCGCTACTTGTTCCTCTATAGCCTTATCAAGGCCATGCCACCACAAGTAACTCCTGGCTAACGCCTTCATCCTGACTATGCCAGAGTGTCCCTCATGTAGTGACTGTAAAACTCTATCCCTAAGTTTCTCAGGAATGATGACCCTGCTCCCCCACAATAGACATCCCTTATGAGAAGACAACTCATGCCTCCTCATGAAGAATGCCTGAAATTCTGGGCCTGGACTCTTCTCTTGCCACCCTGAAGCTACCCATGACTGTACCCTGCTCACGACCTTGTCAGCTGTGGTACCAGCAGCAATGTCCTTAGCGTGGAGCAGACATTCTGGTAGATCCTGGATGGCCATTATCTGTTTAGCAGGTGCTGGATCCGGCTTTGCAGTGGCTACTGGCAACCTGCTTAATCCATCCGCATGGCCCATGTCTTTTCCTGGTTTGTGTACCAGTTTACACATGTATGCAGATAGGAATATGGACCACCTCAGCATCCTGGGGGATAGGATTTGTGGGGTTTGTCTGTCAGTCATGAACAACCCCAGCAGTGGCTTATGATCCGTGAAAATAGTGAATTCCCTGCCATATTAGTAGTCATGAAATTTTTTGACTCTCGTCACTATTGCCAGGGCCTCCTTATCTATTTGGGCATAGTTCCTCTCTGCCCTTGACAGTGTTCAGGAGTAATAAGCAATGGGTCTCTGTTCCCCGTTGTCCTCTATGTGACTTAGGACTGCACCCACTCCATAGGGGGATGCATCACATGCGATGCAGATGGGTTTGTTTTCTATAAAGTGTGTGACAGTTGAATTACAGGACAATAGATCTTTTAGATTTCGGAAACTATGCTCGTGGACCTTGGTCCAATTCCATGGAGTTTTCTTGTCTAAGAGCCTGTGTAAAGGCTCAGCAATTGCTGCTTTGTGGGGCAAGAAAGCATGATAAAAATTAAGTAACCCCAGGAAAGCTTGCAATTCCGCTCTGTTTTTAGGGGTTGGAGTCATCTTAATTGCTCTTACCTTGGAATCAGTAGGGAGAATTCCTTTGGCATCAGTTCTAAACCCCAGGAACTCAGTGGATGCCACTCCAATGCTGCATTTATCCTTTTTTTAGTTTTAACCCTGCAGAGCGGAATCTGGTTAAAACAGCCTGCAGCCTGTCAGCCAGGACCTCTTCAGAATCTCCAGCAATAAGGACATCATCAAAGTAAGGGCATACTCCAGGTATGCCCTTCAGAGTCCTCTCCATCACCTCCTAAAATATTCCAGGAGCTAGAGAGACACCGAACTGCAAACGGTTAACTCTGAAAGCTCCTCTGTGTGTAACGATTGTCTGACCGTCTGCCATTTCCCTGGTAACTGGGAGTTGCTGATATGCTTGGCAAAGAGCTTGGCCGCCCTGGAGTGAGGAGAGGATGTGCCTTACCGTCGGGACCAGGTAAACGTGCGGATTCAGGGCCCAGTTCACCGTGGCCTTATAATCTAATCTCCCCATTAGCTTTAAGTTGGGTGACTATTGGGGTCTCCCACGCTCCCCCTTCTACTGGTTCTAACACCCCCTGGTCCGCTAATTTGTCCAATTCACTCTCAATCTTATGCTTGAGAGTGAAGGGGACTCTTCACACCTTAATCCTCATGGGAAGGACATTAGGGTTCAGTTTAAATTTTATGGGGGGGGGCTGTGTATTTACCAAGCTTGCCATGAAATACATCTGCAAATGTTTTGCAGACGGATTCGAGGCTTTTGGACTGGGAAGTGTTATGGATCTCTGAGATCCCTATTCCCAGAGCCCCAAACCAATTCAGCCCTACTAAACTGGTTCTCCTCCCCTCGGCTACCAGGACGTCCAAGGGACCCTAGAACTCCTTGAACCCCACTAACATGGTGGCCTTTCCCCTGACCTTAATAGGGGCATGCTGGAAATCAGATAACTGAATGCTGGTGGGCTTCAATGGAGCCCACCGTTTGCTCTGGCCACAAACTGCTTTATATGTCTCATAATAAATTATGGAGACTGCAGACCCAGAGTCGAGTTCCAACTTGCAAGGTACACCTTGCAAACAGACCTCTAATTTGATTTTTGGTGTTACTAACTGGTGGATGTCCGTGTGAGACACAGTTTTCCTACTTTCAAAAAAATTAGTAGAGGTGAGCTGAGGGGACTCAGTACCTTTTGGCCACGTGTCCATCGATTGAAGTTCATTCAGGCTGTCCCATGTGCGATTCCGGCAGACGGCTGTGATGTGCCCCATCTTGCCACAGGACCGGCACTTCGTGGTTCGGAATTTGCAGGTCACTCTTGGATGATTTCCTCTGCAACTGGCACACTTTTGGACAGTTTCTCTGCAGCTGCAGCCGGTACATTTGGTACATTTGTTGGCCGTTGTGGGCTTCCACTGGCTTCCATTGTTGTCGCGCCGCGTGTGATGTCTTCCTTGCTTTTGAAGTATTGCATCAATCTCAGCCTCCTCCAATGCACCCCCGCTTTCGCCATTCACAGCCTCTCCAGAATGAATGGAACCCCCTGGGCTGCTGGGTCAGGCTTGATGGGTCGCATTGACTGCTCCACCGGTGGCTTCGCTGGCCAAGATCTCATCCTGAGCATCTTGCAGTGTGATCGTCGGCCGGGCATACAGTTGCTGCTTCAGCCGTTTGTCCCGGAGCCCGCATACCATGCGATCTCGCAGCCTTTCTTCTAGGTTGCTAAATTTGCACAGGCGAGTGGCTTCCCGCAGGGCTGCGATAAATTCAGAAGCTGACTCACCTGGCCGTTGGCACCACTACTCGAGCTGACCTCGCCAAGCCAGTTCAGACATTCGCAGTTTAAAGTGGTTGTTCAGCTTCTCTATGATGTCCTTGTATGACGCATCCTTGATCTCCGTCAGCGCGCACAGGTTAACGGCCAGATCGTGGATTGCTGGGCCACTCAAAAAGGTCAGGGCTGCTGCTTTTTGAGTGTCGTCGGTGATCCGGTTAGCATGCAGGAGCGCTTCTACCTGGCTCAGGTGTGAAGCCCATCTCTCAGGGTGACGGGTGTCGAACGGCAGAACCTGTCTGAGTTGTGCCATAGTGTGTCCTGTTTCTCCGCTTTGACCACAAGCGCTCACTTGGCTGGCCGAACATGGTTCGGGAAAAGATGCCTCTTTCCTCCGATCCTTAGTGACTTCAGCTCCTCAGGAGACACAGGATCCCACCTTCGTCGCCACTATTGTGTAGTGGGTTCTCAGCCGCATGGCAAGATGACGGACAAAGGGTTCAGCATGGCAGCTCTTTATTAGTGGGAGTACTGAATGGAACAATAAGGGTTGCCGGTGCCCCTTATATACCTGGCCAGGTATGCTCGCAGCCAATCCCTTTATTTGGTTTTCCTGCCGCGCGCTATCCAGCCAATCCTGACATAGTACAGCGCCACCTGATGGAGTCGGTGAGCCGCAGCTTTTGTTTCATTCATCCCCGTACATAACACCCCTTCCCCCATAATAACAAACAATAAACAATTTTTTTTCCTAAATACATATTTCACCAGTGATGATTAGACACGTCGAGACCTTCCTTACATCCTTACATTGTCCTCCAAATAGGCAGGTGGCCTATGAACCCTGGGTGACCGTCTCAGGGGTTGCTCCCCTTCCTGGACAGCCTCATCATAAGTTGAGTCCTGGCTCTGGGGCTTAATGACCGCATTGTCCTGGTGGGCCAGGGCCTGTTGTTCTTGTTGTTCAGCCCTACCTGGTATCAGTTAAGTGTCTGTGAGATCCTCCTCCATTCCAGTACAATGCCACCTGATGGAGTCAGTGAGCCACAGCTTTTGTTTCATTCATCCCCATACATAACAGGGAGGGAGGGAGGGAGGGAGGGAGGGAGGAAGGAAGGAAGGAAGGAAGGAAGGAAGGAAGGAAGGAAGGTAGTATGTTTAACCCAAAGTATGTGCCAAACAAATATTGACAAATGTAATGTAATGTACATCAGGGGGAGAAAGAGGCAAGTCTGTATTGTTTGTAGGTAATCTTGTGTCTCTTGTAATGACACCCAAACAAAGAGAAAATGATAAATAGCAACAGCTATTATATAACACTTCACAGTGCTTTATAGCCCTCTCTAAGTTGTTCACAGAGTCAGCATATTCCCCCCAACTATCTGGGTACTCATTTTACTGACCTCAGAAGGATGGAAGGCTGAGTCAACCTTGAGAGCCAGTGAGAATCGAACTGCCGAAATGCTGGCAGTCAGCAGTCAGCAGAATTAGCTTGCAATACTGCATTCTAGCCACTGCACCACTATGGCTATGGCAAAGGCTGGGGAATTCTAGGAACTGAAGTCCGACACATCTTCAAGGCAAAGGTTGAGAAACACTGATCTACAGGTAGAACATTTGCCCTGTAAAGCAAACAATAAACTATTTTGCACACATCCCTGGACACAGCAAATGGGTATGAAAACAAGAGTAGTGGGTTGACTTGAAAAAGTGTGGGGTTTGCTACACCTAAAAAAACAACGACACCAACTTAAAAAAATTAAACACCAACTTAATTTTGGTCCATTATCAGTAGCTAAGCCTGTTTTCTCCAACCAACATTGAGATAAATCTGCCATTCCTAGCCCTTCTAAGCTGCCAAGTTCAGTGAATCTTTATGTCATGCTCCCCTCCTCATCCCAGATTTCAATTTCCTCCTTGATTGTGAAGACTATATTTTATGTGATTAATGGGAGAAAAGTAGCTGTTAGAAGCTGTTTACCCAGTGTGAATTAGAACACTAATTAGAAGAGACATGCATGTTAATGATGCAAAGGAAGTTGATCAGTATGCAACCAAAAGTTTCTCATTTAATTGTGTGTGAGGGATGGGGGGCAGGTTGGAATTGGGATTGTGTGTTTTATATGCAGAGAAGCATTTGCCCTCAACCAAAGTGACATTCATATGCACACCTTGGGATCAAGCCAGGGGTTTTATTGCAGGGTTCCTATTTATGTTGGCTTCTCATGATCAGTGTTTGTATGTTTTGTGTCTTGAGTTGGAAATGGCTGCTAGGCTGGGATATGAATTCTAAGCTGTTCTAAATTCTGCAAATAATGTGTCGATAATCCTTTCCCAGTGAAACCCCTGATCAAGACCTGAAACCTTTTGGAGAGTCTTTAAGCAGTTACCAATTCATCAGTCTTATGAGGAATGGTGCAGCGTTCTCCTGTGAAAGACTCCAAAGTCTGCCATTTTTAAAGAAAATGTTTATTAAACCCAAGCACGCAACACCGTGTTTTCTTTTCCATCTGGAGAGTGGCTAAACCAAAGACTTTGAAGGTTTCTTTCATCCTCTCAAGGTGTCCACATCCCCTTCCAAGAGCTTTTGAGTTTGTGTGCTTGAGCATTTGGGGGAAACTGGTTATTTTTCTTCCCAAAAAAACAAAATGCTCAATGGTTCAGCAACTTCCCGATCATTCTGAATCTCTTCCTCCCCCACCTCATCCCAAATCAACTGATCTTAGTTTTGGAGATGCTGCAAGTGCCAAAAGTCTGTTGGAACAGAGACATACACTTTTGGAGATCATTCTTACAGCTTTACACACCCTTCTAATGATATGAATAACCTAGGTGTCAGATCCACCAACTTTGGCTTGGCACCTTTCCAGAATTCTGTCATCAATTGGGGAAGGGAGAGGGAAGGGAGATGGTGCCAACTGGTTGCTTTAAACCTATTGGCCACCGCCTAGAGGCCTGGGTATAAATTGCTGCATTTGCAGCCCTGTTTTTCAGTTCAGTTCCTGCAACCAAATAAACAATGATCTTTGCTGAACTCAGTCACCTCGTCTCATCAATCAAGCAACGAACCCACTGGCAATGAATGTGGGATCCTGCTCCTCCAACTGATCTGAAGAGTCACTAGGGGAGAGGCCAAACTATGCTCCTGTGTGTGTGCAGCCCAGCCACATTCGACAATGCGGAGAACTTGTTCGCACCAATGGCATTGGAGTCCGTAACGTTCACAGACTTGAAGAAAAGGCTTGGAGACCATTTCCAGCCCAAGCTGTCGGGAATTACTTGGCACCATGCATTGAAACAGAGAGTTCAGCAACCAGGTGAAACAGCGTCGGAATTCATTGCGGCATTGAGGCAGGCCACATGCCTGTGCCAGTTCTCCAACATTGAGGAGAGGCTACAAGACCGGCCTGTCTGCAATTTCCAGAAAAGAGAGCTACAGCAAAAAACTCTTCGCCAAAGAGACTCTGTCGTTTCCAGATGTACTGAAAGAGATCATGGCGGACAAAGCTGCCGGTGGGGCCGTCTGAGCCATGTGACCTGCCAAAACAGCACAGCACAAGGAAGCCATCCACCACGAGGACGTTGAACATGCAGAAGACCCCGAACACAACACAGAAGTTGACAAGCTACAAAGACACAACGACCAACGACGTCACAGCAACAAGCAATGGGGGGGGGACTTACAAGGCAGATCCCTTCCTTAGGTGCCCAGGGTGTGGCGGCTGCCACCAATGCATGGACTGTAGGTTCCGGACAGCCTCGTGCTGGGCCTGTGGAAAGACTGGCCACATCGCATCCATCTGCAGAGGTCGCCAGAGGGACCGGCCATCAAATCATCAGTCAAACATCCTGACTAGGAAAGGTACTGGGGGCCCGGGACAGTATAGTGTAGGGTTTTGCTCCAGCCGTAGAAGCATTTGCCATAGCTAGTTAGGGTAATGAAATGTCTACAAGAAAATAAGCAACCTCAGAGAGGCACCAATGACATACACACACACACAAACACACAAACACACAAACACACACATTTTGTGACTTTCTGACAAGCATCATCAATGGGGATGCCAGATTAACTTAACAGCTGTGTTATAAACTTAAAAAGTGCATGTTATAAACTTAAAAAGTGCATGTTGACTCAGCCTTCCATCCTTCTGAGGTAGGTAAAATGAGGACCCAGATTGTTGGGGGCAATTAAGCTGACTTTGTAAAAATGCCACTGGGGGAGGTGCAAAAGCCCTAATAAGTAGGCATATACAGAGAATGAAGGCTATTGCTAAGCACATTGATTTGTGCTTCTTAGATTGTAAGCCACCCTGAGTCTTCGGAGAAGGGCGGGATATAAATGGGATAAAAAAAAACTGCAGTGATTCAATTAGCAACTTTGGTAAGAAAGAATATAAAATGGGATAAAGTTCATTTAAACAATTGCCTTGCTTAGAAACAAAAATTTTGTGTTGAACTGTGGTTATAAGTCAAGGACTACTTGTATGCAACTATGCATTAAGCAGCATCTCTTGAATATGTTTTCCAATATTTCCATCTAAACTAGCAATCTGTAGTAGGAGGTGATTCCACACTCTCCCAGCATACATACAGTGCCCTTGTTCATCCTTGGGTGCATGTAGTTCATTGTTCTCCTCCCAGGTACATAGAACATGGAATAACAGAGTTGGAAGGGATCTTGAAGGTCTTCTAGTCCAACTCTGCTCAAGCAGAAGATCCCATACCATTTCAGATAAGTGGTTGTCCAGTCTCTTCTTAAATGCCTCTAGTGATAGAACACTCACAACTTTTGAAGGCAAGCCCTACCACTGATTGCTTGTTCTGATTGTCAGGAATTTTCTCCATAGTTTTAGGTTGCTTCTTTCCTTGATTACCTTCAAACTCACATCTTAAGAAAGCAGAACTCTTGGAAACAATTTCTATCAAACAGGTACTTTTATTAAGAGTAAGTGATAGCAAGCATAATAGACAGGATCTGAGATTTTCCCATGCAACACAGTAGATTATAGTGTCCCCAAGCAGGACCACACCCCATAGATCGACCACCCGATGTGGGATAGCCAATCCCCAGATGTTAAGTCCATTGTGGGAATCAGGGAGATAACATCGGCCCATCTCCAGCTCACATAGCAAGCTTCTTCACATCTTTCTCTGAAAGCATAGACATAAACCAGGCTCTGAGGTTACATTCCTTATTTCCTCCTTTGTTCTTAACTGACAGTTTAAAAGACAGAGTTCAGAGAGAGAGATAACACAGGAAACAGGATACAGACCCAATAAACAAAATAAAGGATTACATTGTAGCAAAAGGAGGAAGTGAAAGCAATAGCCCTGCAGGCACATCCCCCTCCCCCTTGGAAGCATGGCAAAACCCAGGAAAGGTGGGATGAAATAAAAATGAAATGAAATGAAATAGGAATGGGTTTTGACACTTCCACCCATTGTGGAAGAAGCTTCTTGGATGAGAAGCAAAATGTCTTCAAAGAAAAACAAGAAAGTCCAATTGCCTTGTGAAAAAGCATTGTTGGGATAACTATGACCTGGATGACTGAGAATTTCCATAGATAATTCCACCCATTGGTTCTTGTCTTGCCTTCTGGTGCTTTGGAAAACAGGTTGAACTCCTCATCTTTGTGATAGCCCCTCAAATATTAGAACATTAGTTTATGCCTCCACTTCTTTTCACTAGACTAGACATACCCAATTCCTGCAATTGTACCAAGTGACCTTGTTCATCCTTGGGTGTGCGTGGTTCATCGTTCATATTTTCATGGGTGCATTTCCATCCCAGGTACAAAATGTATCCATTAGGGCAGAAAAGGATGTCCTTGTGTGCTTCAGAATTCACAGGGAGGCAAAGAAAAATGTATATTTCAGCATCTTCTTGCAGAACAGCTGGAGTTATAAACTGCTTACACTTAGACTAATGTGGTAATTTGATCTTACTTCAGCAAAAGTTTCCCCCATTATGTTGCTGGAGTCAGAAAAAATAAAAGCTTACAACAGCTTGGATTGTCATTAAATGGAAGGGAAAATGCAGATAAAATGCAAATGTATTTTACTTTCACTTCCACTTAATTGCAGTTATTCATAATATATTAAAGCCTAATTCTGATGGTGGCGGCTGTAATTCAGCTGCTTCACACAGTCAAAATGCCTCAACAATGTATTAGGGAAGCCACCAGCTTTGCAATCTCGTCCTCCAACTTGTTAGCACTTATTCTAATCATGTGAGACTTTCAAAGAGTTTTTGGAGGATGCTGTGCCATGGATGGCAGTGGCGGTGGGGGGGGGGTTGTCTATCCCCATTTGTGCAAAGAGAGAATGAAAACATTAGCAGGCTTTGCCTTGTCCTTGTTTATGATCCTCATCACTGGAGAAGAAGAAAGCCAGGATTGTGAATCTCATATAATTTTACAGCCAGGGAAAATGCAGGATGGAGACAGAATTCTTGTGTGTGGGGGATTATGAACTTCAAAGCAATGTGTCAACAGAGTCCTTAGCAAGGTGACCGCAAATCATACAAATGGTGCAGGGTGGTAATTGAGAGGGCCGGATGCCATGATCTTGGTTTGCTTAATGTTAAGTTTCAAGCACACTTTTGCACTCTCCTTCTTCACCCGCAACAAGAGGCTCTTTAGTTCCTCTTCACTTTTGGCCATTAGAGTAGTATCATCTGCATATCTTAGGTTGTTAATATTGTTCTGTACCAGCCTGCTACCGGCCCTGCAGAAAAGGCAGGGACGACCCCTTCACAAACAGCAAGAGGCTGGAATAAAGCCTGCCAAATTTATTAACATAAAACAGACATCAACCATGAAACAGGAGCTATGAAACAGGAACTATTCAAGCGGTTGCCTTCAGCAAACCAGCCCTCCCACGCATTCCCCCTTGAATACAGTTCAGGGCGTGGCTTCTCTCTGCCTCCTTCCGAGGAGCCCCATTGCCTTCCTCTGTTGACTCCTGATTGACTGCCTCCTGCGTCGGGCGTCCTTGAACAGGGCCAGCTGTTGGCCATCTTCATCCATGCTGTCAGGCTCACACAGCTGGGTCTGCGTCATGACCAGATGAGAGGGGCCTGGATGGGGGCTCTCATCAAGCTCTTCAACACCCCATTCCTCCTCCTCCTCTGAGTCATCCAACCCAACTGCCGAACCCACAGGCTGACCCTGAATCACGACAAATATTTCTCCCGGCAATCTTAATTCCAACTTTTGATTCATCCAGCCCTGTTTTTCTCATGATGTGCTCTGCATATAAGTTAAATAGGCAGGGTGACAGTATACAGCCTTGCTGGACTCCTTTCCCAATTTTGAACCAATCAGTGGTTCCGTGTCCAGTTTTCACTGTTGCTTCTTGACCCGCATATAGGTTTTTGAAGAGACAAATAAGATGGGCTGGTACTCCCATCTCTTTAAGAATTGCCACAGTTTGTTATGATCCACACAATCAAAGGCTTTAGCATAGTCAATGAAGCAGAAGTAGATGTTTTTCTGGAACTCCCTAGCTTTCTCCATGATCCAGCGTATGTTGGCAATTTGATCTCTAGTTCCTCTGCCTCTTCGAAATCCTGCCTGTACTTCTGTAGTTCTCAATCCACATACTACTATTTTATTCTATGAAGGCTACTCCATTTCTTCTAAGGGATTCTTGCCCGCAGTAGTATACCTGATGGTCATCTGAATTAAATTCACCCATTTCTGTCCATTTTCATTTGCTGATTCCTAAGATGTCAATGTTCAGTCTTGTCATCTCTTGTTTGACCACATCCAGCTTTCCTTGATTCATGGATCTTACATTCCAGGTTCCTATGGAGAATAAATCTTTACAGCATTGGACTGTACAGATACATACACAGCTGAACATCCTTTTGGCTTTGGCCCAGTCACTTTATTCTTTCTGGTGCTACTAGTACTAGCCCTCTGCTCTTCCCCAGTAGCATATTGGACGCCTTCCGACCTGAGGGGCTCATCTTCCAGCATCATATCTTTTTGCCTTTTGGTACTGTCCATAGGGTTTTCATGGCAAAGATACTGGAGTGGGTTGCCATTTCCTTCTCCAGTGGATCACGTTTTGTCAGAACTCTCTGCTATGACCTGTCCATCTGGGGTGGCCCTGCACAGCATAGCTTATAGCTTCAAGCCCCTTCACCATGACAAGGCATGAAGGGGGCCTGGTCAAGTAGGAAACCCTATACTATTCCAGACAAATGGCTGTCCAATTTCTTCTTGAAAACCTCCAGTGATAGAGGAACAACTTCTGGAAGTATGCTATTCCATTGATTAATTGTTCTTAGTGTCAGGAATGTTCTCCTAAGTTCTAGGGTTGGACCTCTCTTTAATGATCTTCCACCTGTTACTTCTTGTCCTGCTTTCAGGTGCTTTGGAGAATAGGTTGACCCCATCTTCTCTGTGACAGGCCCTCAAGTACTGGAAGACTACTATCATATCACCCCTAGTTTAACACACTAGACATACCCAGTTCCCTCAATCACTGCTCATATGGTTTAGCCACCAGATCCCTTACCATCCTTGTTGCTCTTCTCTGCACTCTTTCTAGGGTTTCAGCATCTTTTTTGTATTGTGGTGACCAGAACTGGACACAGTATCCCAAATATGGTCTCACCAGTGCAGTGTAAGGTGGTACTATTGCTTCACTATCACTTTGCCATCACAACCCTGTGACAGAGTGGGATAAATGGAAGCACTATGTGGACATTCAGCATGGATGCTGGAAATTTTGGATGTGTTAGTCCTGAAACCAAGAATGACATATGGCAGTCCTTCTAAGCTGGGTTTGAGGTATGCTCAATTAATGGTGTCTTTTAGTCAAATATTTTGAGAAAAATCAGTACAAAATGATGCAAATTGCTAATTAATCTTCTGTTGGTCAATTGTCCATTTCCCACCCAATCACTTCAGTTAAGAAATTAATTCAATGTCTACTGTTGGCTATAAAATTATTACAAGTGAACTGCTTTACCAAACTCCCCCATTAAAGAAAATCTTATTCAAACCTGATCCCCTTTTCTTACGTATGGCAACATTCCCCCCAAACAAATTAGCTTCATCTGTATGCATGTTCATCTGAGTAGAACTTTTGAACACTGGCCAATTACATTCATGATTTCTTCATCACATTATGTATTTAAATTGTTTACATAGCCCCCTGTCAGGTCCCAAACCAAGAAAGAGATTTTGCAGTTTTCCCAAGTGGAGTTCTTCATTGCTTTACATCTAAACAGATGGTCCTTGACTTACAGCCACAGTAGATCCCAAAATTTGTGTGGCTAAGTGAAACATTTGTTAAGTGAGTTTTGCCCCATTTGATGACTTTTCTTGCCACAATTGTTAACTGAATCACTGCAGTTGTTTAGTAGCATGGTTGTTAAGTGAATCTGACTTCCCCGTCAACTTTGCTTGTCAGAAGGTCACAAAAGGGGATCGCAGTGACCCTGGGACACTGCAACCATCATAAATATGAGTCAGTTGCCAAGCATCTGAATTTTGATCACATGGCCGCCACAATTGTCATAAGCGTGAAAAACTTGTAAGTCACTTTTTTCAGTGCTGTTGTAACTTTGAACGGTCACTAAATGAACTGTTGTAAGTTGAGGACTACCTGTAAGTCAAAACTCCACTATCTGCCTCTACAATATACACTGGGAAATACATATATACAGTGTATATGTATATGTATATGTATATGTATATGTATATGTATATGTATATGTATATGTATATGCATATGCATATGCATATGTATAGCATTTCTGCATTGAGTTGTCTATTATTCCCCTGGAATGCCCTCCCTCCTTCCCTCCTGGTGATCCACCTGCTCACTACATTTCATATCCTCCTCCTCCTCTTCCTTCTCTTCCTGCTTCTCCTCCTCCTCCTCCTTCTTTCTTTCTTCTCCTCCTTCTTTCCTTCTTCTCCTCCTCCCTTCCTCCCTCCCTCCCTCCCTCCCTCCTGGTGATCCACCTGCTTACTACATTTCCTATCCTTCTCCTCTTCCTCCTCCTCCTCCTTCTCTTCCTGCTTCTCCTCCTCCTCCTCCTTCTTTCTTTCTTCTCCTTCCTTCCTCCCTCCCTCCCTGCTCACTACATTTCCTATCCTCCTCCTCCTCCTCCTCCTCCTCCTTCTCTTCCTGCTTCTCCTTCTCCTTCTTTCCTTCTTCTCCTTCTTCTCCTTCTCCTTCCTTTTTCCCTCATTCCCTCATGGGGATCCACCTGCTCACTACATTTCCTATCCTCCTCCTCCTCCTCCTCCTCCTCCTCCTCCTCTCCTCCTCCTCCTCCTCCTCCTCCTCCTCCTTCTCTTTCTCTTTCTCTTGGTTATACTTTGACAATAAAGGTTCATTCATTAATTTCTCCTTCTCCTTCTTTCCCAACTGAATTGTCATCATGATTTCCTGCAAGTGCAAGGTTCATTTTTTAGGTCAACAAAGCACCATTTTGCATGATCCAACACAGAATCTGGGTCCAACTGGGCATTTTTCTGTCTGTATTTATTGTATCTTGCCATCCCTGCTCGGGCCTTCCATGCTGTGCTTGTCATCAATATTAAAGTGGAAGGTGTTATAGGCGATGTTATTCCAAAGTTGCTTTTTCAGGAAGCTTCTTCAGATGAGATGTGAAGAAAGAGTGTCAGAAAGAGCCAAAGAAGTTTCTTGGATGAGAAGCGAAATGTCTTCAAAGAAAAACAAGAAAGTCCAGTTGCCTCCTGAAAAAGCACTTTGGGGATTGTTAAGGAATTTAGTGTGCAAGGTCTCCTTGTGCTACCAAAGAGTTGCACAGACAAGGAAGGGTACTGAGAGCAGTAAAAGTCACACAAGAATACACTGAGTTATAAAAACAAAAAGTAGTTTACTTTTGAGGTGGTGTAAGAACAAAAATGCACAGTCAAAAAATAAACAGTCCAGGTCATAAACAATAGCAACAGTCCAAGGAGTAATCCAAACACAAAGTCTTCTTACCAGTCCAGAGGTCAATACACAGTTCAGGTTTACAACAGTAGTAAACCAACAGCAGAGCAAAAACAGTAACAGTAGAGATCAGTGAATTCAGAGAGAGAGAGAAGCTAGTTCCTAGCTTCCTCTTATGGCCATGAGAACACTTACACACCCATTGGCCAATTAACTTCTTAAAGACATAGCATTATGGTTAATATATTTTCAACCCAACATTGTAGGCTAACACCATATGCCTAACATTCTCCCCTTTGGGTAGAATAATATATAACTCTTACAATCTTATGCACATTCTTTCACAATTAGCATTGTGTTTCACAGCACTTTGTACCTTCGTAAAATGGTCTGCAATATTTACATCAGATGAACAATACTCTAGCTGTATTAATTTATCTTTGACACATTGTCTTACATTTAGATAACGAAGATCAGTATGTTTAGATCTTGTTCTTACTGCAGCATTGTTAGCCATCTTTATCGCAGCTTGATTGTCCTCATACACAATAAATGGATCATTTACATTTAAACCCATATCTAACAATAATTGTTTGTACACTAGCAGTTCTGTACATAACACTGATAAACATGAAAATTCAGCCTCCATTGTAGATAAGCTTATGTGCTTTTGTCTAATGGACTTAAAGTAGTTGCCCTCAGACTGGGTGCAAACACCTCGTCATAATCCTCAGTAGTTTGGGCAAAACCTTGTGCAACCAAACGTGCCTTATGGGTTATAGTTCCATCTACACCCTTCTTAATTTTATATATCCATTTGCAACCTATAGCTTGCTCACCAGGTGGCAGTTTTGCTTTCTCATAGACCTTAAGATCCTGCAAAGACTTCAACTCCCTGTTCATTGCAGCTTTCCATGATGCCTGTTTCTTTTCAGGATACATCCTGATCTCATCATAGTTAGATGGCTCTGAACTAACTTGACATACTATACTTGCTTCATAGCGATCAGGTGGATGTCTGATGCGCGTTGAACGCCAAGGAATTACAGGGCTTTGAATTTCAGTCTCCTTTCCTTCCTCTGATTCATCTATTATCTCCCCTATCTCCTCTTCATCTTTTATATTTACAGGAGATGTATTTTCATTACTAGTTACGTTATCAGAGGAGTCCTCAAACACTAGAGGATCAGTATTAACAGTTTCTTGCTCTAACCTATCCCAACCAATGTGCTCAAGGAATTTTGCACTAGAACTGTTATATACATTAGTTGTGCCTCGTTCCCAGAAATGATAGGATCTGTGGTTAGCTTCATAACCTACGAAGTATAATTGCCTAGCCCTATGTTGGCCTTTACTCCTGAGTTGTGCAGGAATGTGGACCCAAGCTGGGGTGCCAAATGTGTGCAGGTAATCAAGGTTTGGTCTTCTACCATGCCATATAGTATATGGTATTTTACCAGTAGAAGTATTAACAACTATATTCAGAACATGGTTTGCACATTTTGCTGCCTCCCCCCACAGTCTATCTGTTAAGCCAGAATCTTTTAACATGGTTCTCATCATGGCTTGTAACGTTTGCCCACGTCTCTCAACAAATGCATTATGTTGAGGCCTATAAGGGGCTGAACGTTTATGCTCCATGCCAGCTGATTGTAGCATATCAACAAAACGCTTGTTTGTAAATTCAGTACCATTATCAGTAATTATACACTGAACCTTTCTCTTTGTTTTTCTTTCTACAAACTTCAGCCAGTTTGCAAATTGTTGGAAAGTGTCTGCCTTTGACTTAAGCAGATAACAAAAACCATATCGAGAGTAGTGGTCCAATATACTTAAAATATAACAAGATCCTCCTAAACTTGGTTTCATGGGTCCAATTAAATCAGCAAACACAACTTCCAAAGGAACAGTTGTTTTGAAGCCGTTTAACCTGTTTGCAGGAGTTGCCTTACTCTTTTCCTGATTACAGGCATTGCAATTCAAATACTTACTACATGGCTTCAGTTTAATTCCTTCTACTAACTCAACTGTTTTACGTAGTGAGTTAAAGTTTACATGCCCTAACCGCCTATGCAATAAATGTATACATTCATCATGTGGCTTCTTGTTCTCACATATTGAGTTAGCTCTAACTGTACTAACCTGGTTACTTGTGAGAACGAATAAACCATTTTTCAAATTAGCAGTTACACAGGTTCCATTCCTCTCAATAGTGCATTGCTCCCCTCTGAATGTTACCACAAACCCAACTTTAACCAATTCCCTTACAGATAACAGGTTGAATCTTAGTTTAGGTATATATAACATAGGTAACTGTTCATCAATGCATGGACAATAGGAATTACCTTCACCAGAGGCCTTCATCCTCCAACCGTTGGCTAGTGAAACATATTGGTTGCTGTTTTTCATATTAATAAACCTCTTTTTCACTTTAGTAATGCATTGTGAAGCCCCACTATCAACAACCCACAATTCATTAATTCTGGATGTTGATTCACCAGAAATAGCCAAACCAATGCCCTTCTTAGCCTTCCCACTGCTATTCACGTTCTGTTTTCTACCCTTTCTACAGAATTTGGCTATATGCCCTTTAGCCCCACAAGAATAACATTTCTTGACGTTGTAAGCAGTGGTGAATGGCTGCTCCTCTTGTAGCTGTGTCTCTCTCAGCTGGTCTCTGTCACGCCTCCTTCTGGACTCTTCCAGCAGTCTCCCAGTAATGTTAGTTAATGTCAGTTCCTCTCTGGTCAGGACTTCCAAAGAAGAAACATACCCATCATAACTCTCATCCAAAGATGACAGAATAATGTAGACCTGATGCAACTCTGAAAAAATCAGCTCCTTTTCATGAAGCTCTTGAAAAATTGCCTTCATGTAATTTAAATGGGTCAGGATATCTCCATTCTTCTGCAGACGAGTCCTAAACAGCTTACGTGTAAGGTGTATAAGTGCACCCACACTGTCTCGAACATAAAGCCTTCGCAAAACGCCCCAACACCTAGCAGCAGACTCCTCACCACAAATATGGACAAGCTGCTGGTCATTCAGTGTTAGTCCAATAATGCAAAGAGCTTTCTCATTGCTTCGTTTAAAGTTGTCTAACTTCTTTGCATCCTCTTCATCATCTGGATCCCAAGCAGTAGTATCTGGTGGGTTATTTACAACAGTCCATAGTCCTTCCTTGCGCAAAAGCAAGCAGCATTTCGTGGACCAGGAAACATAGTTTGTCCCATCCAACCGGGTTATCCAGGAGATGCCTGACAACAGTTCCTGTGCCATTTTACACCAAAAAGCTAACACAAACTCAGCTAGGAAAACTGTGTGTACTAACTCTCAGTACAGGCCTGGGCCCATAACCAGTGTTAAGGAATTTAGTGTGCAAGGTCTCCTTGTGCTACCAAAGAGTTGCACAGACAAGGAAGGGTACTGAGAGCAGTAAAAGTCACACAAGAATACACTGAGTTATAAAAACAAAAAGTAGTTTACTTTTGAGGTGGTGTAAGAACAAAAATGCACAGTCAAAAAATAAACAGTCCAGGTCATAAACAATAGCAACAGTCCAAGGAGTAATCCAAACACAAAGTCTTCTTACCAGTCCAGAGGTCAATACACAGTTCAGGTTTACAACAGTAGTAAACCAACAGCAGAGCAAAAACAGTAATAGTAGGGATCAGTGAATTCAGAGAGAGAGAGAAGCTAGTTCCTAGCTTCCTCTTATGGCCATGAGAACACTTACACACCCATTGGCCAATTAACTTCTTAAAGACATAGCATTATGGTTAATATATTTTCAACCCAACATTGTAGGCTAACACCATATGCCTAACAGGGATAACTATGACCTGGATGACTGAGAATCTCCATAGACAGATATAGGCAATGGCATGGGATGGTCGTTGTAGAACATGGTCATATGATGTCCCATGTACCATGTGGCATTACTGCCACATTACATTATATCACATGTTCCCAAGATGACTGAAAAGAGGCCACGCCTAAACCTGGGAGGGCTGACTTTATTTACATGATTCTCAGTAGGAAAAATCATGTCCAGAAAGAGGAAAAAAAGGAATTAAAAAAAAAACCTCATCTACCCCATTCATTATGTTTGATCTTAAAAAAAAATAGGTTGATCATGTGGGTGACCCATTTTATTACTGTCCTACGTACATAGTGGGCAAATGGGTGCCCACTATGGCACCAATTTTGGTTGTATGTCAAGGACTTCTGTACAGCAAAGTTGAACAACTCTTTGCAGATTAATGTCTTTACACTTTTTTAGGACAATATCTAGCTCTCTCTCTCTCTCTAAATAAAACCTCCTGGGGCAGGACAAAGAAATGGGTGAGGCTAAAGTATAAACTAAACTGGAACCCATCTCGTGTACATTTGAATTTTTTAGCACATTTTTCATAAGTAAGGCAGTAGATATCAATGCATTTATGAAACAAAAAGGGTGAATTTGGGCAAGTGGTTACTCAAGAATAAAATGGAAGAAAAATCTCTCCTAGTCAGACTTTGAAAAGTGATGGTTCTTCCCTCCTTGCCATTGATGGATGACTCTTGCTCAGTTCTTAAACTTGGTTCTCACAGAAAATAATGGCATTTCAGTGTTTCTTATCATGGGCCATTGATTTCATTGGGCAGCACATTCAGGTATCAGGAAATGCAACAGGATCAGAGTCCCTGCAAACATTGCTGCCAAATTATAATCTTGAATGTGATAGAAGAATAGAATAGAATAGAATAGAATAGAATAGAATAGAATAGAATAGAATAGAATAGAATAGAATAGAATAGAATAGAATAGGACCTTGGAAGTCTTCTAGTCCACCCCCCTGCTCAAGCAGGAGAACCTATACCATCTCAGACACATGACTGTTGTGTTGTGGGTCCGACGCAAGGAAGAGATGCCAGCCGGTGTGTGAGTTCAGCTCTTTATTGGAAGGGGGTAGTGAACTGGGGAGTGAGGGTTACCTGGCCTCCTTAAATACCCGGCCAGGTAAGCAGACAGCCAATGGGGTTGGCCCTAGGTTTCCCGCCGAAACTGATTTTCCCGCCGAAACCGTCCAGGCCAATGCCCCCTGGTGGCTGTTGCTATGTAGGTGCCTGCATACATAACATGACTGTCTAGCCTCTTCTTAAAAATCTTCAGTGATGGAGAGCCCACAATTTGTGGAGGCAAGCTTTTTCCACTGGATAATTGTCCTCACTGTCAGGCAGTTTCTCCTTAATTCCAGGCTGCTTCTCTCTTTGGTCAGTTTCCAACCATTGTTTCTTGTCCTGCTGTCTGGTGCTTTGGAGAATAATTTGACCCCCTCTTCTTGTGGCAGCCTCTCAAATACTGCAATACTGCTATCATATCTCCCTTATTTCTTGTTTTCTTTAGACTAGCCAAACCCAAGTCCTGCAGCTATTCTTCATATGTTTTAGTCTCCAGGAAAATAATAAAGTATAATGAAGGTAACAATAGGTGTTTCCTTTAATCCCTTTAATTATAATCCAATAGCAAATGTAAATGGAATGGAATCCAGTTTGGTTTATGCGTTAGCCTCACCCATTTCTTTGTCCTGCCCCAGGATGCTTTTCAGAGAGTGAGCTAGATACTGTCCATTAAAAGTGTTAAAACATTAGTGTCAGGACCACCCCAATCCACATCTTAGGAAAGAAGAACTCTTGGAGACAGGATTGTCCAAGCAGGAACTTTTACTAAAACGTGATTGACAGTGGATAATCTAGACAGGATCTGGAAACTGTGTCACAGATTGATACTTTTAAAGTGTCCCCAAGTAAAAACCCCTCCCCTCAGTCCATTTGGTCAGTCCCAGATCAGTAAAGTCTCAGGTGTCAAAACCTTTCATGGGAAAAGAGAACTTCCATGCATTTACAACATTTGCTTCCTCCCCTTCAAATTCCAATCGGAGATACAAACCAGAATCTCCCCTCCACCTCTTTCTTTGTTCTTCTCAGTTCAAAGGTTCTTTCCCTGGTCTTTGATGATGGCCTACAGGCAGGCTGAATAAACAACCTTGCATCTAATGGATAGGGATGGGCAATTAACATCTTCTCTTCTCCTCCTTGGGAATGGTAGAATTCAGTAAGGGGTGAGATTTAGGGTTGCACAGATAGGGGTTTAGGAATGGAATATAAATGGATTCTGACAATTAGTTTGCAAAGAGCTCATACAGCTTTGCTGTACAGGTAGTCCTTGACTTATGACCAAAATGGAGTTTGCCCACTAGGTATCTAGTTGTGACAGTCATAAAATGGGTCACCCATATGACCAACTTGATTTTGTGACCTTTTTGTGGGGGTTGTTAAGCAAATGTGGCAATTATTAAGCACACCAATTGTTCGCTCTGGATTAGTTTTGCCAAAAACTGGAAATAAATGCTGGTTTTCAGCAAAAACATCACAAAAACCAGTCCTGTCCCAGTGGGAGGCTGCAAACAATATGTGGGCCAATTGCCAAGCACCAGATATGCACTCATGTGGCCATGGGGGATGGGTAGCCATTGGAAGTTTGGAACTGGGTTGTAAGTCATGTTGGAGAGGTCCGTCATAACTTTGAACTGTTGCTAAGCAACCAGTCACATCAAAAGCTACCTGTATTTTACTTAAAAGATCTGGCCTGCACCAATTCTGACAGCCATAAGATGGCAGCATAGAAGGTTATTGGATAACAGCCCAGGATATAAGGGGTTGCCCTAGTAGAGGTCTTTAGCATTAAAGAAAATCATAAACTTGAAGTTCTTGGCTTTGAACGAAACCTGAAGGTGCTTTCAACAGCTGTAATTCCCTGTCTGGACATCACTGGATTGTACAATGGAGCTGCAAGTTCCTTGTTTACCTATGCAACTACCTAATCGTTATCCGAGCTGCCCACGGAGTGTGCAGTGCAAACAGTTTTGAGTCATTTAGGAAAGCACAATGATTTAGCTTGATTTCCCAACTAGCAGTGTGTTCCCAGTTTTTTTTTTTTTACACCAGACGCTCCATAATGGTAATATAATAGGATTGCAATGACAATTAAATGATTGCATATTTTAGGGCAATGGAGGGTATCCATCCGGCCATGAGCCATTAGCAGAATGGTAACATTGTCATAAGAGTTTTCATGCTTGGGCAAAGTGATGGATAAGGCTTAGATCTGCACAATGGGCAGCCCTTCCCCCTCCTACCTCTTTTTTCTTCTGCTCATTTACTCAGACCGTAGACTTACTCTCTCAGAATCAATCATCAAGTTGGGATGGAGGATATACTGAAGGAGGAATTAAATGCAGTCAGACACAGATGTGAGAGATACTGAACATCCTCCCTTGCTTCACATTGCAAGAATAAAAGTGGAAACCAAGCAAACACCCCCTGTGAAACCCAGAACTGCCCCTACAATACATTGCAAGATGAAGCCAAGATTCAAAAGGATCTTGGCAGACCTGAGCATTGGGCCCTATCCAACAAGTGGTAGGACAAGTAAGCACAAAATTGGCAGCTTGCTGTTTTCAGCAGATGCTTTCTTGACCTAGATGCTCTTTACCATTTGTGATAGTAGGTAGTTAAATGCTAGAAGCAGGGAGGAATAAAAACAAAGTGCTAAAAGGAAAAAAGAGAGAGAGCGTGTGTGTGTGTGTGTGTGTGGGGAGGTTGAGGGAAGGATAGCTTGCATTTTCTACCCAAAAGCTGCAATTGAGGACATAGGAATTACTTGGGGGTGGGGGGTGGGGAGGAATCTTGTCAACTGTCAGAGGAAATAGATACTTGGCAATCTTTCTATAAACAAGTCAGTTACTTATAAAAAGAGGTCTCTCTACCAACTTTATACATGCAAGCTGGTCATGGTGTTGAAGGTGGAGAGGCAGGAGAAGAAGGAAAAATAATTGAAATTAAATCCAAGGAGCTATGAATGCTTGGGCAAAGATTAGGAAAAAAAGGAGGGGAGGAGGGAAGAAAGAAGGAAAGTTGGATGGTTGAAGAAAGAAGATAGAAAAAAGGGAAAGGCTAAGGAGAAAAAATAGAACTTCCCTAGCAATAAAATAAAATAAAATAAAACAATAGAAAACCAGCCATGAACTACATCTGTGAAATCTCAGATGTTGGCCTTGATTTGACGCAGTCTTTAACAAATGAGAAGACCTTCCTAACATGGAATGAACTCAACATTGCTAGGCATTATTATTTGCTTGGAGACTGCTAAGAAGTCCTAAAGCTGTAGAGGGAAAGAGAGAGAAAGAGAGGGAGGGTGAGCAAGAGGGAAGGAAGGAGAGAAAGAGAGAGAGGGAGAGAGGGAGAGAAAGAGAGAGAGGGAGGGAGGGAGAGAGGGGGGAGGGAGGAAGGAAGAGAGGGAGGGAGAGATAGAGAGGGGGGAGAGAGATAGAGAGAGGGAGGGGAGAGAGAGGGATCGATAGAGAGGGGGGAGAGAGATAGAGAGAAAGAGGGAGGGAGAGGGAGGGTGGGTGGGAGGGAAGGAAAGAGAGAAAGAGAGAGAGAGAGAGAGAGAGGAAGGGAGGAAAGAGGGAGAGATAGAGAGGGGGAGAAAGATAGAGAGAGAGAGGGAGGGAGGGAGAGAGGGAGGGAGACTATGAAACCAACGATGGTGCTCTATTTCCATATTGTTCCTAGTTAAAGTCAGCTGTCCTTGAATTCAGCAGCAGCATAACTTGAAGGACACTTTCTTTAAGCAGAGGTAATTTCAATTATGATAGCTGGTTAGGGATCACTGTGGCAGATACAGGGAGTCCTCGACTTACAACAGTTCATTTAGTGACTGTTCAAAGTTACAACAGCACTGAAAAAAATGACTTATGAGCGTTTTTAAAAATTATGACCTTTTCAGCATCCCCACGATCATGTGATCAAAACTCAGATGCATGGTTCATGCTTATGCAGTGTCCTGGGGTCATGTGATCCCCTTATGCAACCTTCTGACAAGCAAAGTCAATGGGGAAGCCAAATTCACTTAACAACCGTGTTACTAATTTATCAACTGCTGTGATTCACTTAACAACTGTGGCAAGAAAGGTCATAAAATGGGGCAAAACTCAATTAGCAACAGAAATTTTGGGCTAAATTGTAGTCATAAGTCGGGATTACCTGTAGTTTGCAAAAACTCTTTCTCTTCTTTCTACTCTTTCTCTTTCTCTCTCTTTCTCTTCCTCTTTCTTTCTCATTCTGTTTCTCTTTCGGTTTCGGTTTCTCTCTCTTGAGCAGAAATAAATCCCAACCCAGAAGATGTTTTTCCTGCTCTTTTGTATCAAAAAGGAGCAGATTCCCATGCACCCTCAGAAAAATTTAGAAAACAGATTTCTGCTCTGGGATACTAGAAATTGTTTCAACCCAGTCATTTATCACTGTGTCCTTCCTTTGGGAGTCATTCTTCACATAAAGGACTACCTTTGCTTGCTGGGTTTAGCTTCACTAATTCCTACATATGGAGAATCAAAAGCCATTCATAATAACCAGATTCCGCCATCTTATTTGCCAAGCAGAATATTTTGCTAGCTAAATTAAGGAGAAACCTCCTAACAGTGAGAACAATTAACCAGTGGAACACTTTGCCTTCAGAAGTTGTGGCTGCTTCATTACTGGAAGCTCTTAAGAAGAGACTGGACAGCTGTTTGTCTGGAATGGTATAGGGCAGGGGTCGGCAACCTGAAAAAGGAAAAGAGCCACTGGGAACCGGTTCCATCACACATAAAAAAAAGTGGGAGCCGCGTGCGTGCGTCCATGCACGCGCATGCACAAAAAACATTTTGCGCATGCGCAAAACGGGTTTTTCTTGCGCATGCGCGGACGTGCGTGGTTGCCATTTTTTAAATGTGTGATGGAACCGGTTCCCAGTTGCACGACGGTGATGGCCCGTTTACAGAGCTACCACCTTCGGCAGCCTGCAAACGTGCCACGACAGCTTTCCCAAAGAGCGGCATCGCTGCCCGTTTGCGCGGAGGTGCGCGCGCACCTCTGCTCGTTCAGAGAGGTGTGTGCGCACCTCATGGAATGGGCAGCGGCGCCGCTTGTTGAGAAAGCTGCCACGGCCCGTTTGCAGAGCTGCCGCTTTCGGCAGCCTGCAAATGTGCCGCGGCAGCTTTCCCAAAGAGCGGCGCCGCTGCCCGTTCGCGTGGAGGTGCGTGCGCACCTCTTCAAAGGTTTGGGGAGGTGTGTGCGCACCTCCGCCTATTCGGAGAGATGCGCGCGCACCGGGCAGCTGGGAGCCGCAGGAGACGGCTCAAAGAGCCGCATGCGGCTCCGGAGCCACAGGTTGCTGACCCGTGGTATAGGGTCTCCTGCTTGAGCAGGGGATTGGACTAGAAGACCTCCAAGGTCCCTTCTGAATTGAATTGAATTAAACCCCAAAACAATTGGTTGACTGTAGAACTGGGTATTCAGAGAGCCCCAAGGATGTGGCAAGTAATTCAGTTTTTACCATCCCCAGTTTATAGCATCATGGCAATATCATCATCATCATCATCATCATCATCATCATCATCATCATCATCATCATCATCAGTTAGAAAGGACCTTGGGGGTCTTCTAGTCCTGCTGAAGCAGGAGACCACATACCATTCCAGACAAATAGCTGTCCAATTTTGAAAACTTCCAGTGTTGGAGCACCCACAACCTCTGAAGGCAAGCCATTCCTCTGGTTATTTTCACTGTCGGGAAATTTCTCCTTAGTTCTAGGTTGCTTCTTGTTTTACCTTTTGGTGCTTTGGAAAATAAGTTGACACCCCCCCCCCCCCGTTCTTTGTGGTTGCTTCTCTCCTTGATGGATGGAAACTAAACAAGGAGAGAAGCAACCTAGAACTAAGGAGAAACTCCCTAACAGTGAGAACAATCAATCAGTGGAAGGACTTGCTTTCAGAAGTTGTAGGGGCTTCATCACTGGAGGTTTTCAAGAATAGGCTAGACAGCCACTTGTCTGGAATGGTAGGTGGTCCCTTCCAACTCTTCCTTGTGTTATTCATTTTTTTCTGTTAAATCATCAGGCTCAAATTATAATGTTTTTGACACAGGATGGAAAGACTAAGCTCTCTTGAGAAGTCTAAATGCTAAGAAAGGCAGAAGGACGAAGAAGACAAGGACGATCAGAAACAGGGGATTCAATTATGTTGCTGAAGTATCTTCTATTGGGACACCTGAAGGGCCAGACTGGAAACTGACCATTATGAAGCAGGTCTGTGAAAGTTTATTAACAATGGCAGGTTAGGCACAACCTGGGGAAAAAAAACATTTTCAGTGAAACATGCTGGCAGGGAATAATTTTAATCTGCCCATGCAACTCACAGGGATTGGAATTAGACTGTTCTCAATTTCCCTAATTGTAAACAACTGATGTTCACTGTTCCCAAAGGTTCTAATGCAGCAGTTTGCTCAGGAAAAAAAAATTGAAATGTTTTAGTTTTGGCTTGGATGCAACCGTAACTAATACCATGATGAATTCTCTTCCCAGATTTTTAAGAGGTTGACTTGTCCTGCAAAGTTGCCTTTTGGGCTTTCTGGTTTCATTTTGTTTTGATCTGACTTCCAAAATCATTTTCAAATTTCTTTGAGGAGTGCTTTTGAGCTGACATCAGTGGCAAGGTTTTATTTATTTATTTATTTTATTTAAAGTTACTCCATTGCCCTGTAGCTTCCCTGACTGATCCACTAAAAGAATTGTCCCTTGTTTACTTTGGCTGGGGTTTAATTGAAGTCAAGAAAACTGCAAGCTGCAGGGCCACAATAATACCCCAGAAGAAAGTTCCTTTGTCCTAGCATAACTTAATTGCTATAGTTAGGATCAACTTTTAACCTTTTAAAACATTTTTTTATTAGAGGTTCTTGTAATATAGTGTACAAATAGAAATAAAGCTTAGGATAGGATAGGATAGGATAGGATAGGATAGGATAGGATAGGATAGGATAGGATAGGATAGGATAGGACAGGAAAGGAATGGAAAGGACAGGACAGAGCTGGAAGGGACCTTGGAGGTCTTCTAGTCCAGCCCCCTGCTCAAACAGGAGAACCTATACCGTCTCAGACAGGTGAATGTCTAGTCTCTTCTTAAATACCTCCAGTGATGAAACACCCACAATTTCTGGAGACCAGCTGTTCCACTGGTTAATTGTCCTCACTGTTAGGAAGTTTCTCCTTAATTCCAGATTGCTTCCCTCTTTGATCAGTTTCCAACCATTGTTTCTTGTCCTGCCCTCTGGTGCTTTGGAGAATAGCTTAACTCCCTCTTCTTTGTGGCAGCTCCTCAAATACTGGAACACTTCTATCATGTCTCCCCTATTTCTTCTTTTCTTTAGACTAGCCAAACCTAAGTCCCATAGCCGTTTTTCATATGTCTTCAGGCCTTTGATCATCTTAGTTGCTCTTCTCTGATTTTTTTTTCCAAACTCTCAACATGTTTTTGTGACATGGTGACCAAAATTGGCTGCTGTATTCCAGGTGTTCTCTCACTAGGGTTTTATAAAGCAGTACTAATACTTTGCATGATCTTGATTCTATGCCTCTCTTTATACAACCCAGGAGTGTATTAGCTTTTTTGGTTGCTGCTGCACACTGCTGGCTCATAGTTCAGTGATCGTCCACTAGGACTCCAAGGTCCCTCTCACACTTACTGTTTTTGAGCCAGGTCTCACCCAATCTGTACATGTACCTTTGATTTTTCCTGCCTAAATGTAAAACTTTGCTTTTCTCCACAATGAAACTCATTTTGTTGGATAGGGCCCATTGTTCAAGTTTGTCAACATCTTTTTGGATCCTGAGTTTGTCTTCTGGGGTGTTGGATACTCCTGTCAGTTTAGTGCTATCTGAAAATAGAAGAGAAACTGAAAAGGTGTGCAAGATAAAAAGAAAAAGAAAGGAAAAAATAGCACTGACTTCCAACCTTAACCTCCCCCAGTTTAAAATCAGCTCAGATTCAGAGTCAAATTTTCAATTTTTTTTTGAGAATTTGGGACTGGAATGATTGGTCAGTTCACCACCAAATTTCAAAGAGATGATTTTTTTTGGGGGGGGGGACTGGCATAAATAGGAGAAACCAAAGGCAGCATGTGACCTGTGGACCACAAAAATGTCCATCCCTTCATCCAAAGACTAAATGAGTTGCCTTATGCTCTAGCAAAATGGGAAAATTAACTAGTTTCTACCTGCCTCAAGGGCAGCATTTGTTGAAGGAAGCTGTATTGCTATTTGCTGAAATCTGAAAAACTCTGCTGGGATCAATCATGGTAAGAGGAGGATTGAGTGAAGATCAAGCTTATTTATGCCCAAAGACCTCAAAGCTGCCATCATTCTACATCCCCTTAAAATGAGCACTCAAGTGTTGTATCTATTGCCAATGTAACTGCTTATTGAATCTCCTCTTGATTTGAATAATTGACCGTAGAGGAGCTTACAACATTGTCAATACATGCCAATGTCTCTAAAATGTTTAAGTGGGCCCTTGTCTGTTTCAAGACTCTTCAAATGCTTAGGAAGCATTTTCCAATTAGGTCTTTCTGTAACCCAGTGATACAGGAGTGCTGGATGTTTGTCTACAGGGTAGAAAGGTGAGGCTGTGTGTGTGTTGTGTGTGTGTGTGTGTGATGTGTACATCTTGTAACACTTAGACAGTTGTAAAAAGCCACAGGTTGCCTTGCTCTCTCTATGGGTAGGAATGACTTGATGGCAGTGATGGGTTTCAAATATGTAAACAACCGGTTCTCTGTGTGGATGCCGTTTCTGAACTCCATTCTGGGCCTGGGCAACAAAAAATTGGCTACCGGTTCTTCTGAAGTGGTGCGAACTGGGTGAATCCCACCACTGACTTGGTGGATGTCTTACGTATGGAGCAAGGAACACTGAAGGAGAAAGGTGGTTAAGAAATATGAAATTTAAACAAACACTACAAATGGCTTCTTCTGATATATCATATTGAAAAGTCGTTAATTTCGGACATCATTTCAAAAAGTTTTCTTTTCTTTTCACCAGAAACTCTCTCACATCTAGTAATCTGGAGTATCATTTAACAGAATATAACAGAATAACAGAGTTAGAAGGGACTTTGGAAATCTTCTATTCCAATCCTCTGCTCAGGAGACTCTATACTATTCTGGATAAATGGCTGTCCAGTCTCTTCTTGAGAACTTCCAGTGATGGAGCACCCACAATTTCTGAAGGCAAGGCATTCCACTCATTAATTGTTCTCACCATTAGGAAATTTATCATTAGTTCTAGGTTGCTTCTCTCCTTTATTAGTTTCCATCCATTGCTTCTTGCCTTGCATACAGAAAAGTATCTCGGTGCAGCAAGCTATCTGAATCCAAGCTTAAGAAATTTAGGGCAGCCTTTTCCTAACCTGGGAGGGACGCGGTGGCTCAATGGGTTAGGACGCTGAACTTGTCAATCAGAAGGTTGGCAGTTTGGTGGGTCAAATCCTGAGTGCTGTGTAGCAGAATGAGCGCCTGTTACTCGTCCCAGTTTCTGCCAATCTAGCAGTTCGAAAGCACGTAAAAATGCAAGTAGAAAAATAGGGACCACTACGGTGGGAAGGTAACAGCGTTCTGTGCGCCTTTGGCATCTAGTCATGCCGGCCACATGACCACAGAGATGTCCTCGGACAAGCGCTGGCTCTTCAGCTTTGAAACGAAGATGAGCACTGGCCCCTAGAGTTGGAAACAACTAGCAGGCATGTGTGGGGGAACCTTTACCTTTACCTTTACCTTTCCTAACCTGGACATTCTCCAAGCATCAGGAATTTTATTCCCAAAGTTGGGCATAATGTTGATACTATCTAGAAACCTAGGGTGTCATAATCCACACACTGCATCTGAGTAGGACATTGAGAGACTAGACCTTGAGGAGTAATTGAGGGCTGGTGTTCTACTGAATTAATTGGCTGGTTGATTATGAGCCACTGTTGTTTTTGACTCTAGCAAGATTTATCTATTTATGAGTTGAGAGACCTTTTAATGGCAGAGTGGCCCAATAGGGTTGTTGATTTCTAGAAGATCTGTTTAGATTTCTAGAAGATCTGTTATCCTCATTGTAGATGTGGTGTTATGTCACTCTGCAGACCCAGGGTGGAGTGAATCAAGGAATAATTGTTATGGCCCAAGGGAGAATCAGTGATAATGGCTGTACAGTTGGATTTGTTCCATTCTTACCTTATAAATCACCTACATCAGAATCAGAATAAAGCACTAAACAACAACAACAAAAACAACAACCACACAAATTCTTCCAAAGGAAAGGATAGCACTCCTTTCCATCTCTCATAAAGCCTTAATTGATACCTCTACAGCCCCTCCAAAAGTTGCATGTTTTAAGGAGACAGAAAGAGACAAAAAGTTAAATATGTGGGGAGTAATTCCATCCATGTAATCATAATCATCATACATTTGCATCATGAAATGCAAATTTAAATCTGATTTATTCAAAATTAGTGTTTGCTCTCACTCCACCCATGTCATTATTTCTGACCTTCCTGCAGTTTGGAGCTTTCAGGTCCAAACACAACCCTTGATTTCCCTGAAGTGCTGTGTCCCTGCCATAGCTTCTGGGTAGTGAATTCTCTAGATTGGATGGAGCAGCTGTTGGAGAATGTTCTAGGGTAGGCTGACTGTATGAGAAGAAAGGGGCTGAAAGCACAGCAATGTCTCAAGCTCTCATTCTGAGTTCAAGGTTACCAAGCTTTCTCCTGAAATAAAAATCTGGAATTCACTCCTTTGGGGCCCCAAAAGTGCTTTTCTAAATGGCAACTGGACTTGGTTGGGTTTTTCTTTAAAATCCTTTCCCTTCTCATCCAAAATGTTTCTTCGGTTCTGACTGAATGGTAGGAAATGGAAAGATTTATATTCTTTGTAGTCATCTGGTCGTCAGTACCCTGAAGATTGGTTGTTAGCTCTCCGAGAGTCATTGAGGCCACTTGGGGATTTATCTCTACCCGCGTGGTCACTTAATTCAGAGTGCAAATGGGTGTGGAACCTTCTTGGAACTGCTGAAAGAACTGTGTTGTAGACAGGAGATAGGTGGTGTTGTATTGCCACACCCCTTTGAGAGAGGGTTGTTCAATTTTAACATAGATTGCCTCTTTGACTTCTTGGGGAGTAGGCAAGAAGAATACTGTCCTAGTTCTCTAAGTTCTTGGTTGCCTGAGAATAGAATCTCCCACTCTTGAGGTGTCCTCTTTGAAACACTGGCAACTGAGAAGATTTAACATGGTCGAACCTCTGTCTGCACAGTCATAATTCCACCACCCTCCCTCTCTCTCCCCCTCTGCCATTGCACCTGTGCAATCAGATTGACTGCAGACAATCATTAGCAACATCTGCCCACTTTGCTGATAAAGTTACCAGCATCTCTGAAGTGTCAGGATGGGCTAGGCCACCATCTCTTCTGCTGCAGTTGAGATTCATAAAGTGACAGCCCAAGTCTCTAATGTAACCTGACATGTCACATTTCGTGTTGCAATTTGTTTCATTAGTGTCAATTAGAGCAAATACGGCAATTTCTTGGCATGGAGGGAACACGCTGTACAAGCCCAGATACAGGTGAAAAGAGGAAGGGGCAAGGGGGAAGTTGTACCAATTATATAATTGGCACTGTTTATTTACACAGCTACCGTCTATGAACTTTTTCTCATCTGTGCAAAAGCAGAACAAGAACAGGAGGGATCTACGCTTTGGTAAATATTATGAGAGAGCTTTGTTGGATGTAGGTAAAATTGCCTTTGAACACTTTTATTCAAATTTACAGGCAGGGAAACTGGATGGATAATGTCTCCTCATTTCACCAAGGAAGAAAGAATGCTCCAATTATTTCTCAGGGACTGAACTCATTCATAGTGGCTGGAAAGACACTGCTTTTGAAAAGGGATGCTAAGGTAAAGTCTTGCCTTGGATTGAATGAAGGAACTTTGATTTATTTATTGAATTTATTTGCCACTCATCTTGTAATAAATGGGTCTGGGTGGCTTTCAGAATTAAAGGAATGGGAAGCTGGAGAGGCTGCAGGCAGCTGGAGAGTGGAATGGGACAACTCATTACAGCCAACTCACTGCAGGACAATGTTGTGATTCCGTGTCAGCCTGTGCTCCCAGCAGTTGAGTCCGAGCGATCTGAGGAGGAGGACAGTGGCGTAGCGTGGGTTGTAAGCACCCGGGGCAAGGCAAGTAATTTGCGCCCCCTAACCCGTGGATTTTAGCACTCGAGTCTCTTCCACTAGCTCAGGAATTCTGGGAGTTGAAGTCCATGAGTCATAAAAGAGCCAAGGTTGCCTACCCTTGAGTTAGGTTCAAGGCAAAAAAGGGTCTCTGGAGAAGAGGGAAAATGCTAGTTTAAAACTGAAACAAGGCAACTTTAAGGTGCCTCAGCTGTGATTTAGGATGAGACAAAGAGAGCATATGGCGTTGAAAATGGTTAATGGGGCATGTTTGTTCCACTCTTAGTGGATGTCAAGATAAACCCCACGAGAGAATGACCTTACAACAGATGTGAATAGGCTTGGACTACGTTTGTAGATTGAGTGCATACATCACATGGAGCGATGATGGGCTTCATCAAGATTTATGATCCCACAATTGGCTAGTTTTCTCCATCTTGTCCTAAACCCTGGATACCAACCACGGTTTATGGCTTAGCATGTGGTGTGGGGTGACCCAACATGTTAGGCAACAAACAATGACTTCCAACTTACAATGCCACAGCTTCCCAAGGTTATTCCAAAGCCGGAAAAGCCAACCAACCCACCCTGCAGCTTTGCCTGCTTAGGCTGAACCCCAGGAGTTCATACTTGCTGTGGCGCCTGACCTATTTTCTGCCCAGACGCTGCTTATCCAAGCCAAGCCGCCTCCTTCTCTTTGGCACCTCGCCCCAAAGATTCACCGGACTGGCTGGAAACTCTCGCTGCTGGCGACGTGTGTCGGGGGGGGCGTCCTGATTGCCTCCTGCAGGGGGAACCGAGTGGCCACAGAGAGTCAATATGGCAGGAGGAGGAGGAGGAGGAGGAGGAGGAGCAGCAAGCAGCCGCAGGTGCGGCGGCTGCAGTTGTTACCTTTACCTCCGGGAAAGGAGGAGAAGGGGGCGGGAGCTGGGTCGGGGGGGCCGGGCTTGCAGGTTGAGAGCCAAGCGGAGGAGAGCCGCGGCGGGAGAAAGAGAGGGAGGCGAGACGCCGCCAAGCCTCCCCACCCCCACCCGAGAAAGGAGGCGATCCGCAGCCACGAGAGGACGGGATCCCGCTCTGGCTGGGCGCAGCAAATGCGGTTGCTTTCTATGCTCCGCCCACTCGCTCACTCCTCCGACCCTTGGTGAAGCAGAATTGTCCCCCTCCGGTGAGCTTAATGGGCGCCCCCCCAGATGTTGCGCCCGGTGCGGCCGGCCCCCCCTGCACCCCCCCACACTATGCCACTGGAGGAGGAGGAGGGGTTTGGAGAGCCTTCAGTGTTGGAGGGAGGCTCTGATGCATTACAGGACTCTCAGTCAGAGGAAGAGCCGGGCCCCTCCAATCATGTTCCATATGAGGCTCAGCTGTGTGAGGAGGAGGATTCGGACTCTGAGGCTTCACAGATGAATCTATTTAGAGACACTCGAACTAGAAGGCAGTTTAGCAGAGCAGACCAGAGAAAGTCTATGAGGCAACTCAGCAAAAGGAGGAGAAGGCATTGAGAAGCCACGCCTTGAGGCTGTTAATAAAAGGGGAAGGTGTGGGTGGTGCTGGTTGCTGAAGGCAACCATTCGTAGAACTCCAAAGGAAATCCTGGTCTGTTTATGTTCTTGCTGATCTTCTTGTTTAACTCTTGTTTGCTGTTTGAACCATTTATTTTGCTAAAGAAAATATTCTACTGCTTTTTGTTTTGTGGACTTAATTATTTTGAACTGTATATAAATAAAAGGGTTGGTTTTTTTCCAGTGTATTGATTGACACAAACTGGGACAGTCGTAGGCTGGAACAGAACAGAACAGACAACTTGCTGTGGGACATCTAGCCTCAGGACAATTCAAAAAACACAAAGGTTACAATAATTTTGATGAAAACATGGTCACCAATGATAAAAGTAATTGTCCCATGGCAATTTGTCCCATGGTGAGTTGTCCTAGATCCCAGGAGAGAGTGAAGGAAAATGAAAGTGAGGACCTTCACCCCATCTCTTGGTCACTTCATCTTCAAATAGGTGTAAAACATGTTTCATTGAAGATGTAGAACATTGTCAATTGTCGATTCAGTTTTTCACACAAAGACTACAAATGCTGTCTGATTCTGTTTCTTTCCTGAAAATGATGGTGCGGCAGGAGTGTCCCCTGTCTCTACAGCATGTGTGTGTTTAAATCACAGCTTCCATTTTGACCTTTTGGCCATACTGCATGGATTCCCTGGTCTAAAATCTAGCAAATCAGTGCAGCTCGGGGTTGAACTGCTGGTTCCTTGAGAATCTCTGAGCTTCATCGTTCCTGCAGACATTTTATTATCCAACTAGGTAATTTCATCACTATAGAGGAAAGTGAAGTTTGCTCTTAGCAGCTTATCCTGCCAGTCATGGATTCAGATCATTTATCTATTCCCTATCAGATTTCTAGACCATTGTGATGCTAAAGGATCAGTTCAATTCCACTCATACTAAGATTTCAGAGTTTTAGAATTAAGATATTATCCCACTCTTATTACTGCCATGGAATGTAGAGAGGAGGGGGTTTCTCATGAGGGAGGGGGTGCCTTCTCTGGAGTAAGAGGCAACTCTGCCTAGCTATGATGTGTGAGAGAAAGAGGGTGGAGATAGCCCCCTCGTTAATAACAATATCATAGAGTGGATGCAGATAGTAGAGTCCTCAGTCTGGCAAGATTTTGACTATAGGTAGGAAACAATACAGAACTCAGCTTAGAAAAATTATCATGTGTCATTTCTGGATTTGGTCCTGACATGTCACCATGTAAACCTCCTGCAGAAAACAAATAATTTACAGGAGAACTGCAAGCATGCTAACCAAATAGCGTTCAAAAGGTCTATCCAGATGCACCTGCATAGAGATGAAGCTAATTTTTTAAGGGAAAAGCATGGCCATATGCAGTGGTGGGATTCAAATACTGGTATGTGAACAACCAGTTCTTTGTGTGGATGCCATTTCCAGAATTGGACAGAGCAAGTTTTCATAATCCTAGCAGTGGTGGGATTCCAATAGGTGAACAACTGGTTCTCTGTGTGGATGATGCTTCCGGAAGTCATTCCAGGCCTGGGCAACAAAAAAATTAGCTACTGGTTCTGCCGAAGTGGTACAAACTGGCTGAATCCCACCACTGGCCTTATGTAAGAAATGGGGATCAGATCTGAATAAGACTATCAGCTGGAGAGGTTTATCTCCTCACTTGTAATAATTTCACAGCTGTTACAAGGGAACTTCTCTCGACTGCGCTTTTGGCTATTCTGTATGTGGTATTTATATGGTGCCTGGTTGTGTGTGATTTTTTATTTTATTGTTGATGGCCAAAAAGAAAGGCTTGCTTTCAATTTTACAGTGTTTTGTGATAATGAATCTGGTGGCCAACCATAGACATTGAATTAATTTCCTACATTGTACTGGTTGGGTGAGAAATGGACAATGGACCAATAGAAGACTAATTAGTAAAGATAGTTGTATGGGTTTTTTGTTTGTTTTTTTACTGATTTTTCTCAAAATGGAGAATGGAAAAAGGAACCGCTAATTGAGCACACTTCTGAAACTTTATTTAAGCTAGCAGACATCACTAATTTCTTTTGCAATAAAATGTGCATGGGAATGGATAGAAACAGGACCTAAACTCAGTGACCTCCAAGCTAAATATGGAGAGAGAGAGAGAGAGAGAGAGAGAGAGAGAGAGAGAGAGAGAGAGAGAGAGAGAGAGAGAGAGAGAGAGGGAGGAAGGAGAGAATCTCATTTTTTCCATCCCTTGATTTATTCTATTAACACATATATTTCCTCTGCATTCACATGAAAGAAATTCAGTATCCGGGCCACAGTTAAACTACCCCATCTTGTTTCATGCTTTGTGTTAGTGTTTTCTGCCACCAGGGAAAAAAGTGCAGCAGCTTTAAGCAAGGTAGCTCTTCTAGGGTCAGCTATTTATCAGTAATCCTGGCTAGCTTAATATTGCAGTGTTATTGCTTGCCTCCCTTCCAACCATGGGGAGCTTTCAGCGAAGAGGTCATGGCAGTGTTAATCTCTTTTGAGGAGTATTGTGTATATATGTGGAGTTTCGGTGAGAGTTATACATGTGTGCAATAGTCCCTGAAGAAATCTGTTGTTCTGGACTTCATGGCAAAATAGAGATATTTCAAATTAATATCTTGGAAAACATAATGACAAAGATAACTTAACTATTCCCTGGAGAAACTTCTTAGTATCTCCTCCTCCTCCTCCTCCTCTTTCACAGAATAATATTCAGGTTAGAACATAGAATAGCAGGAGTGAAAGGAACCTTGAAGGCCTTCTAGTCCAACCCCCTACTTCAGCAGGAGATCCTATATCAGTCCAGACAAACGCTTGTCCAATCTCTTCTTGAAGACCCCAGTGATGGAGTAGCTACAACCCTCCTTCCTTCCTTCCTTCCTTCCTTCCTTCCTTCCTTCCTTCCTTCCTTCCTTCCTTCCTTCCTTCCTTCCTTCCTTCCTCAGCTTTTTATTCCAGTAAATCAGCAGAGTCTCTCATCAAGACGAAACTCTTAATCTTCTTTAATCCTCCCTGTTCTCAGAATATTAAGTTTGTGGTGCTTTGTTTCCTGACCCACTGGCCTGCCTGAAGCAATGGAATACAAAAACAGAATCTCTTTTAATTGGCACTTCCTGGTAAAAACAGAAAACATCACCTTAATTAGAGGACCTATTTTGTAGCCTAGTTCTCTTGTTAATACCATTTGCACTGAAAGAGGCAATTCGCTGCTCATTTCTCAGCAATAGCTTTGCTGATCAATACTGCAAATAGTCCGATCTGATGTAAGAGCAGTCACTGGCTGAATATTAAAGATGTTTGCCAGCTCCAACCTGGTAGTTTAGAAGCAATCTGGACACCATTCAGGTAGACATATAACAGATAGTAATGTGTGCTGGAGTACATTAAAAACATCAAGGTCCATAACAAAAATAAGAAAGGCTTTCTTCTTGCAGCACAGGACATACTTTCCCCAAAACTACTCGTTGCAACCCAATTTGCTGATCCAATGAAAGTTCTGGAATGTTCTTAGCAATTTTGCTGAAGATACTGTGCCAATCTGGAGGAGGAATCCAAGCAGCTAGTAACATCTGAAATGGGCAGATTTTGCTATCCTTAATGTATTGGTGGCCATAGATTGCCATGGCAGAAACAGCGCTAGAGAGATGTTTGCAGATTCTTTTCCAGCTTTTCCTTTCATTTGTTAAAAAGAAACACTAGGTCCCCGCTACAGTGAACAAATTTCTCTGAACTGGAAATGTAAAAAAGAACTGGGAAAGTTTTGAATATTCAGTACTTCCAACCAGTTGCCTACTGATTAATTGTTCTCACTGTTAGGAAATTTCTCCTTAGATCTATGTTGGATCTCTCATTAATGGTCTTCCACCTGTTACTTTTCATCCTGCCCAAAGATGCTCTGAAGAATAGGTCTCTTCTCTGTGAGACCGTCTCAAGTATGGGAAGAGAGTTGCCATCTCATCCCTATTCTTTCTCTTCATTACTGTAGGCTAGACATATTAGTACCGCTTTATGAATCCTTAATATGACACCTGGGATATCGCATCTAGTTTTGATCACCACATTGCAAAAAGGATGCTGAGACTTTGGGAAAAGTGCAACAAAGAACAACTAAGATGATTAAAGATGTGGAGACTAAAACATGAAGAACAGCTTCAGCTACTGGGTATGGCTAATCTAGACAAGGGAAGGACTAGGGATGACATGATAGTCATATTCCAGTATGTGAGGGGCTGCCACAAAGAAGAGGGGGTCAACTTATTTTCCAAAGCACCAGAAGGCACGACAAGAAACAATGGATGAAAACTATCTTAGAGAGAAGCAATCTGGAATTAAGGAGAAACTTCCTAACAGTTGATATATATCAACCTTCAATATTTAGCTCCAGTCATTTCTCTCCAGAAGTTGCTTTTATACTTTCCTTCTTAATTGAATATTAGCAATATTCCGAAGATTGCAGTGGACTGAGACTGACTTTTCATTATGCCCTTTCTCTCTTCATTTTTTAAAACAATTCTCCACAGTTAAAACATTTAATTAATTTATATATAGACTTCAGTGGAATGCAGTTGACGAGGGTTAGCAATTTCCATGCCTTTTATGACACAGCAAATCTCTGGAGAAAAATCTACCTCTTTAATTACCTCTATCATTTTTTTTAAGTTTCTCATCAAAGTTGATTGAATTGAATTATCTTGGAGTAAGTATCAGGTTTCACTTTACAGACAGAAAAGGTCACCAATATAAGACCAAAAGAAGTCTGTTATCTGTCTGCCCAGCTAGACTAATATTGAGACTACATTAAGATTTAAAGCAGAAATGTCCATAACTGAGTTGGGTTATTTTTAAAAACCCTTTCCCCTTTGACTGCATTTTTCTTTTTGTGTCACATCTTTCAAGGTGTAAATCTTCTTTTCTTGTTCATGCATACAGTATATTGCTATAGGATACAAAATACAGAATTACAGAGTTGAAAGGGACCTTGGAGGTCTTCTACTCTGTTCTGTACCAGCCTGCTACTGGCCCTGCAGAAAAGGCAGGGACAACCCCTTTTACAAGAAGGCAAGAGGCTGGAACTAAGCCTGCCAAATTTATGGATACAAAAGCAAACAAGACACGAACCATGAAACAGGAGCTATTCAAGCGGTTGCCTTCAGCAAACCAGCCCTCCCACACATTCCCCTTTTATGTAGTTCAGGGCGTGGCTTCTCTCTGCCTCCTTCCGAGGTGCCCCATTGCCTTCCTCTGTTTACTCCCGATTGACTGCCTCTTGCGTCGGGTGTCCTTGAACAGGGCCAGCTGTGGGTCATCTTCATCCACGCTGTCAGGCTCACACAGCTGGGTCTGCATCGTGACCAGGTGGGAGGAGCCTGGCTGAGGGCTCTCATCAGCAAGCTCTCCAACCCCCTCAGCAAGCTCTTCAACACCCCCCTCCTCCTCTGAATCATCCGACCCAACTGCTGAACCCACAGACTGACCCTGAATCACAACATAGTGCAACCCCCTGCTCAAGCAGGAAACCCTATACCACTCCAGACAAATGGCTGTCCAGTCACTTCTTGAAAACCTCGAGTGATGTAGCACCCACAACATCTGAAGGGAAACCATTCCACTGATCAATTGTTCTCACAGACAAGAAATTTCTCCTTAGTTCTAGGCTGGATCTCTCCTTGATATGTTTCCATCCGTTACTTCTTGTTCTGCCCTCTGGTGCTTTGGAGAATAGGTCAACCCCTCTGTCCTAGTCCTGTTAGATCTCTCAGCGGCTTTTGATAACATTGACTATGGTATCCTACTGCAGCGTCTCAGGGGGTTGGGAGTGGGAGGCACTGTTTTACAGTGGTTCTCCTCCTACCTCCTGGGCCACTCGCAGCCGGTGTTGACAGGAGGGCAGAGGTCGGCTCCGAGGCCTCTTGTTTGTGGAGTTCCTCAGGGGTCGGTCCTCTCTCCCCTCCTGTTCAACATCTATATGAAGCCTCTGGGCAAGCTCATTCGTGGGTTCGGGGTGGGGTATCATCAGTATGCTGATGATACCCAACTTTTCTCTCAACCCCGAACCAACCCAGCGATGCCCTCGACGTGATGTCCCGTTGCCTAGAGGTGGTCCGGGTTTGGATGGGGAGAAACAGGCTTCGACTCAATCCCGCCAAGACTGAGTGGCTGTGCATACCGGCATCTCGGATGAACCAGTTTTGTCCATCTTTAATTATGGGGGATGAGGTGTTACCCCCCGTTGATAGGGCTCGCAACCTGGGAATCCTCCTGGATTCACGGCTCACTTTGGAAATCATATAGGAGCCGTGACCAGGGGGGATTTTGCCCAGGTTCGCCTGGTGCACCAGTTACAGCCCTATCTGGACTGAGATGCCCTATGCACAGTCACTTATGTGCTCGTGACCTCCTGGTTAGACTACTGCAATGCTCTCTACATGGGGCTGACCTTGAGGACCACTTGGAGGCTTCAGCTGGTGCAGAATGCGGCTGCGCGAGTTGTGATGGGAGTTTCCCAACACTCCCATGTAATACCTCTCCTCCGTGAGCTGCATTGGCTTCTGGTTGCCCTCCAGGTGAGATTCAAGGTACTGGTGATGACCTATAAAGCCCTAAATGGCATGGGTCCGGGTTATCTTAGGGAGCACCTGCTGCCAGCATCAATCTCCCATCGTCCTGTGTGCTCCCACAAGGAGGGCCTCCTTAGGGTGCCACCGATTAGTGAGTGCCAGCGGGTTATCCCTAGTGGGAGGGCGTTCTCTGTGGGCACGCCTGCCCTGTGGAACAACCTGCCTGTGGAACTCCGGCCCGCCCCCGACCTTCGTTCGTTTCACCGGGACCTAAAAACCTGGTTGTTTGATTTAGCTGGCCTGGACTGAGAGGTTTCAAATTTTTAAATTTTAATTTTAAATTACATTTTAAATTTGGGCTAACGTTATTTAATTCTATTTTAACTTTGACTGTGTTCTAACTTTTGTACTGTTTTAACTGTTTTTAACTTTGTCCTGTAAACAGCCCTGAGTCCTTCGGGAATAGGGCGGTATAGAAATCTAATAAATAAATCTATTGACACTACTGTTGTGGACACTAAGCTGATGTTGAATTTAATCACGGCAGCAAGACTTTTAGTAGGGCAATATTGGAAGAAGGAAGAATTGCCGACTATAGAAGAATGGACTTTAAAAGTTTCCAACCTGGCGGAAATGGCAAAGATCTCAGCGTATTTGAAAGACCATTCGCAACAGAGATATATTGTGGAGTGGAAAAAATGGATTGACTATATCCAGAATAAATATGGGACTAAAAAGTTTCATTTAGCATTTGAATAAGTGCTGATGTGATATTTATACTGTTTGTAGTCATTTTATAAGAGTTAAAGTGCGATAGATTTAATAGTTTATTGTTGTTTGCATATGGTAGATTATGATTGTTTCTACTTTTATACCTTGTATTTAGCTCTGGGAAGTCGGGGAGGGGGGAGGGAGGGAGGTGTTGGGTAGGGTTGGGAAGAGGGGAGGGGGTTGGGAGGGGTTTTGTTTTGTTTTTTTATAAATAAAATGTACTGTAAAACTCTTCAATAAAAAAAAGAAATCAAATAAATAAATAAATAAATAAATAAATAATAGATAGATAGATAAATAAATAAATAAATAAATAAATAAATAAATAAATAAATAAATAAATAAATAAATAAATAAATAAACAAACCCCCTGTTCTCTGTGGCAGCCTGTCAGATATTGGAAGACTGCTATCATGTCACCCCTAATCTGTCTCTTTGTTAAACTCAACATGCCGAGTTACTGCAAGCATTCATCATGGATTTCATAGAATTTCACAGGATAATTCTCCACTCCTGCACACCTCTTCCAAAGTGGGAAAAAATATTTCCAGAAATAAAATACATAGGACACTTTCCCCATAAAAGGCCAGTGTGGTCGCTTTGAACAGGGGCATAAAAATGTCAAGATGGTGGCCATAGACTTCCTTGCCTTTGAATGTCATATGGAAGGAAACCAACCAAGGAGAGAAGCAACTTAGAACTAAGGAGAAATTTCCTGATAGTGAGAACAGTGGAACGGCTTGCCTCCAGAAGTTGTGGGTGCTCCATTACTGGAGGCTTTCAAGAAGAGACTGGACAGCCATTTGTCTGAAATGGTATAGGGTTACTTGGTTGAGCAGGAGGTTGGACTAGAAGACCTCCAAGATCCATTCCCACTGTCTATCTGTCTATTATTCTATGAGTTATGGTTTGGTTTTTGAGATTTAACATGCAATGAGATGCTAACTCTTTGGTAGTAATAGTAGTAGTAGTAGTATACTTTATTGATTAGTCAGTTGATCATATAAAAGCATGAGGATCAACCACAGTAAAACACAATAAAATGAGGTTAAGGTAAGATAAAGAGCAATGTGATAAAATAGACTATGGTTGGATAAAATTGATGGAACTATAGTAGATAAGATAAAGATAAAGAGCAAGATAAAAGGTTTAATATAATCATTTTAATTGTTTTAACTTTTGTAATTGTAGTATTGTTTCTTTTAAAAAACCTTGTGAACCGCCCTGAGTCCTATGGGAGAAGGGCGGTATATAAGTCTAATAAACTAAACTAAACTAAAATAGTTAAATAGAATGCAAAGATATATAATAAAATGAATTTTAACATTCAGAACAATGTGTGTTTGGTGAATTAATCACCTTTGGATGCAAAGCCAATGTTTTCTATAAAACCTGTTCTCTGCTGGACACTGGACAGCCCTGTCTATAAATTTAACTGCTCTAGTAACTACACATATATTTGTGCCCCAAAGGGAATAAGGTAATCTGTCAGGACCTACTTCACCCACATCTTAAGAAAGTAAAACTCTTGGAGACAGTTTTTTCCAAGCAGGAACTTTTACTAAGAAATAGGAGATAGCAGGCATAATAGACAGGATCTGAGGGATTCCCTCACAGATCAATATTTTTAAAGTGTCCCCAAGCAAACCCCACCTCACAGTTCATCCAGGCAGTTCCAGACTGGCCAATCTCCAGGTGGCAAGCCCATCGTGAGAAAGGAAAAATAACATCAATCCAGTTCCATTTGCAGCAGAATCATTCCACAGCTCTTCACACCTCCTTTGGAGAAATAAACCAGATCCCGAGGTTTGTGTCTCTTCCCCCACCCCTTTTCCTAGTTGCCCAGTAAGGGAGAAAGAGTTCAGCCAGATGCCTAGTATAGAAAGCAATTTGTTACATTGTAATGGATAGCAGACAAGGCAAATAAAAGGTTACATTAGTGGAGGAAGTGGAAGCAATAAAGCCTGCATGCCTGTTCCCTCTCCCCCTTGGGAATATGGCAGAATCCAGGGGAAGGTGAGATTTGGTTTTAGCTGAGAGGAGATAGTTAGAAATGAAATATAAATGGATTCTGACATAAACTTTTGTTACAGAGTCACAGTTTATGGTTCTGTCAAGTAGTGTCGGTAAGCACTGAGCCCTTGCCAAGTCATAAAACTCACAATTGAGTAGAACTTGTGCATGTCTTCTCTCTCTGATGCTCCCACAGACACAATGTTCTCTCAAGATATGCCATTTGACGGAACTGTCTGTATTTAACTATAAAATCTAGTTGCTCAAATATTGCTTTGAGAAGGACTATCCACTGGTCTTGAGTCAAATCCATAGTCAAGTATTTTTTTTCCTGTTTGAAAACTCCTTTTATTTTTAGCCATGATGATGTTTGCAAGTGACTCTATACCTGTTTGGTTGTTAGCATCGAAAACTCTTTGTTTAATTATTGACTCAGCCAACTGCCAACAAATGTTGCTTTGAGAGGCTGTGACATGAGATTCTTTGGAGAAATTGATTGATTCATGTGGTAGGTGGAAGTGTGCCCATCTTCAAGGAACACTTTTGTTAGTCTGTCAGGTTCCATTGAAGGGATCCTCCATTGAGTAATTAGAATAGAAGCTGTAAGGGACCGTGGAGATTTTCTAGTTCAGGACTTTTCAACTTTTTCACCCATTGTACCACTTTTAGGATATGGCAACATCCGAGTACCACCAGTTGCCTAGCAAGGTGTCAAAAACTTGATGATTCCCCCCCCCAAAAAAAGGAAAAAAGTGATGAAGTACAGGTAGTCCCCAACTTACAACAGTTAGCTTAGTGACTGTTCGAAGTTACAATGGCATTGAAAAAGTGCCCCCCCCAAGCCACAGTCGTGCAAAACACCTGCCTGCCTGCCTGCCCGGTGGCACTCTTCCTCCTGTCCGAGGTTTTCATTGTGAGCATTTCTGTTGAGGATTGGAAGCGGGGGTGGGGTGGGGGGTGTCTGGTTTTTATTCCCCCCCATCCACTGGGTGGTTGCAGCAGGTTTTGGTCACTTCACATGACCCTGAGACACTGTGACCGTCATAAATATGAATCAGTTGCCAAGCATCTGAATGTAAATCACAAGACCCTGGAGATGCTGCAACATTCCAGCTGATCTGTGCTTCTTCTGGGCTCAGCAGAAGCGTCAGGATCAGCGCCGAGATCCAGCTGGAGCCTGGCGCTGATCCTGGTGCTTCCGCTCAGCTCTGACAGCCCTGCATCTCCAGCGATCTCTCGTTCAGCTTGTCCGGTGCTGACACCGGTTCACCTCATTCCCTTTCCCTGCTACCACTTTTCTAGGATGGTTGCGTACCACTTGCTAGGTGTCAATGTACCACAGGTGGTACCCGTACCACTGGTTGAAAAGCCCTGTTCTAGTTCATCCCCCTGCTTAAGCAGGAGAACCTACACCATCTCAAACTAGCGACTGTCCAGCCTCTTCTTAAAAATCTCCAGTGATGGAGCGCCCATGATTTCTGGAGGCAAAGCTGTTCCACTGGTTAATTGTCCTCACTGTCAGGAAGTTTCTCCTTAATTCCAGGTTGCTTCTCTCCTTGCTTAGTTTCCATCCACTGTTTTTTGTCCTGCCCTCTGGTGCTTTGGAGAATAACACAATCTCCTCTTCTTTGTGGCAGCCCTTCAAATACTATAGAGGGTGTCAGTTTCAGCTTTTACAACTCCAGCTGCATCCTATCAATTCCTAGAATTGTTCTTAAAATCTGCACCTAATCTTGTTCCAAGTTGACCTCTACATAGGTTAGCATTGTACAATTTTTGTCCCGTGGACCTTTAATATGGGTGCTTGTGTAATTATAATTTAGTAATTTAGTTAGTATTTTGTTGTTGCTTTTACACGTACTCCTCAGTTCATTTAGTGACTGTTCAAAGTTACAATAGCACTGAAAAAAGTGACTTGTGACAGTTTTTCACACTTACGGCCGTTGCAGCATCCCCTATGGTCACATGATCCAAATTCAAATGTTTGCCAAGTGATTCATATTGTTGATGGTTGCCATGTCCTGGGGTCATGTGATCATTTTTTGTGACCTTATGTCCAGCAAAGTCCATGGGGAAGCCAGATTCAGTTAATGACTGGGTTACTAATTTATCAACTGCAGTGCTTCACTTAACAACTATGGGTCATCCTCAAATTACAACCGCAAGTGGGCCCAAAATTTATGTTGCCAAGGGAAACATTTGTTAAGTGAGTTTTGCCTCATTTTATGACTTTTCTTGCCCAAGTTGTTAACTGAATCACTGCATTTGTTAAATTAGTAACATGGTTGTTAAGTGAATCTGGCTTCCCCCATTGACTTTGCTGGTCAGAAGGTTACAAGAGGGGAACACATCACACACACACACACACACACAAACAAACACACACATGGGACACAGCAACACTCATTAATACTGTATGAAGGAGTTACCAAACATCCGAATTTTGATCACACAACTGTGGGGATGCTGCAACAGTTGTAAGTGTGAAAAACAGTCATAACTCACTTTTTCAGTGCCATTGAAACTTTGAAAGGTCACCAAATGAACTGCTGTAAATGGAGGACTAACTGTCTGGCAAAAAAGATTGTAAAATAGGGTAAACCTTCCTTAACAACTGTCTTGCTTAGCAACATAAATTTTGGGCTCAGTTGTGGTGGTAAGTTGAGGATGACCTGCATAAGATGGAATAACATAAGGTGCATCTTTGTCTAATACCTTGGTAAGTGGGCATGCTGTGTGCAACTGAACCATGGACTCCCATATGGACTTTCAGGCATCTATTTCTATAGAGGATCTTCACCAGGTATAGAATGCTAGGTTGCATATTTAGGTCAGCAAGCTTCTTACCCAAACTAGGTAACATCAACAGCGTGGAGCATGAGCTACAAATATTCTCCTTTATTGTTATCTTTGGAAGCTGTTCCAAGTTGATGGAACCATCGAGAAGGCGGAGAGCTACTCACCCCCCTAACAGGCTGGATGTGCTGAGGACCTCTGTCCTGGTAGGATCTCAGAAAACTGCCTTCTAAGGTCACCTTTGCAATCCAAGTCCAGGCAAATCCACAGCTAAGTCAAGACAAGGCAGGGAAGATTCACAGATGGAGATAAAAACTTGAGCTGGGGAGGAATGTGAAAGCTGTAAAACAGTGGAACAGTCTGCCTCCTGGAAGCATGGATGATGCATCACTGGAGGCTTTCAAGAAGAAGATTGAATAGCCATTTCTGCCGAACGGTATGAGGATTCCTGCACTAGGCAAGCAGTTGGAGTAGACAACCTTCAAGGTCTCTTCCAAACCTATGATTCAATGAGGATAGAAGCTAGAAGTTCAAACTCAAACTGCTTTCCATTCTGATCTAACATTTAAAAATAGCTTAACTGTTTTCAATGTGGAAGAGGGTTTTTTTTAAATTCTCCATCCAAACTGAGGAGCAGAGAAATTGGTTCAAAAATTCCTTAAACAAGAATGCACAAGCATTGGAACTGGGGGGGGGGGACCAGAAACAAACTAGGATTCTTGTGAAGCTACAGATCACTGGAGAGAGGATTAGAGGAATGAAGAAGGAAAGGAAATGTAAGAACTGTCAAGTAGCAGTTTGGTTTGCTACCATAACAAGGGACAGGTGGACAATTTTTCAGAAGAACAGCAGCCACAAGCCCGCTGCATTGTGTGGGTAGGAGGAAAAGTTGCAAGAAACTGAACTTAGATCTGGTTGTAAAAAGATCTTGCATTTGATCTATAGAAGCTACTGAGATTCTTTCATAGTGGCTTCTTGAGTTTTTGCAATAATCTTTTTGGAGACTGAGGTCCTTGAATACCTGGGTTTGCTTCATTTCAGTTTGGCAAGAGAAGCCCAACAGACCAGTAAGCAGCAGGTTATTACACTGTTGTTTTTTTAACTTTCAGAGAAAGTATTCTATTCACCATAGGAACTTACCAGAGGAGAGAGGAATGACAAAAATATATATCATGTTGAAGAGATGTTATCCTGCTAGTGCAAAAGGGTAGAGTGTAAATCACAGTATTACAATGCACATTTTATAATTCTCATTACATAGTGACTAGCAAGGGATACCTTTGACTAATGATTAATCTGAGACTTTGAATAAAGTTATAGCTTTTCTATTAGCTTTCTATTATTTATAGAATTTATTAAAGTTGTGACTTCAGGCACAGTTGAGACACTTATAATCCCATCTGTATTTTATTAGTTTTCTGTATTATAGTATGATATAAGTCTCCTGTCATGGGCAAAGAGTTGGATTAGAAGGACTCCAAGGTCCCTCCAGCCTTCCTCTCTGATTCTATTCCTATTCTGTTCTGTTCTGTTCTGCTGTTCTATTCAATATCTCTATTTTATGCTCTCCTTTGTTGTGACCGAGGGTTAAAAAGAAGAGGAACTGTTACGAATTCACAAAAGACACATATTCCTGGCCACTTTATAACTTCAGAACAACACTTTCCTCCAAAGACATCCATGGGGTTGGTTGGTTGGTTGCCAAAAAAGTCAAGATGGTGATGAAAGCCCTGCCCCCTTTTTAAATGTGAGCAATGTGACTGGGATCTTGGCTCTTTTGACACAGATGATCCTGCTTCCCTACAGGCAGCAGAATTTTCCCCTGAGGATCTCTTTGGAAAAAAGTTTTGAAATCAAATTCTCTTTCATTAAACTAAATGAGAATGCAGGACACACAGCGGTATCTGTTGCAACAATTTGCAAATGGGACTTTCACCAATATGCTACAGTGTGGTAGGCCTACATCTACTTCTTGATTGGGTAGCCCATTCCATTTCCTATGGTTCACATTGTAACATTTCAACATCTGAAAAGATGTCTAGTTTCATTTGGGAATCTTTTTGTCTTTCTGATGGTGATGGACAGTGGTGTGAACTTAAGAAACAAGTTTCTTGATTGTATAGGTCCAAGTTCAAATGTAGGTTATGCCACTCTATTGTGTCCTCCATAGTTAGCTGTGGTTGTGAAAGCTGGCCTTTAAAAAATAAGACAGAAAGAAAATCAAGTTGCTGGAGAAGGTGGACAGCAAAGGTGACTTACAAGCAAGTACTGGAGCACACAACCCCAGACTGGAAGGCCAAATTACAAAACTGCATCTCACTTTGGCCATGTGGGGGAATTCACTGAGAAAGCAATTATGTTGAGGAGACTTGTAAAAGGAAACCAGGCCATCAAAGAACACGTTGGCTGGACATAATAGCTGACATCAGTCACAGCCTAGAAAACCTCAAAGAAGAAGATCAGAAGACATGAAGAGACCTGGCCCATAAGATCGCCAAGAGTCAGACATGACTGAAGGGAGACCATTATCATTATATGTTCACATTAGCTTCAGTTCTCCTGGCATTCCTTTCTTTGATTTTTGTATAGCCCAGGTTTGGTTCATCCCTACCTCCCAGGAGTTTAGAATAGCTTATAGTTAACTTTCTGCTCATTTCATTTGCACAACTGCAATGCTGTGAAGTTAATTATGCTAACCCAGTGCATGAGTAGCATCAGTCACACAATGAGTTTTCATGGCTGAGGGAGGACTAAAAACTCACCACTTTTAGTCCAGAAAGAGTTTGGAAAGTCATCTGTGAGTTTCCATAGCAAAGGATAGTCTAAAAGATGAGGCTTCCTATTCTTCACCCAGTGCCTTCACTGCTACACAGAATGGGGCAACTCACTACGGCCATCTTGCTGCGGAACAGCTCACCAGGGTCAACTTGCCATAATTGTTGGGACAATTCAACAATTCAATTTAATTATTTAAAATAATTAAAAAATATTTTAAGTTTTGTGATTCACATTTCATTTTGTCCCTCCTTTGGCATCCTTTCTTTAATGACTCTACAGTATTCCACCATTTCTTCAATATTAGTTTGACTCTTCTCCCACTGTGAGTTGGCCGTGGCCAGTTGGCCATGGCGAATTGTCCTAGATCCACGGCTACATCCACTAAGTTTGCTAATTTCCAACACATAATAATAAATAAATGCATCCACTGTAAATTGATAGTGCATATTCCAGATTTGGTATGTCCCTAATTGATCTTGGTCCAAGCAATTGTAGAGGTAGTCCTTGTTTAGCCACAACAGTTGGAACCAGTAACTCAGTTGGTAAGTGAAGGGTCACTAAGTGAAATCATGAGCATGCTTATAATCTTATTTTAGCTTTACAGGCCTGGGAAGGTCATAAATGTAAGGACTGGTAACAAAGTTACTTTTTCCTCACTATGATAATTATGAATGGTCCCTAAATAACTCAGTCACTAAATGAGGACTGCCTACTACATTCAAGAGCAGAAGACTGTCTAGGTTCTGGAATGGCCAACTCAAATTCTTCAGATAAAATCTAAAAGAACAAAGCTTGATTTTTTTCCTTTTATTTGGCACACAGAACCACAGAGGTTTCACAAATATGCTCCCAGGTTATTCAATGAATGAATAATTTGGCTTTGTCATATTCACTAAGAAGCGTCCTCCCAAATTATTTACTTTATTTCACTTTATTTCTTTTTCTTAACTTTTTTCTTTTGTGATGGACATAATAACCTAATTCTAAAGAAGTAAAAGTACATTAAAAAGGGTTTGATACAACCAGGACATAGCTTTGATTTAACAGGGATGTTTTTTCCATTTGGCTGTACTTCCTTCTCTCTCTCTCTCTCTCTCTCTCTCTCTCTCTCTCTCTCTCTCTCTCTCTCCTCTCTCTCTCTCTCTCTCTCTCTCTCTCTCTCTCTCTCTCTCTCTCTCTCTCTCTCTCTCTCTCCTCCTCCCCTCAGGTTAAGTGTCACTTTTATATCTGGGAGAGTCAGTGAGTAAACAATTAAAAAATTAATTAGCAATAGGCAGCTTTTGGAAGATGAAAGGTTTTACAATGTGAAAATCAGATTTCCAAGACTGAGAAGAAAACTGGGGGATTATTAGTGCAACTGAGTAGATACAGAAAGCACCACCCCATGCAATCTTGGAAGAATTTACTAATATTTCAATTTCCATTGCTTTGGTATCGCTTTCAAAGTGTCAGGCTGCCCCAGAGGCTGTTAAGGACTCCAAAACTGAAATTTGAACTTTCAGGGTCTAGTTCAGCTGGGTAGCACACTCTGATGGCAGCGGTCTGCCAAGTTCCAAAAAGCCACTTCTATCCATCACCCTATTTTGAAGGGTCTTTTAAGTTTTTGGAGCTGCCTTGCAGGGTGCTTTTGAGCTAACTTGGCTGTGGTGAGTTGGAGTTGGGTATTGTCAGTTATGCGTTTCTACATATCACTTTGTAGTCTCCTTTGAGTGGCAAAAAAATGAACTCCACAGAATTCTTTCCTGATGTCTTCTTTTTATATAGTATCAACCATATATTATATAGCATAGTATCACCCTTGTTAATTCTCAAGACTCTTTTTTCCACTATGTATTCTAAATGATCTGTGATTAATACATTGCAGACCTTAGAATACGTAGCAAAAAAAAAGAGTCTTGGGGGTTAAGAAGGTTGATACTATGCTATGCTAGGCCTTGCCAGGCCAGGCCATACCATAGTATATAGTATCAACTATATACTATAGTGTAAGGGATGTGGTGGCTCAGTGGGTGAGGACGCTGAGCTTGTCTATCAGAAGGTTGGCAGTTTGGCGGGTCGAATCCTGAGTGCCGCGTAACAGAGTGAGCGCCTGTTACTCGTCCCAGCTTCTGCCAACCTAGCAGTTCGAAAGCACGTAAAAATGCAAGTAGAAAAATAGGGACCACTACGGTGGGAAGGTAACAGCGTTCCGTGCACCTTTTTGCATCTAGTCATGCCGGCCACATGACCACGGAGACGTCCTTGGACAAGCACTGGCTCTTCGGCTTTGAAACAGAGATGAGCACCGGCCCCTAGAGTTGGAAACGACTAGCACGCATGTGCGGGGGAACCTTTACCTTTACCTATATACTATAGTATACATAGAATCAACTATATATGCTATAGTATGTGTGTGTGTATGTATGTATGTATGTATGTATGCATATGTGTGTGTGTGTATATATATATATACACATACATACACATACATTCACGCATACACGCATATACACATACACACAAAAATATGTGTGTATGTGTGTGTGTATGTATATATGTATATGTATATGTATATGTATATGTATATGTATATATGTATATGTGTGTTTGGATTTAAGGGAAGCTGCACATTGATGGAGAAATGCACAATTGTCTCTCGAACATCTGAACAGGCACCTTGTCTGAAGACCGGGGGGGGGCAGGCAAGCTCAGATCCCATGGTTCTGAGGACAGCAATGTCACATCTGTCAACAACCAACAATTCTCCCCTTTAAGGTCACGAAACGTGGGGCAGAGAGCCTACAGAAACCAGGGAAGGGCGTGAAGCAGCAACAATGGCTTTAAAGCACAGTAGGTACAAGGAGGAAACGTACCTGCTTGCTGACAAAAAGCCATCACCTTTTCCATCTGGCTTCTTTTTCATTTGCAATAAAGAACCCTCTCTAACTCTGCTGTGTTTGTGTTGGAGGAAGTTCTGCCAAGTTTGAATCTAGCAGCCAAGATGAGCTGAGTGCAAACTTGGAGGGAAATGGAGATTTATTGCCGAGTCCTGGGCTGGCGACCCGAATAGGGAAAATGTTCTCGTTTGTGAACCACTTTGAGTTGTCTGTATGAAAAACAAGATAATAATGCCAGGATGTGCAGATCGAAAAGGTACAGTGCAGGATAAAATGGATCCTCCCCAGCTTTACGGGCCTAATAAATATTTTAAGGAAATTAATCAATAGAAGTTTTAAATTAAAAATAACCTATTATTAGGCACGTGCTGAAGGCTTTCTTTTTCTTCCATCCAGACTTCGCTGCATGACAATTTCTAAAATCCCATTTCTTCCCATTCATTTTTAACAAAATACATTTTACGTTAGTTCCTTTAGCACATTGTTTATTATTATTATTTTAATTTGATTGTAAATCATTTTGGGATATTTTATGGGAGAGGATATATAAATAAACAATGAATGATAAAGCCAAGTCTCTGACAGCCCTGTCTGGATTAGGAACAGGAAAGAAATCTATGTAATTCTCCTCGGAATAAAAACTGATGTAATTTCTTTCTATTCTCCCAAGCTTTACACTACACAACTTTCCCTTTGCCTCCTCACTATGCATACAGGTAGTCTTTGACCAACACCCCTAACTGAGCCCAAAATCTCTGTTGCTAAGTGAGTCATTTGTTAAGTGAGTTTTGCCCTGTGTTATGACCTTTCTTGTCACAGTTGTTAAATGAATAACTGCAATTGTTAAATTAGCAGCACAATTGTTAAGTGAATCTGGCTGGCTTCCCCCATCGATTTTGCTTGTTAGAAGGTCGCAAAAGGGGATCACATAATCGCGGGACCCTGCAACCGTCATAGTCAGTTGCCAAGTGTCTGAATTTAGATCACATGGCCGTGGGGATGCTGCAACGGTCATAAGTGTGAAAAAAGGTCATAAGTCACTTTTTCCCCCAGTGCCCCTGTAGCTTTGAATGGTTACTAAATGAACTGGTGTAAGTTGAAGACTGAGACCCTTAGAATAACTCACTCTTCTTGAGGGTAATGGCGATGAGCCCCTTGATCTCCAGCTATTTATGCTATTTTTTCCTTCCAATTTTTTGTGAAAAGATGGTGAATGTAAAAGTTAGGGCCTGTAGCCTGCGAAGTAAATGTTTTTTTTAAAAAAAAATTAAAAAGAACACAATTTTGGATTCACATTTTATTTACACCATTTCAGACTAAGCTTTTATTTTTAATATTACAAACCATTAGTTTTTCCTTTATTCACAAATCACTGTAGTGATATAAACACTAATTTCTAAAGACAGATATACACACTTGTCGGGTTTAAAGATCTGTAGTTGTTTTGAAGTCACAATATTCTACATATGGTATTAATCAGTTATTTTTTTAAAATCAGTATTCATATAATCAGCAATAATTTATATAACCAGAAAAAACATTCCCTATATCAGACATACATTTGAATAAAATGAATGATTGGACTGTTCTAAGTTAGGTTTTTCCCCCCACAAAAATATTTTCTAACAGTGTGTGACAACCTCATTTGTGTGCAAGAATAAACATCAGATTTTCTTTTCTTCTTTTTTTTAAACTAAGAGTTGCACCAAATGAAACAGCCACTTTATTCAAACCAAAATGACACATTGACTTATCACTTAAACATCAGGAGATTTATGTGTGAAAACAGAATTTCTGTAAGAAAATAAATATTTATTTTACAGTAATTTTTTGTTTTTCTTTTCTTTTTAAAAAAATGTTTCCGAGTGCATACAGACGTGCATTTTTTCCCCAAGCAATTGAATCACAATGGAATTATCCCTACTGCATTGTCCAGGATTGGAATAACACATTTCCAAGTGTGGGAATCTGGGAATCTCTCTCTCTCTCTCTCTCTCTCTCTCTCTCTCTCTCTCTCTCTCTCTCTCTCTCTCTCTCTCTCTCTCTCTCTCTCTCTCTCTCTCTCTCTCTCTCTCTCTCTCTCTCTCTTAAATTAAAGAAAGCAGTTCTACAGGTTTGTAGCAGAAGCAATTGTGCACAGCACTGGTGGCTGGGAGATGTGAAATCACAAATCCTTCTACCCTGTAAGTATTATTATAGAGATTTCTCTTTTAAAAAATAAAATAAAGAACAAATAGACAAACTTGCTGCATTGAAAAGGAGGAGGAAGAGATGGTTATTCAATATTCAGAGAGTAGCTAAATATATTGGGCTAAATGCATTGTTGCAAAATTGGAAGAAAGCTGGCTTGCTTCATAGGATACAAGGAAGCAGAGTCCAGTTGAAAGGTACGTCTGTATGCACCCTCGGTTTCTGAACTCAGAAACTTTAATATCCTGTGCTAGATTTTCCCATGGTGTTTAAAAGTTGATATAACAAATGGCCACTTCGATCCTAAACATTCAGATTTCCTTCACTACTGCAGTGAAGTCAAAAGGAGAGCTTAGGGGAAAAAAAACTCTACATTTCTCTCTAGGAACTCAAGAGAGACTGAGAAATAACATGGTGGTTCTCACCTAGGTGTCAAACTGCCGGCCCGCGGACCAGACACATCATCCGGAAGCCGCGCCCAACCCATTGCCAGCAATGACGAAAAGGCTCCGATACGTTGCGCGACATCACGTGATGTCACGAATTTGACAGGTACATTCCCTCAGCACATCCCTCCACTAATTCCATTTATTAGTCCATGGAAGCCTCTCACAAATAGTAAAGAAGAGGTCTTTACAAATCATCAAAGCTATGTCTGAAAGGACGTCATCTATTCATATGGATCTGGATAGTTGGATAATTCCCCATATCTGAGATTTTGATCTGAACAGTTTTTGATTTATTGGGACAGAGGAAAGTCTGCCAACACTGTAGACATGGGGAAGAGGGATGTGAAGAACACTTGAATTTCCGATTTATACCTGAATTTCCAAAAGCTCTGGTTGAGCCCTATAATCTCAGGAATAAAACATGGCCACTTAAAGTCCTCGTCCTATCTTTGTTGAAGATAGTAACTATCTTCAACAAAACCATAGTGGCACAGTTGTTCTGCTTTTAATGTCTTTAAAATACAAAACAAAAAACCAAAAAAAACCCCACCCCATGATTCTTAGTAGCCAATGTTTTTCATCATTCAATGGGGATTTTTTGTGGGTCCTCCCACTTTTTTTTCACTAGCTCTCCTTTGCTGCACTCAACCCTGAATGAGTCAAATCTGATAAAAATGCTCCAGAAATCTGGTTTTCAAATCTGGTGAAACTTTATTGATGGTTATCGTTCAACGGATCATATTGCATGCACGTTAACGATGATAAAGAGGAAAAAAGCCTGATCACAAACACTTCTTAAACAGCAGAATTGCTTATAGCAAGTTGGCAAGTTCACAAGCGGTGGGTGAATTGATAATTGTTAACTGAAGGCCCTTTTTTTCCCGTCCTGCACAGCACACGAGTATATAAATATCTTCAACAAAACTGTAGTGGTACAGTTGTTCTGCTTTTAATGTCTTTAAAATCACACACACACACATACATACACACACACACACACACACAAACAAACAAAAAACCCTGAAAGAAACCATGACAAACACTCCAACTTAGAATAATAGGTAACAACATATGCACAGACAAACTGCAATTTTTGTTCAGTGGTGTCAGAGTCTGCAGTTTTGGCATTACGTCTTTGTTGCAAGTTGGAAAAATGCACAGGATGGGCATCTGTTAGGAGGACCTAATACATTCTTCATGGACTTCATCAGTGAACAATCAAAGAGGCTTTGGATTTGAAATCAGAAATGGGAGCAGAATTGGACACTTTGAAGAATTGCAGTTTGTTTACATGATACAACATTGTTCAAAAAAAACCAAACGGATGAGAAGGGCATGATTCTCAATCCTCATTGATTGCAGGATTTGTAAATGTGTCTATAAATCTGGACTAGAAGTAGCATGTAAAAATGAGAATGGGTGAGCGTTTGTGTGTGTGTGTGTGTGTGTGTGTGTGTTTTCTCTCTCTAACTAAGAATAATCTACTGGGTTTAAAATCTAAAACATTGTCAATGTGTAAATTTCTCAAACTGAATAATTCTACTTCACAGATGTAAATTTTGTACACTTCTTTTTTTTAAAACTGGTACAAAGAATTTAACTTTTTTATTACTTTCTTTTTTGTTTTTTTGGAAAAAAAGAAAAAAATAGAAACTGCTTTATCACCTCTTTTTTATTATTTTTATTTTTAATTCTCCCGTAATATATAAAAGTTCTGCAATGATATCAATAATTTATTATACTGGAAGAAATATAAAAAAGAATGCTTGTTTATGGTCTAACGAGCAGGTAACTCTCCTTATTTACTTAATTTTATGTTTTTATTTTTTTTACATATACATTAGGTTTTTTATTTTTGTTTTGTGTGTGTGTGTGTGTGTGTTTGTTTTTGTTCTTTTTTTGCCTAAACAGCTAGTCACGATTGGAGCTAAATGCTGCCTGATGGAATACATTAAAAGCTTGGCCTTCCACAGCTTTTAATAAGACATTATGTACAGATGTCAGTTCAAGCACCCTTCTTGTAACTTTTCCCCCTCCCTCCCCCACCCCAACTCAGAATTAACAACATAACCTTTGGCTTTGAAGAAAGAGTGAATAATTTAAGACAGCTGATATAGAATTATAAGGTGCCTTTGGGGGATCCCCTTTTTTATAGTTAATTAGGTGGAACCCCATTTCCACCTTCTTGGTGTTCCTCTCTTTCTCTCTCTCTCTCTCTTTCTCTCCCCCCACACACCCCTTTTAAAAATAAAAATCAATGTCTTATGCAAGAAAAAAATAAATCATGATATCACATACACTCTGACAAAACAAGTGAGGAATCCCAACAGCGTAATATTCAGCATATATAATTCATTTACATGATATAGAACTTTTGATGGTGGCCCCCTGGACAAATTCGTTTCTAGCAGCTTTCTAGTTCAACCACAATGAAAATAATAGTAATTATTATAATTAATAATAATAATAATAAATACCTTCTACAGCCAGCAAACTAGGTAACCTTCAGAAATTAAAAGACCCACAATATTAAAATACACAGAACAAAATATCTGAGGTATAAGATAAAAAATGTAGATTTTTTACTCCTCTTTTTTTTAATGTAGTGGTTTATTTTACTTATTTGTTTGTTTGTATTTTTTTAGAGTTGCTAAAATGATGCATTGCTGCATGTATTGCCATCCCCAGGCCTTGGAAAGCTTCCATTTGATCCCCATTTGGGGAGGGTTTATGGTTTTTGTCATTTAGTATGGAGCAAAACGGCTGTATCCCCCTCGGTATATACTAGCCTGCAATGAAGAAAGAACGAGACCGACATCGTCAGCATGGCTTCTGTTCTTGACATCACTCAGGGGTGCAAAAGCATTCTGAAACAAAGCAATTTGAGGGGTGGGTGTTTGACTTCCATTTTTTGCCATAACCAGATCTGCATTATTATTTTTTTGCTACCTTCTCGGGGTGGGGGTGGGTTTGGCGCCATCTCTCAGCCATTGCACCAATTTCATGAACACACTACAGGTAGTCCTTGACTTACGACTATTTGCTTAGTGACTGTTTTGAAGTTGCAACGGCGCTGAAAAAAGTGACCCCTTCTTCACATTTACAACTGCAGGAGTGTTCCCCGAGGTCACTCAACCAAAATTCAGATGCTTGGCAACTGGCATGAATTTATGACGACTGCAGCACCCCCAGGGGAGGGGAAAGGGGGGGAGTCACGTGATACCCTTTTGTGATCTTCTGACAAGCCAAGCCAATGGGGAAGCTGGATTCCCTTAATGACTGTGGCAAAAAAGGTCATCAAATGGGACAAAACTGATTTCTCAAAATTCAGACGTTTGGCAACTGACTGGTATTCATGATCGTTGCTGTGACCAAGGTCATGTGATCACCTTTTGACAAATCAATGGGGAAGCCAGATTCCCTTAATATCTGTGTTACTAACTTAACTGCAGTGATTCACATAGTAACATTGGCAAGAAAGGTCATAAAATGGGTCAAAAACTCTACAATTGTTTTGCTTAGAAGCAGAAATTTTGGGCTCAGTCATGGATGTAAATCAAGGACTACCTGTATCAAAACTGTGTCACCTGATAAATCATCATTGGCCCATACAAGGATTCATGACCTAAGTCCTGATTAACTAATGGACTAACATTGATTTGCCAATGGATTCAGTTCATTTTTGTGTCTCAGATTGTTCAAACTCCAGCCTTGATCCTTTTTAATGTAGAAATCTTCAGAGTTCATTCTTCATTAATAGCAAGGATACCAATAGCAACTACACAATGACAGTGGGACCATCTCTGAGATAGGAAGGTTTAGAACAGAGCAGTTAAATCTCAGCAAAGGGATGGCACGTAGGATCATGGGTGAGTGTTTAGTTCAATGTTTCTCAGCCTTGACAACTTGAAGACCTGTGGATTTCAACTCCCAGAATTCCCTAGCCAGCTACAGAATTCTGGGAGTTGAGTCCCCACAACCAAGGTGGTTTAGCTGGTGAACCTTTGTCCTCATGAATTAGATAGTCAAGATCCCATCTTTGTTGCCTATTTTACAGGTATTTGTAAAACCCACAAAGGGAAAATGCATTCACGTGTGTGTGGGTGTATGGGGTGTGTGTGTTCCACCTGGACTGTTCTATTAGCAACTTTTTTTGAATAGAGAGGTCAATATCCTCATAAACCTGTTTGTCATGTTTTGTTTTAATAATCCAACACCAAGAGCATTAACAAGAAGACCTATAAATATTTCTTTATTCTTATTTATGTAAACACTTGTGTTCTGCCCTTCAAGTGTGTATTATCATCTTTCACCTCTTGCAAAAAGCATGTTGATAAATTCATTTTCTTTCTCTTAGTGGCACCATTAAATGCCTTTTATCCATATTAACATTTTACATGTAGTGTTGAGCCTTTTTTTTGGCTGAAAAGTGTTGTGCAAAATCCAAAAATAAGTGTCCAATTGGCAGGATCACAGCCCAGCCATTGTTGTAATATTTTCAGATGATGCAGATCAGCTCATTTCTCTTAGAAATGTAGACTGAACAAAATCTTTGAGAATGACTAAATGGGCTGCAGGAAAAAATTGTGAGATTACTTGAGCCATTACGTAGAAAAAGCTGATGTCAAGGTTCCGATGAATGAGACAAATCAAACAATTTGCTGGCACAATTATTTATCTAAAAAGTCTTACTAATGAAATGAAACATCGGCACTCATGGAGGGATGCCAGAATCTGAAATCCCCTGCCCCCAAACCCATCGTAACACACACACAATCCCCGCCCTTATCTACACGTCATAAATCACATTATCCAATTAGTTTCACATATGAGGTTTCTCCTCCCATTCTGTATGTGGGCTCCTTATATTCTCAAAATAGCTGTTAGAAAATTCCCTCCCTACAAGATTCAAAGTGAAGCAGTTTAAACAAAAGGCTGTCTCTTACATTGTCAGTGCAAAAACATGTCAATGTTTGCAGCACTGACATCCGCCCCCCCTTAAAAAAACAGATCCCGTAATGTAAACAAACACAAGTTAGAAGCTGACTCTTGGTTTGTTGGGGCGTTTCTCATAAAATGTTTTGATAAGCCTGTCAGCTTTCACATCGCTAGAATTCACCCAAATGGCTTCAGACAATGGGTATCCCTTCTATTGTACTAGGTACTGCAATTTTCCCTTAAAGATTCTAGAGTCAAGGATACGTTTCACTTCATAATGGGTCTGACCCACTACTATAAGGGGTCCAGGTGCTTTCTTAGGGGGAGGTCTTAAAGTGGAGGCTCAAAAAGCTTTCAGTAAGCTGCAATGGAACACCGGGTGAATTTTTCCCAAAGGTCTGGGGAGTTTCAATTTTACTGTGACCGGGTTGATGATTTTCACAATGGGGAAAGGCCCCAAGAATTTCGGTCCCAATTTCCTGCTGGGTAATTTGAGACGTAAATATTTAGTTGACAGATAAACCTTTTCTCCTGCTTGGAATGTTCTTTGGGGAGCCCTCTTTTTATCAGCTTCTTTTTTATAAGTCTTAGAAGTCTTCTGTAATGCTGTTTTCATGTTTCTCCAAACCTCTTCCCACCCCCTTACCCATTCATCAAGTGTCTGGGAAGCAGAGGGCACTTGAGGATAGTCAGGCATCGGGCTGAACTCTTTTCCTGTGGCTACTCTGAAAGGCGTGTAGCCAGTGCTGCTGTGAACAGAATTACTGTAGGCCACCTCGGTGAAATGGAGATGGACAGTCCGGGAAAAGGAGGCCTTCACAATTAGGTGGGGGCTATTAACCTGGCGACACTATTTACAAGGGAGCAAAGTGCCTTTTGAAGTATGGACAGATCACAAAAATTTAGAGGCACTAAAAACTCCCTGCAAATTGTCCCCAAAGCAAGTGCAATGGGTACAGTACTTTAACCATTTTAACTTCACTTTAAAGTACATACTGGGAAAGAAAAACTTCCTAGATGATGCGCTATCCTGACTGCCACAGTACAAAAGTGAACGCTAAGAGGTCTACGAGGCAATTATCCCCAGTTCACAACCTGCAGCACAACTCGCACCTTGCAGAACCCCTAATCCTGATGACCCGGGAGTGAAGAAGATAAAATGAGAGCTCCTTACCAATCAATGGTTCAAAGATAATCAAACCTCCCTAACATGCAGAGATGGTTTGGCATACATGGTGGCGGGGAAATTGTATCAACCTGAAGCCCTCCTTCTCAATGCTCTCAGACACAGCCATGATGTAAAACAGGCTGCACACTTTGGATATTTAAAAACTCTACACCTCACCCGCCAGCAATTTTGGTGGCTGGGGCTAAAACGAGATGTAGAAAATTATGTCAGGAGTTGTACCGTATGTGCCACCATGAAAAGAATTCCAGGGAAAACCCCTGGGCTACTGCAGTCAGTGGCAGACCCTTCTCAACCATGGGAAGAAATAGCTATGGACTTTATTGTAGACCTACCCAACAATAGAGGAAATACTGTCATCTGGAGTGTGATAGATCTGTTTTCGAAGCAGGCTCACTTTATCGCCTGTAAAGGACTCCCCCTCCTTTTAGGCTCAGCTGTCTTAGCACATGATGTCCACTCAGGATATTTTATTAGTCATTCAGTATATTCTGCAAATCTTGTAAAGGATAAATTCAGCAACATGAATAATTATGGAGTAGAAGTTCTAACTATTTGATGTATTTTATTTGTTTCTTTAGAGCCAGCCTTTCTTCCAGAACTCAAGATGGTTAAGAGGGGATCACCCTTCATTTTATCCCCTCAGGGACAACCTTCTGAAGTCAGTTGGGCTGAGAGGGTGTGACTGTCTAGGGTCATTCCATGATTGGGCTCCCATGGTTGAACGCGGCTTTGAACTAAGAGTTCTAACTCAAACTTTGAACTAACCGTTCTGCCTCCATGAAACAGATGCACATTCATAAGGACTCATTGCCACTCAAACACATAGTGGGACCCTCAAAGATCCCCCCAAAGTAATGTCGAATTGCAATACCGAATGTGATGAAGAGATTGTTCTTTTTTCAAGTTTTCGCTTTCATTAAAGGCCCCCCAAAATAATGTTTTATTTTTACCCTGGCCTGATTGTATCTCCCCCAGCATCCAACTCAAATGTGTGATTGGAGCATCTGGCCCAGAAAAAAATGTAGTGCTCCAGCTCTACAGACCACACAAATCTACAAATGAATTTATAAACAATTAATTTGTTTGGTTCTTTTGTGATATTTCTATGCTGCTGACTCAGGACCATGGCAAAGCCTGGGAAGAAATTCTTACAGGATCTGGGTCGGTCACTGGGACCAGAAATTTACTCTTCTGAGCTTTCAGATTTGTTCTGGAGCCCATCCTCAGGGAACTTATCTCTACTGGAGTGTGTGCTTTGGGCTGTTCTGTGTGTGGTATTTATATGGTGCCTGTTTTGTGGGCATTTTAGATATTAATTGGGATGTTGATGGCTGGCTATTAAGTTGTTGAGTGTTATTTTCTTGTGCTGTCCAGCCCTCACCTTCTAAGTATTTGATAAGCTGATGGCAAATCAGCACTACTGTTGACTGATGAGGGGCCCGTTTCCCAGGCTTCAATCACTTCCCTGGCTGTTTTTGTGCCTGCTCATCCAACAATCTTAATAGCAGAGCAATAGACTAAACCTCTGGTCTGGGTGACCAACCCAGATTGGATCCTGCGACATTATCCTGGGACATGTCTATTCGCCTTCATTTGTGAGAAATTCTTACTCTGTTTGTAGAGGGTGTAGACAAGCTGAGCCATACTTGGACTCAGAAGTCAACTGGATTTCTCTTCCTGGCATGAATTGCTGACTTTCTACCTGCCCAACTTGGCTATAGCTTGTTGATTTCACCACCCTCACCCACTGTACATTAGTTAGATGATCTTGTACAGATCGTGTATGAATGCAACTGTAGATGCAAGAGCCAGCTTGCAGGACAGATCTAGGATTTGCCTGCATCTCTGCCAATGAGTATATCTTGGTCTGTGGCAAAATTACTCTTGTTTACTTGAAAGGCAGTTTGATGTTATACTGCAAGGCAGACTGTCTCAGGGTCTTCTGGTTTTACACTCATGTATGTACTGTATGTGCATGTGTGTTTATGTATGTATACTATACTGTGTGTGTATGTGGGTGCATGCATGCATGCACATACTATCTATACATACATATGTACAGCATAATTGGTGCAAAGAATGTATTGTTGCAGGATGGATGGCTGGATGGAGTGACAGACAGACAGATCAACAGATGTCTTATTCCTACAGGGCAGCTCCTCCCTCTTTAGGCTCAAATAAAGGGGAGGAGCTGCTTTAATGAAGAGCAGTGAGGAACAGTGTAGGAGAGAGGTGTGAACGGCTTCAGAATCATTTGTGAACTGTGCATAGTCCTAGGAATTAACACCTTTGCCTCTGGAGAACCTTCTGGGTCTATGTATTGCCCAAGTTGCTTAGGGGCACCTGGGGGCTCAGATTTCTGCCATGGATCTGCAACAGTAGAGTTAGAGGTATCCCTTTCTCCGTTGGCAATGGGAAGTCAATTTGCGCACAGAGCTTTGGGTTCAAAAGCTTCACTGTGAACCAAAGAGAGACCTTCCATCACTGGCCTCTGCCAGTCAAAATGATGAAAGCAGTGTCCTGGCGCTGGCCACACAGGGGTGGACCTTGGGGCCAATGCTGCTTTGATCATTTGGAAGATCATCTGGAGCTTGAAGGTGCTCGTATTTCAGATGGCACGTGTTGCTCCTTCTCCTGCATAGAGATGTTCCTTTAACAACAACAAAAAAGAATAATGGTGGGATAGGTTATATACGGAGCTCCGGATTATGTCTGCTTGTCCTCTGAATTTAGTGGGCTTTGGTTGCTTGCTGAACTTTGGGAATATGGCCTTAGTGCTGCAAAATTTTCTTGGAAGGGGCAGTGGAGAAAGGCAGATTTAGAAACTTCCTTTATTCAATAATTTTACAAGACTTTGCTACAATGACGCTATCTAAAGCTGTAGAAGAATTGGGATGCATGAAGTCTAAGTGGACGACAACTCAGTATTAAATGCAGAAATCTAAATCATAAAGAATTAGTAAGCTTTTAAGAAGCGATTGGACAACAATTTGTCTGAAATGGTATAGAATTTCCTGTCTGAGCAGGGGGTTGGACTAGATGACCTCCAATGTCCCTTCCAACTCTGTTATTCTGTTCTACCAGGCTAAGCTATTCACTATGTCTTATAAAAGGGTGAGATCTTTTCAAGAGTAATGTTATCTTGAAAACCAGTCTCCAGAAATGCATTTATTATTAAAAAAAATCTTCCAAAGACAGAAGACCACAAATTGACTGATAAATGAGACCAAATAATTTACCCAAACTCAGTGGGTAAAATGAAAAACTGAGGAAAATTTAAGCTGACAATTGTGAACACCCACCCACACAGGCACTCAGACACTCACACTAAAGTTTTTTTTTTAAAAAAAATAAATATGTTTTGCTAAATTTAATTTTTTAAAAAACAACCTCAGTAAATTGAAAAGGAAAGGGGTCCTTTTTTAGATTACTTAACAACTACAACACCCATGTTTCGACTTCTTATCTCAACTAATTTTGGGGATAGCAGTCAAAAGATCTGTTTCTCAACAATTCAGAACATTTTAAGCATGTTTCTTTTGCCAAAAAGTGGGCTTTTTCCTGAGAAAAAATATTGGAGATGGTGATCTCTGGAGGTTTAATTTCTCACAAAAACCTGCGTTTCCAAATTAAAGAGAAAAAAATAACACTTGGGTAAATAAATAAATAAATAAATAAATAAATAAATAAATAAATAAATAAATAAATAAATAAATAAATAAATAAACTAACTGCTTTCCATCTGTGATTTATTATTCTCCCATTTCACCTGGAGAATAATGTGAAGGCTTCTCCTTACACCTTCAAGTCTGTCCATCACATTGTGAGGACAGTCATATGGGATGAAGAAAGCCACAGCTTTATGGAACAGTTAAAAATAACTTACTCTAGTTCTACCCTAAAAGTGTGATCACAAGGATATCACTGTTAAACTGCATTCAGGTTGAAAGGACTGAGGTGCTTTTGGGTTGAAAGGATAACCCAATGACATCATCATTGCCAGGGGGGATGCCAAGTTTGGGGGCTCCTTTCATGTCCCTGCCAGGAGCTGGAGCAAAGGATGAGAGCTCACCCTGCCTTGCAACAGCACTTGTGCCTCGAACACGGGCTTGCTAACCTTCAACCCAGCATCCTAATGACATGAGCCATCATTTATTTATTTATTTATTATTTATTAATTTAATTTGTATACCGCCCTTCTCCCGAAGGACTCAGGGCGGTGAATAGGGCAATACATAAAAACAAGATACAAAAATTAAAAATTATTAAAAAGTAATTAAACAGTGCCCGTAATAAATTAATACAGATTAAAAGTTAAAAACCATTTATAAAATCCAACCCCATCCCATCAGGCCAGGCCAGCTTGTTCAAAGAGATGGGTTTTAAGATCGCGCCAGAAGAAGCGGAGATCGGGCGCCATCCGGAGCTCGACCAGAAGATGGTTCCATAAATACGGTGCACCCACAGAGAACGCCCTCCCCCTGGGTGCCACCAGTCGGCATTCTTTGACCGGTGGCACCCTGAGGAGGCCCTCTCTGTGGGAGCGTACTGGGCAGAGGGAAGTTGACGCCGGCTGCAGGTGCTCCCCAAGGTATTCCGGACCCATGCCATGTAGGGCTTTGTAGGTCATTACTAACACCTTGAACCTCACCCGGAAGACAACTGGAATCCAATGCAGCTCGCGGAGCAAAGGTGTGACATGGGAGTGTCGGGAAACTCCCAATACAACTCTCGCGGCTGCATTCTGTACCAGTTGGAGCCCCCGAGTGGTCTTCAAGGGTAGCCCCATGTAGAGAGCGTTGCAGTAGTCAAGATGAGAGGTCACGAATGCATGAGTGACTGTACGTAAGGCATCCCGGTCTAGATAGGGCCACAACTGGCGCACCAGGCGAACCTGGGTGAAGGCCCCCCTAGTCACAGCTACTATATGGTCTTCTAGGGAAAGCTGTGAATCTAGGAGGACTCCCAAGTTGCGAGCCCTATCTACAGGAGGTAATAACTCACCCCCCATAGTGAGGGGTGGGATATCCTGAATATCCCGAGATATTCACAGCCACTCAGTCATGTCAGGGTTGAGTCGAAGCCTGTTCCTCCCCATCCAGACCCGGACCGCCTCCAGGCATCGGGACATCACGTCGAGGGCATCACTGGGGTGGTTTGGGGTCGAAATGAAAAGCTGGATATCATCAGCATACTGATGATACCCAACTCCAAAACCACGAATGATCTCACCCAGCGGTTTCATGTAGATGTTGAACAGGAGAGGCGAGAGGACCGACCCCTGAGGAACTCCACAAACGAGAGGCCTCGCGGTCGACCTCTGCCCCCCTGCCAACACCGACTGACAGCGTCCCAGGAGATAGGAGGAGAACCACTGAAGGACCGTGCCTCCCACTCCCAATCCCCTGAGGCGCCGCAGCAGGATACCATGGTCAATGGTATCGAAAGCCGCTGAGAGGTCTAATAGGACTAGGACAGAGGAATATCCCCTGTCCCAAGCCCTCCAGAGATCATTCACCAGCGCGACCAATGCCGTCTCCGTGCTGTACCCGGGCCTGAAGCCCGATTGGTTTGGGTCTAGATAATCCGCTTCATCCAGGAGCAGAGGGAGCTGATGCACCACCACACTCTCAACAACCTTCGCAAGAAAGCGAAGGTTGGAGACCGGACGAAAGTTATTTAACACAGCCGGGTCCAAGGCAGGCTTCTTGAGGAGAGGTCTTACCACTGCCTCTTTCAAGGCGGCGGGAAAACTACCCTCACTCAAAGAGGCAGATATAACCGCCTGGATCCAGCCTCGTGTCCCCTCCCGGGCTGCATAAACCAGCCAGAAAGGGCACGGGTCCAATAAACATGTGGTGGAGCTCAGCCTCCCCATAATCCTATCCACTTCTTCCGGAGTTACAGGATCGAACTCCTCCCAGGTAACATTGACAAGACCGCTCATGTCCTGATCGTCTGACGCTGCCCAGTCGGAGTCCAGACCGGTCCGAATCTGAGCGATTTTGTCCGACAGATGTTGACTAAACTCCTCGGCACGCCCCTGCAAGGGTTCCTCACTCACCTCCTGATTAAGGAGGGAGCGGGTCACCCTAAACAGGGCGGCCGGGCGATTATCTGCGGACGCGAAGTAGTTAGACCTCGCCACCCTCATCGCTGCGAGATAAGACCTAATATGGGTTCTTAGTCGCAATCGGTCGAATTCAGATCGGCTGGACCTCCAACCGCTCTCTAGGCCCCGTTTCCGACGCTTCATCTCCCGGAGCTCCGCGGAGAACCATGGAGCCCATTGGGATCTGCGCCGGGTCAGGGGCCGCAAGGGTACAACTCGGTCAAGTGCCTCCGTGGCCGTCCTTTCCCAGGCTTCCACTAAGGCATCTGCCGAGCTGTGAGCAGAGGAGGCAGGTGGGGACCCCAGTACTGCCTGGAACCTCTCAGGGTCCATTAAGCGCCTGGGGCGGAACCATCTAGTTGGCTCAACACCCCCATGGTGGGGAGTGGCAAAACGGAAGACCAGCCACAGGAGATGATGATCGGTCCATGACAGGGGCATAACAATTGGGGAGCCCCCACCAAGATCATCTAACCACCGTCCAGATAAGAAAACCAAGTCAAGGGTGTGGCCTCCCTCATGAGTCGGTCCATGAATTACTTGCGTCAGGTCCATGGCCATCATGGAAGCCATGAACTCCCGAGCTAACTCAGATGCTCCTCCCAGGGATGGTAGATTGAAGTCTCCCAAAAATCATAAGTTTGGGGAACTCAATCACCAGCCTTGAGAGGATATCGAGAAGCTCAGGCAGGGCTGCTGCTGCGTGACTAGGCGAAAGGTACACCAGCAGCAAGCCCAACTGCACCCTAGGACCAAACCTCAATAAGAGAGATTCGCACCCGACTATCTGAAGAACGGTGGCCTCCTGCGGACATAAGGTCTCCCTCATAACCACAGCCACTCCCCCACCCCTACCCTGGGTCCGAGGCCGGTGTAGCACCCAGAAACCTGGTGGGCAAAGATCAACCAGGGGGATACCGCCCTCTGGGCCCAACCAGGTCTCCGTGATGCAGGCCAGGTCCGCATGCTCACTCTCGACCAGATCCCAGACGAGAGGAGCCTTATTAGCAATGGACCTGGCATTCAGGTACACCAGCCGGAGCTCAGGTGGCTGCACATCCCCGCTCCCGCGACCTCGGGTCGAAGACAGAGGGTTGGAGCGCCTCACTGCTTGTAAATAGCGGAGATGCCCTCCCGGAGGTTGGTACGGCCCTCTGATCTTACACCTGCTGCCATTCCCTATCGTCGTGGGAATAGGCAATCCCACGACCTGCTCCGGAGCTCCGGAGGTGGCCGACCCCGGCTCCCTCTCTACGCGATCTATCCTGGACCTGGCCTGAACAACAGTTGGTGGATTACCCCCCATCTCCAACCAACCACAACCCTCCCCCCTCCCTAACCCTACAAAAAATTGGCTAAAAAGGTAACCAGGGGCCTCTTATTAAATTTATATCTGAGGCCCCTGTTCCTGCCCAGCCATCTCTCAGGGTCCCGACAATCGGGCCCGTCATCAAGAGGCAGAGTAGAAGATGAGGCGGGTCGCACCCAGGATGGGGGGCACCCCTGAGGGCGAACAAAACCGTGCTGGGATAACTCAGGCCCATGATAATAATTAGATAATCCAGCAAAAAAGCAGACCCAGATCAAAATAAATAAAATGGGAGGATCTTAAAGTGGAAGGAGAATATCCAGACTGCAAACCCAGCTCCGCTGCTACTAGAGCTGGGTAACCCCATGCCCCTTTGTTAAATAATTGTTAAATAACTAGGCAACACCCCTTCCTTTAACCAGGGGGTCCCAGAGGTCTTCTAACTCCCAACCAAACCCCAAACCTCAGGCCTTTATGCCCCTGCAAAATCCTATTCATCACTTCTGCATGATGCCCTTTCACCCCAAAGGGCATCACTTACCATAATTATTCTATTTCCTGAATACCGACTGTTGGAATACCAAGCTGCCAAGATTGGTCCCATTCCCCATTTGTCTAATTCTCTGGGCTAAAAACTCTGTAACCCCAATTCAAATCAACCCCCAATTAACAGGATTATTGGGATGCCCTGGGCTAAAATGCAGAAGGGTTCCCTTGTGCTCAACAACTGCCCAGAGAATTGGGCAGAGCAAGTTTTCATAGTCCTAGCAGTGGTGGGATTCCAATACGTGAGCAACTGGTTCTCTGTGTGGATGGGCCTGGGCAACAAAAAATTAGCTACCAGTTCTGCCAAAGTGGTGTGAACTGGCTGAATCCCACCACTGAGTCCTAGGAAGCGTACCATACTTAACGTCCCATTTGCTGCAATGGCATCAAGACTGATTGCAGTGTTTCTCAAAGTTGGCAACTTTAAGATTATGTGGATTTCATCTCCAAGAATTCTGGGAGTTGAAGTCCGGATATCTTAAACTGATTCACATTGATAAACACTGGTTATTTTATTGCTGATGCTTCTTTTACCTCTGGAGCTTTGACTTTTTTATAGTGCTGTATTTTTTAAATAATCCATTTCAATAAGCTGTACACTACCCAAAGAACTGGGCATACTGGTCAGTATAGCTATGGAATCAATAATATATAGTATGTTCTGCTTCCTCAATAACAAGAGGGGCACCAATTATGTGGGACAAGCCTCAGACCATTTCAGGATAATTTCATAAACTTTCAGAGTTTCAAAGAAGGGCTCCATGTTATTCAACACTGTCACTGAGGATGCTTTGTGTATTTTTTTAACTGTAAAGTTTATAACCTGGGGCAAGATTTGACTAGCTTCTAATCCATCAGTATTTATAACATAGTAACATGACTACTAGTATGGTAGGCTTGATGCACAGTTTTGCCCAAATATATTCAGAATGAAAAGAGAAAAATAAAGGAAGAATAACCCATTTTAAAGGAATCCAGACTCCGCTCAACTGCAATATGTTCACTGTCTACTAAAATAAACCATCAAGAGCCCAAATCAGGATAGTCAGATTTTCAGACAAGTAATTTCCCAACTAGTACAGAAAGATAACTTTACTATAAAAATATATTACATCTGGTTTTGGACATCAGGGTGTAAAAAGATTTTGAGATTCTGGAAAGAGTGCAGACTAGAGTAACAAAGATTATTGTTTAAGGGGCTGGAGGATAAAACATATGAAGAATGGTTGCAGGAATTGGGTATGTTTAGTCTAGTGAAATAAATTACTAGAGATGACATGATAGCAGTATTCCAGTATTTGAGGGTCTGCAACAAAAAAGAAAGGGTCAAGCTATTCTCCAAAGCACCTGAAGGCAAAACAAGAAACAAGGGATGGAAACTAATCAATGAAAGAACAAAACTGGAACTAAGGAGAAATTTCCTCACAGTGAGAACAATTAAGCAGCGGAACAGCTTGTCTTCAGAAGTTGTCATTGGAGAAATTAAGAAGAGACTGGATAGCTACCAGTGGAACATATTCCCTTCAGACATTGTGGGTGCTTCATCACTGGAAGCTTTTGAGAAGAGACTGGACAAGGACTTGTCTGACATGGTATAGTGTTTCCTGCTTGGGGTTGGACTAGAAGACCTACAAGGTCCCTTCCAAATCTGTTATTCTGTTTTTCTCTTAAACTCAGCCTGGTCTGTCCTTGGATAACTCACAACCAGCTATAACCAATTCCACTAGGTTGTTGTGCTGGGAATAAAATTGGAAGAATCAGGAGAAGTGATTAGAATAGAATAGATCTGGAAGGGACCTTGGAGGTCTTCTAGTCCAGCCCCCTGCTCAAGCAGGAGAACCTATACCATCTCAGACAAGTGACTGTCCAGTCTCTTCTTAAAAACCTCCAGTGATGGAGCACCCAAAACCTCTGAAGGCAAGCCATTCCACTGGTTAATTGTCCTCCCTATTAGGAAGTTTCTCCTTAATTCCAGGTTGCTTCTCTCCTTGACTAGTTTCCATCCATTGTTTCTTGTCCTTCCCTCTGGTGCTTTGGAGAATAATTTGACCCCCTCTTCTTTGTGGCAGCCTCTCAAATACTGGAATGCAGCTATTATGTCACCCCTATTACTTCTTTTCTTTAGACTAGCCAAGCCCAAGTCCTGCAGCTGTTCTTCATAAGTTTTAGTTTCCAGGCCTTTAACCATTGTTAAATATTGTTATAATATTATTATAGCATTGTTATAATATTGTTATAATCAATGTGATTGTGGTTGGGGGGCACAACTACATGATTATAAAAAAGGGGTACAATCATTAAGATATAGTCATGACCATTCTCTTGATTTTTCAACTTCTTCACCCCACCGATGTGTCAATTATAAGCTGAATCTGAGGTTTCCCTGTGCAAACAATACAAAATAAATTTTCCTCTCCCTCTTCTCTGATTATCTATAAATGTCCAATTAGGTGCTTGTATATTGTTTAAGAAAGAGGTGTTTGATTCCCAGCTCTGCATACCAATGGCTGACCTTGGCTAGCTGAAGCTTCTCACAAGGCACAGCTGGATTTCCATACCCCTCTTTTTTTCCTTGCATTCCAATCCCCTCCCCCACAATTACTAATGTCAGGCTGTCAGCTCATGAAGTTTGGGTAGGAGAGATGTAGCCGTGACATAATGCCTCTATAGGCATAATGGCTGGCTGGCTTAATGAGATGTGCATATTGGGATCTGTGGCTTGTTTGTAGCTCTCTGACTTATTCTTGGTTTGTTTTGAAGCTCTGTTCTACTTCTAATACTTCTTCAGAGCTGCGAGGTTAGAGAACAAAGCAGGAATTATCCAACCCCCAGATATTTTGCTGATTTGTAAGAGTGGACCTGGCTAGTTGAATAAGCCAAGGTTTAAATTATCAATGTTTTGGAGAAATACATCAGCGCAGCCTTTGATTTATTGCAATTCTCTTAGGCTGTGGGGTCGATCCTTTCCTTTTGTTAATCCAATGAGAGGTGACATCACTGAGACTCAGAGTACAGATGTAGTGAAATCAAAAAAATCTGACATTTGCATGGCAGTATCTTTTGACTGCTGAGAATGATTGACAGGCCTGATCTGATTGTTTAAAATAAGTCAATGTGTTTTTAAATCATGCTCAATTGTCACTGCAATTGTTTTGGGGACACACTGATTAAAACAGGGCAATATGCTATTATGCTATTTATTTATAAAAAACTATGGATCAAATAAAGGTTGTTTTACCCAACTGGGATTTTTTTCTCTTCATATAAAACCAATCATAGAACAATCTTAAATGGAGCTTAGATTATTAATTTAGAAGCATCATTTTAATTTAGACATGATCTCTATTGGATAGCAAAGACAATTGATCCTGATCATATAAGAATTTATTAAAACGAAAAATTGTTTGGGGATAGTAGCCAAAAGTCATTTGGGAACACTTTGGGGAAAATTTGATGATAGTGTGAGAGGCTCCTAGTGGAACATCTAATAAGTATGAGCCAGCAGCGTGCTGCAGCTGCCAAAAATGCCAATACAATCCCAGGCTGCATCAACAGAGAGATAGCATCAAAATCCCACTGCACTTGTGAGACCACACTTGGAACAGGCTTTTTAACAGACTGATAGAGTCTCAGAATTGTGCTTGATAGAACTAAGTTTCAGCTGTTAGACTTTCCCTGAATAGTACAACTTACAATAGGTGTTTTGGGCTTATTTAAGCAGTGACTGGACAAAAGCTTAAGAAAATACAGAATCCTTAGTTTAGTAACTCAGAAAGATAGAGGTAGGCCTTGACTTACAACAGTTCATTTAGTGACTGTTCAAAGTTACAACGGCATTGAAAAATGTTACTTATGATTGTTTTTCACCGTTACGACCTTTGCAGCATCCCCACAATCATGGGAGTTGAAGTCCACAAGTCATAAAAGGGCCAAGTTTGAAGACCCCTGTTTTAGAGAGTCTTTTCAGCAGTTCCAAGAAAGCTTCACACACATTTGCATACTCAGGTGACCCTGAGGATACAATGTAAACCTCCAAGTGGCCTCAACAACTCTCTAAAAGAATGCAAATGAACAGCTGTCTACAAGGAGTATAAATCCTTCCCTTCCCCACCATACAGTCAGAGTTGAAGAAGCTTCTTGGATGAGAAGCGAAACGTCTTCAGAGAAAAAACAAGAAAGCCCAGTGGCCTCTTGAAAAAGCACCTTTGAGACAAAGGTTTAATCAAATTCTTTTCTGTGAACATATATGTGATGCAGCAGAGACTGAGGCATTAGCACATGGATTGCATGATTGCCTGACACCAAAACAGAACATTATCTTGAGTCATGGGCACGATGAACAGTTCAACAGGGTACACATCTCAGAAGAACCTATAGGCAGTCCTCAACTTATGAACACAACTCAGCCCAATTTTTTTGTTTCCATGCAAGATAGTTGTTAAGTGAGTTTTGCCCCATTTTCTTGCCATAGTTAGGGTTAGAGTTGGAATCAGTGCAATTATTAAGTTAACAATGCAGATGTGAAGTGAATCTGGCTTCCCCTTGGACTTTGTCTGCCACAAGGACACAAAGGGGGATCCCATAATCCCAGGACACTGCAACCGTCATAAATGCATGGCAGTTGCCAAGCGTCTGAATTTTGATCAGGTGACTGTGGGGAGGCTGCAACAATTATACGTATGAAAAATGGCTATCAGTCACTTTTTTCAGGGCCGTTGTAAGTTCAAATGGTCACTGAACAAATGATTGTAAATCAAGCCCCCCCCCCTGTATTTTATGCATGGTTAGGACTTATGGATATCACATATAAAATGGCTTTCTTTCTGAACAACACAGTGCAAATTTGATTGGGGCAAATTGTAAGGATGATCCATCTAGGATGTTTCTGTTGACTGCTGGCTGCCAACAGTTCAGCAGTTCGAATCAAGTTCAGCCTACCATCTTTTCAAGGTTGGTAAAATCAGGACCCAGATTGTTGGGAGCCATAGGCTGACTCTGCAAACCACTCAGAGAGGGCTGCAAAGCACTGTGAAGCGGTATATAAGTCTAAGTGCTATTACTATTGCTCTTCCTTCCTTCCTTCCTTCCTTCCTTCCTTCCTTCCTTCCTTCCTTCCTTCCTTCCTTCCTTCCTTCCTTCCTGTTAGAATGCAGCATTACAGACTGACTCTGCCCATAGTCAGAAGTTCGATCCTGACCGGCTCAACTTGCTTCTGCTGACTGCTGGCTGCCAACAGTTTGGCAGTTCGAATCAAAGTTGACTCAGCCTTTCAAGGTCAGTAAAATCAGGACCTGGATTGTTGGGGGAAAGATGCTGGCTCTGTAAACCACTTAGAGAGGGCTAAGTGTAAAGCACTGTGAAGTGGTATACAAGTCTAAGTGCTAGTGCTAGTACTATCTATAGGGGCTAAGATGTTGTTTTTATACTGTTCTGGATTATTTTCTTCACTCTCTTGTATTTTGATTTGGCCTTTTGGCTAATCTATAAAGCATTGTTGCTAATACTATGGCTATATAAATAGAAGTAAATTTTAAGATAGGAATGCAATGTTTCTGATATAATGCTTCTACATAAGGTCCTAGAAAATTATATGATACATACATATATATTTTCGACTTTGAATACACACACATACACACACACTCTCCCACACAAACATTCATAATAAAATTGGGGCCCCAGGGTACAAAAATGACTGTGGCTTGAGGTTTTTTTTTTTTTTTTTTTGAGTCAGAGGGATTCAGTTAATGTCAAGCAAGCTTGTCTCCATTTCGGTTCATTTCTGTTACTAATATTTTTTTTTTCCATTTTTACACGTTATTTTAATTTCATGGTAAAAGGTGGTTCCACTTTTGACTCCAGGGGAGATGTTTGCTCAGAATGCAAAAAGGTCCACAGTGCCCAATGCAATTTCCCTGTGGGTTTTTAATGGGTTACATTTTAGCTATGTACAACTACAGATTCTTCTGAAAGTCAAGGAGGGGCTAAATGTAGTCTTCCTCTCTTGCCATATGCCTCATTTTAGATTATTAACTACAATTGAGAGGAAATAGCAAAGGTGTGGGCTAACTGCCTGCACCACCTTGGAAATATCTTTTTCAGCTCTTTGTATGAAGCACTGGTGTGACTTGGACCTCAGGGCTGTATAAATTCAATTGGCGAAAGGGAGATGGGGGTGGGTGGGTGGGTTTGAGGAGAATGGACATCTCCATGAAAGTCTTCCACTTGTGATGGATTTAATTATCAAAATGACTAATTATTCCATTAAGGTAAGTGCTTGGCTAGGTGATACTTGCAAAATTAAAAATATAATAACTTACATGCACTGCATTGCCAAGAAATTAAGACATTTATCAAGTTTACTGGGAAGGATTAATGTGGCATTTTAGCTGCCGTTAGCAGAAGAGACAAATTCAATTAAGGAAAAGTGAGGAGATGTCAACCATGTTAAGGACAGAGTAGAGGAAGGGAGGAAAAAGCACTTGAAGCTGGGTTAAAAGGAGGTAGGGGGAGAAGGGGGCAAACACTTACCATGGCACCAACGCCGTAGGTGGCTGCTGGAGCAAGTGTGTGGTGGTAGGGGTCTGCAGCATAAAGTCGTCCGTAACTACAAAAGAAGCAGAGCTCTGGATTAATTATAGACACAAACACACACACAAACACACACACACACAGAGAGAGAGAGAAATAAGAAAAAAGAAACAGCATCAACCCCAGAGGTTAGAGCCAGAAAGGAATTACAAAATAATGCAATCAAACATTCCATTCTACTCAATTACATTGGAAATGAGCTGACTCAGCACTTTATGGAAGCAATCTCCTCTGGAGATTGGGCGACAAAGGACCCTAATGAGGGCCAATTGCAAATGGATGATTAGCCGGAGGAGATTAACATGAAGCAGCCAACACGCAAAGCTGCAGAACAAAGATGTTCAACATTTCAATAGGAGAGAACGTATGGCTCCTGTTTGTTCTTCCTTTAACGCAGCAGGATCACAGTGGTCTCTTTCACAAGCATAGTTCAAGAATCCCCCCTCAGGAAATTTTAAGGCACCTGGTAAGGGTCTAGTACAACTCACTGCAGTCAAGTCACTGTGGCCAACTCGCTATGACCACCTCACCACAGCCAACTCACCACGGTCAACTCGCCGTGGCCAACTCACCACGAGATAACTTATCATGGCCAACTCCCTGTGGGACAAGAGTTATACTAATATCGAAGAAATGGTGGAACAGAGTAATTAAAGGATGCCAAAGGAGGGACAAAATGAAATGTGAATGACAAAAAATAAAACATTTTTAAAATTATTTTAAATAATTAAATTGAATTGTTGAATTGTCCCAACAATTGTGACAATTTGGCTGTGGTGAGTTGTCCCATTCTGTGTCGCAGTGAAGGTCCTGTACGAAGATTGGTAAGGCTCATATTTTAGACTCTCCTTTGCAATGGAAACTCACAGATGACTTTCCAATCTCTTTTTCTTAACTGAAGTGTAATTGAGGAGGGTCTGGATTAAAAGTGGTCAGGTTTTAGACCTCCTTCAGCGATGAAAACTCATTGGGTGACTGATGCACTGGGTTAGCATAATTAACTTCACAACCTTGCTGTTGAAATGTGAATGACAAAAATTAAAATATTTTTAATTATTTTAAATAATTAAACAGAATTATTGAATTGTCCTGTAGCAAGTTGTTCTGCAGTGTGGGCTGTGGCAAGTTGTCCCATTCCACCTGGTATGATCTCACCACAGCTACACCAGAAGCAGTTAGGTGGTTAGCTTTGTTAGACATTGAATTATAACATGTATCCCATTACAATTCTTTGGCTGTTATGGTTATAGTGATTTTATTGTTGTTTTAATCTTGGTTTAATATATTGCCTTGCATATAGTATTGTCAGATAGATAGATAGATAGATAGATAGATAGATAGATAGATAGATAGATAGATAGATAGATAGATAGATAGATAGATAGTATATTAATGCTATTGAGAAAACCAAGAACATAATTCACAAAATTTAAACCTGATGTGTTTAGATTCTTTATTCTTCCAAAAGGCAAAGTGAACTACTTGTCCAATTTTTGAAAATACAGTGTGGCATGTAGAAAATTCAGTGAAGTGGCCAAACATTTCAGGTTGAAAATATTTTGAACTGGAAATATGCCATCTCAGGTTAAATATATTTGTTTCAATTTTAAACAGACTGTTTTAACTACCCTAGGACTGAAGCACTTTGAAGTCAAAAACAGCTCTTTGAAACTCAAAGGTGGGAGTCTATTCAGATCAAACTGTTCAACATTCAAAACTTTTCAGACAACCTAAGTGAAAACAATCAGTTAAAAAAAACAAAACTTCAATACTTATTTGAAAGATGGCTGGATTTCCTCCCCCCCTCCCCCAAACTCAACAGCTAGCTTATACAAGGAGAAATTTATTTTTATTTTTCCTCCTATAATCTGTTGAAAACTATTGAGGAATGTGCAAAAATCCTCTTGGGAAAATGTTACAATGGGCCATGAAACTTTCTGAGCCTTTCTCAAATCAGATATTTTGCTAGAGAAGGAAAGGCTGAATTTCCCTTCAATTTCGAGATTTCATTCAATTCCTTCACCTAAATGAAGTGGACAAATCATGCAGGCATGACGTCCAGTTTATATGGACATGCCTTGCTTAAGACAAGCAGGGAATGGTAATCAGGTGGTGCTTTGAAAGGGATGGTTCTTCTCTTAACAGCAGCCAGCATCAAATCTGTCACACAACAATCCTTCTATGGAAAAATATCTTTCCAAAGAACCAACCCATAAATGTTACCAAAGAGCATGCATCATGTTCCTCTCAATTGATGAGTAGCCCCTCCTTTTTTTCCTCCTCAGGGTGACCTCTACCTTCTGAATATGACACTTTTATTATGATTAATAAATTTCATTTCCACCAAGGAAAAAAGGACAGTGTCAGTTTCTTTTTAAATGCTAATTTCAAAACACACCTTTACATGTTACGAAAATTGAGAAGTTCAAAAGCTGAGTCTTCTGCATGCAGATGCTACCTGCAGCACAAGTCCCATTGTTAGATGGGAACAAGGAAACCCATGGGCTACTGAGTTTCTTTTGTCATAATTTCTTTCAACAAGACTCCACTGGATTCCAATTTTTATAACTTCTCCTTATACATTAAGATATACAAACACGGACTCTGCATTTCGGTTGACCCATGATATGGATGAGGAACAGCAAAAAGCATAAAGAAATTATTCTGCAATATCAGACGTTATTCTAGAACCTGTTCTCGTTAAAATTGTAATTATCTTGCTCCACAGAATTCAAAATGTTAGATTTATAGCCTAAAGGAGGTTACAATGGAGATAGACCATCTTCTACAATCTGGTCCCTTTGGGTGCTTTCTAAATCTCAGACCTATAACTCCACCCATTTTTATAAAATTTGGGATAGATAGTCTCAAAACATCTGGAGAACATCAGACATTTTAGAGGCAGTTGTGTCTGATCATTCACAAACCTCAGAAACTTACCTACTAGGATAGGCACAAAGGCTCAGAAATTCAATTGCCAGTTTTAGAATCCTGGCCTAAAGTAACAACTTTCAGTCTTTCTTCTATGCTAGCTTATCTTCTTGGCACTGATACAATTAGGGTGGGATTTGAGTACTGAGCATCATGTCTTGTCAGTCATGTCCCTCACAACTAAACCACCCAAATAATGTTTTTGGGAAGCCAGAGGGAATGTTGCAAATGGCAATCATATGTCCACAACTACTGTATTTTCAGGTGTATAAGACGACTCAGCATATAAGACGACCCCCGACTTTTGAGAAGATTTTCAAGATTTTTCATCTTATACGCCGGAAAATACTTACATGCCAGTTGCCAAGTGTCCGACACAAGCCCGATTCAGCCCCGTCTGATGCAGATGGTGCAAAGCCTCCCTTTTGAAGCCCAAAGGGGCTTTTCCTTCCACCCACCCATTTGAGAGCACATTTTCAGATGGAGCAGCCGCGTGTCTGGAGCCAAGGCCCGCCCAGGAGGTGGTCAGCCAGGTGGGCTCGGAAGACGCGCTGGAGAGCCGGGTTTGGGGCGGCCATGCCGAGGCTAGCTGGCAAGGGCCACTGCGTGGTCTGTGGGCAAGAGGGGTGCCAGGCCCGCCAGAAGTCCCCGGACGTTCCTGGAACAGCCTGGCGGCAGGTGGGCGCTCCCTCCCCGACCTGCTGGGGAGCGTCTCCCAAAGCACAGCATCTGGCGGCCGGGAGTCCGTCGGCCTGGTTGCTGGCGAGCTGGCCCGCGGCTGGGGCCGGGGCGCAGGAACCGGTAGCCGGGTGCGGGTGGGGGAAAGGAAAGCCGGGCGCGGGCTTCTGCAGCTGGTTGCGAGGCCGGATCACCAGTGTCTGCCGGATCACCAGTGAGTGGTCTCGAGGCCCCGCTGAATGTTGGGCCTGCTGGGCCCAACATGCCGCCCCCTCTACCCAGGTTCCTCCTTCAGGGGTAGAAGACAACTGCCGGGAGAGATAGTGGATAGCAGGGTGCGCTCTGCTTATGCTCAGATGCCGCTTGGGTGAGGGGGAGGGGCTTCCTGCAGCTCCCGGGGTCTGGCATTTGCAAGGGGGAGGGGAAGGGGCTTAGAGGCTCTTGGGGGTGGGAAGGGAGAGTCACGTTGGAGGGGGGACTGGACTAAGGAGGCTTGAAGTTACTTTGCACGAACAGGGACGCTCGATTGATTTATGTACTATTTTCCGGCGTATAAGACGACTGGGTGTATAAGACGACCCCCCAACTTTTGAGAAGATTTTCATGGGTTAGAAAGTCGTCTTATACGCCAGAAAATATGGTATTGCAAGTGCAAACCAGTTGCCACGTGCCCAAATCTTTATGAAATGATGGTACAATGCTGGGATGGCCAGAACTTTGAGGACTCATTGTATCACTTGTTCATTGCCACTGTAACTTTGATCACTGAACAAATGTTGTTAACCAAGGACTGCCGTTAATTTTGATTCCTGCACCATGCAGGGAGTTGACCTATATTTCTAAGAATGATGATATTTTCTCCCTTCTGGAGACAATTATTTTGATACAAAAGAATATTGCAGGAACCTTCTCTAGAGCATACAATAATGACAAAATAAATATCTAACCAGTTCTCGCATTCATTGGCTCTGACTAAGGGAAAACGTGAATATCTTACTTGGATGAATGATGAGGCCCAGTTTAAATAAAAAAAAAGAATTAAGGATGTGCAAGACCCTTAGATTACTTCTCTAAGATTACTATCCTATCCATGGGGAGTTTCAGTGGTCTCAAAAGAGGTAATAAAACCCTCCACAGTTTTCCAGGAAATTCTGTTCCTGAATTGGGTGCTATTTGCACATCTTTAAAAACTTTCCACTCCAAATGAAGAGAGACAGTCTCTCTCTCTATTTTTTTTTAAATCCCATTTATATCCCGCCCTTCTCCAAAGACTCAGGGCGGCTTACAATCTAAGAAGCACAAATCAATGTGCTTAGCAATAGCCTTCATTCACGCTGCCCAACCAGAAACTGTGATTTACTGCTTTGGATGACATCTGCATTCTTTATTTTATTTTATTTTATTTCTATATCCTGGAAACTTTTTCAGCTAGTGAGAAACGCCGCAGAAATACTTGAGTGCACCGGTGAGCATCTGCAAGCACGCACACACACACAGAAAGAGAAAAACACATCCACAGATGTACAAGCACACATACTGCCACTTCATTATCAGCGGCAGATTGGAAAGCAACTCCCTCTATTTACAAATTACAGAAGGCGGCTTGCCGTAATCTTGTCAAGTTGTCACATTTGACTAGCCATGTGAACTGACCTAGAACTCTGACTGCTGCAAAAGGCAAGCTGTCAAAGAGATAATGACAAAAGATGCAAGAGAGGCTTGCCAGGGCTTCACACAGGGTGAAAGAAAGGGATTAATAAAACTTCAACTGTGCGAGAGAAAAGGATAATCCCGGTTTTACCCTTCAACTAACCTGCCATGGCTTTCAAAGAAGTCAAGTCCCATGTAAGTCATCTGCCTCTATAGTGATAAAAAAGGAGTGCCACAAAAAAGGGAGAGCTGAATTTATCAAGGAGATTAATTCTGCATCTTGCTATAGTATATGCCAATCTGTCTGGACCAAGATGTTTACGTCTCCATTGGTACACAACAGCTATAAAGGTTGCCAAGATTCAACTCAATTCAAGGTCAGAGACTGATGGGGTAGGTGAATTTTGATAGCCAATCGGTAGAGGTAGTCCTCAACTTACAACAGTTCATTTATTGACTGTTTGAAGTTACAACGGCACTGGAAAAAAATGACTCGGGACCAGTTTTCACCCTTACAACTGCTGCAGCATCCTCAGGATCAAAATCCAGTCGCTTGGCAAATGAATCATCTTTATAATGCTTGCAGTGTCCTGGGATCACGGGATCCCCTTTTGTGACCTTCTGACAAGCAAAGTCATCAGGGGACCCAGATTCATTTAACAACTGTGTTAGTAACTTAACAACTGTGGTGGTTCACTTAACAACTGGGGCAAGAAAGGTTGTAAAACGGGGCAAAACCCACTTAACAAATCTGGCAAAGGTGCTTTTTCTAGAGGCAACTGGACTTTCTTGTTTTTCTTTGAAGATGTTTCGCTTCCCATCTAAGAAGCTTCTTCAGCTCTGAAGATGCTTCTTGGAGGAGAAGTGAAATGACTTCAGGGAGAAACAAAGAAACTCCAGTTGCCTCTAGAAAAAGCAGCTTTGGGAGAAATATCTATTTAAATAATACATTCAAGAACATTTTAATGTTAGCTTTGAAAAAAACAAACAAGAAAGTCCAGTTACCTCTAGAAAAACCACCTTTGTGACAATCATGACCTGGATGACTGAGAATCTCCATGGTCACTTAACAAATGCCTCACTTGGCAACAGAAATGTTGGACTCAATTGCCATTGTAAGTTGAGGACTACCTGTATTCCCAACTGGTAGACAGAAGGGATCCAAGAACAGGCTCTATCATTAGGAAGAGCAACTTGACTGTACTTAATCCTAAATTAATCCTTATTCCTTATATTAGGCAACCTTCATCCTTTCAGCTACAGTACTGTTTCTCCACCTCATCAAGTTTAAGACGTATGAACTTCAACTCCCATAATCCCCCAGCCAGCATGTTGGCTGGGGAATTCTGGGAGCTGAAGTCCATGCACTTAAAAACTGCTAAGGTTGAGAAACACTGAGTAAGAATGATTGTTTCAGAGTTAGAATGGTATAAGTGGCTCCAAATTATCTTTAGTAGCAAAATGTCTTAGCCATCTGGTAAATAGGGAGGGAATTTTCAAGAAAAGTAAGGGAGGTAAGAAAAAAAAATCAAGAAAACAACCCACATATTTAGTTCTCGTTTTTTGATGAAAGAATTTGCACACACAATCACACGTACACACAACCCTGTTTCGATTTTTGTGGCAGCAGGACAAGTGAAAGGTTGAGAAAAAACATCAATGCTGTATCTTCCCTTTCAGAATATTGGTTGGATTATTCCTTTTTTTTTAATAGAGTGAGTTTTACAGCATATTACAATGCTACAAAACTACCAAACTTAAAAGGTGTGCTTGTGTGTGTGTGTGTGTGTGTGTGTGTGTTTATCAAAGCCTTTGGAGACTTTGAAAAAGAACTGCCAAACCCACAAATAGGAACATAGAAGGAATGTATGCTGACTGAGGCAGCCTTGAAGAGCTTGGTCCTGAGTACATTTTATTTGATTTCTATGGTAACATAAATGATATATTTCTGTCTTGCTAACATGCTCCAATTCCTCCAAGAATTTGTTTTCCCTCACAGTTCCAACAAGTCAAGGGTGGAGGTTTTGCAGTTCTTTTTACCTAATAAATTCATTCAGCATGGTGTACCAAGGACTGGAAAAGTTTGCAAAACAGCAGCCTATGGATTTTTGCAGTAATGACATTACTTTGTAAATAGTAATTTTATCCATCCTTCATTTAAGTGCAATCTGCAGTCCTAAAGCTGAATACAGCCTTTGGTTTAGTTTTACTAAAGATGAATAAATAGATCTCCATTTATGGATCCACTAAACAGGACAGATTCCTCTTGCTCCTCCTCCTCCTGCTCCTCTTCCTCATCTACATAAATATTCACCAGCCTGAGGAAAAATAGCAGCTGCATTTAGTTTTTGAACTATATAAGGAGGGCAAAGAGGTGCCTGGCTGAGCAATTCTGGGAGTTGAAGTCCACAAGTCATAAAGGGCCAACTTTGAAGACTCCTGCCTTATATTATACAAATGATATAAAGTTCTATCATTCTTTCATCTCTGCAAACTCAATCTGGTATTGTTACCCTGAAATTTCTCATCATTGAGTAATGGAAAGAGAATCTAACAACTTAAATTTTAACCACAACTGCTGTTGGTTTGGGATGACAGTCCTGAACTGACCATTTTTAAAACCTCTTTAGACAATCCTTTTCACAAATTCTCTTCTGGTTTTAAAGATGAGGGTTTACTTACTTTGTGAGTACATAATTATAATACTGATAATTGGGCACAATTTTGCAAATGCAAATTTTTACAATGGATGTTTAGGCCTGAATTTATTGCATAAATAGATATTTTGGGATCTTCATGTTCAACAAATTCTATCCATCTATTTATGACACTATCTATTTTCTACATAATTGATTGTAACATCCCCAAACCACCACATTCCTTTTGTTGCAAGATCTAGAATTGGTATAGATTCTGCAGTAGTTGGATAAAAATCCGGAGGACCCACAATATCCATGGCTCCTCAATTATCATCTGCTATTCCATCTCTTTCCAAAAACAGATCTTTTCAGATTCAGAAGTTTTAGTGTCCAAAGGGACAAGAATGGACTTGGATCAGCTTTCCTTCTTAAAGGTCAGAGTACTTCACAGTCTCAGAAGTCAAAATCTAAGGCAACCCATGAGCCCATGGATGCTAGGCTGATAGCTTAGAATAAGATGCTTTAGAAATTCATTAAAATGCCTGATTCATCCAGTTGAGGTTGCCCTGATTACCATTCTCTGTGGCACCATCCTACATTAATCTCATTATGGGTGGGAAAAAATACACCGGCATTAAAGCAAGTTCCATAATTGCTTTATATATACTCATGACATTACCTTTATCTGGTACTATTATGCTCCTTTCTGCACCTAATGTATGATTGATTTTTTTTTACTTCTTATAGGTCCATGGGAGACACGCCCTTGCACTGATTGATTGTCCTCACTGTCTTAATATTGTCTTAATTTGGGGCTAGGTATTAGAACATGGGATTGCTGCTGCGGTCCTCTTTGTAATGTCGAGCACACTAACCCCCCCCCCCCCTAAGTAGGTCAGGGAAGTCATAAATTCTGTTGCTTTAGCTCTCCAGTGACACAGCTGGGAAAATTTCAGTAGCTGCATTGAACTTTTCTACCTAAGTTTGATTTTAGCCAAGAAGCCATCCCATTTTTCACCCTGACCTTATTATTATTTTTTTTCTAAATCTGAACATCTTAGTTCATAACAAACCACCCAACTCCAGACATGTAACATTATCATCTTATCCATCTTAATTGTTACAATTTCTACAGCTTGGATGGCCTACAAAAGTCAGTGGCTGAACTCTTTCCCCTGGAGCAAATTTATGGGGAAAATGGGTATGTCTTTGATTTATTCTAATGGCTTCTCTCTTCTTTTGCAGGATGATGAACTAGAGGCCCATCCACTGGTGGCAAATTTCATCAACCACAAACCCTGGTTGAAGCTAAAAGAAGGTGGAACTCAACAACAAGTGCAAGATAAAAGGGTCTCCCATCCCCATTCTAATGTACACATGTAGAGGTTCTGAAGTTCGAACTGTTATACATTGTACAGGCTCAGTAAGAAAAAAGTAATCATCCTCTAGTCTGTGTGTTTCTGCTGGTGGAAAGGACATTCAGTCCTACAGTCCAGGAACACAGCTGTCTTAGGAGTCTTCCATAATTTGTGGTGGTTTCTCCAATCAACACTGAGAAAATTAGTGCTTATGTGTTTTACAATTTCTACAGCCTTTTGGACTATGCCTTAGTCCAGGGGTTGGACTAGAAGACCTTAAAGGTCCCTTCCAGCCCTTCCAACTCTGTTATTCTATTATTCTCCAGTGAAATGGAGGAGACATGGCTTTTTACTTTTTTTTAAAAAAAAAGAAGGCAATTTTTGTGAAATACAATTTTGTACTTATTTAGGCACAAGGCAGCCAGGGGATGAGTGTAAATACCTGTGTTTCATAGGACTTTCCACCAGCCTTGCAGCCTGCAGCCTGCTGATAGGAAACAGGCTTTTTTTTCCCAGAGGAGAATTTGAAGACTTCTCAGAGGCCAGTTTTCAGCACAAAATTAGCAGAAATGGCTAATTCTGTGGCTAACAGAATTGCATGAATGGAAGTCTTCATAATTTCTTTTTTAAAAAATTGGTAGGAACTCCCCCCCCCGCGCACTTTCATTAGCGGCTGTATGTATTAGTGCTAACTACTCTGTTCTAAGTATGTGTCAAATTGCAATGATTGCATAATGACCAAATTTGCATTGGGAAGTTATAGACAGAAACCCAGCCTTTCCTACTCCTACTTGCATTGCAATATTGTGCACAAAGACCCATGTCACGTGGTTTGCACAACAGAATTGCCATTCATGTTTTGGTGTGAGCTGCCCCATGGCTATCAATATATGTCAGTTGTTTAAGAGATATAGTCACATAGGATCCAATCTGGGTCAGCTACTAGAATCACATGTTTTGTCTTCCAAGCTTCCAGACTTGTGCTGGAGCCTCCTTCAGGGAACTTCTGTCTAGCAAAAGTTGCTAGAGAGAAGTTAGAGAGCTAGAAAGAATTCCCTGAAGGTGGGCTCCAGTGTGAGTCCAGAAATTTGGAAAAGTAAATCTCTGGTTCCGGTGACCGACCCAGATTGGATCCTGCAACATTATCCTGGGACTTGTATATTTGTGTTCATCCGTGAGCTATAATCACATTCAATATAACTGGGATATTTTTAATTTCACAATTAACTTCTTTTGCAGTCAGTTTGCTGTCTCTCTCTTCCTTCCCCATCCTTCCTCATTGCTGACCAGATTATTATTTCTTTTCCATGAAACCTCAGAATAAACAGCTCCTTTCCTCCCTTATGTAATTGTGAAACAAAACATCAACGTCAGCAGAACACGCTAATGCATTTTCAGCCCCAAAGCCTGGAGGCTTTGAGTTAACACCCGAATGAAACTATTTCAAAGATTTATCTCTGGGGTTTTACTAGGTTTTTTTTCCTCTAGTGACTAACTGCAGCATGTGTAAAAGGATATTGAGACTCAGATGGATGCATCAAGAAGTATCAATGATTGTTACCTGCCGAGGTGTTACAAGAAATTTCATCGGTTGCAACGAAGACGAATTGATTTCTGCAAGAGAAGATAAGATTCACAATACTGCTTGCTGACTGGGAAATGGGTTTGATGCCAATTGATTTTGTTTACAGGAGGGTTAAAAGGGATGGAAGCATTTCCTTCTAATGAAGGTAGAGAGGAGCTTCATTGGCAAAGCTCAATAACTCAAGAATATCTAAATTGCTAAGAGAGACATAAGGGTGACTCTGGAATATATGCACAATTCTAGCCTGAAAACTCCCAGTTTAAGGAAACCAAGGATCTTATGATAAATTATAATTCAGATGTTTCCTTTTTGTAAATGAAGGAACATTTGTATCCACTAAAGCAAAGCTGTGCTAATTTTAAAAGGAACCTAACAAAACCAAAAAAAAAAGGTGGGAGTAATAAAACACTGAAAGCAAAATCTTGCGGTCTTTCGTATTTCTAAAACAGATACAAATGTGTTTTGTGGATAAAATTTTTACAAAGCATTTTATGGCCCCACATATCCTTATAACACCATTATTATGAAACTGCAGCACGGATATTGATCTTAAATCATCACTTGCCAAATTCATTGGTTCTGCCTTTTAAACGAGGGTTGCGAAGGAGGCAGCTATTTTTTTTAAGCTATCTTTTTTTTAAAAAAAAAGAACAGAAAAAGAGGAAGGGAAGGAGGAATTATGATGATTATTAATCATTAACCATTATTATGTGATCACATCTCCGTTCTGGACCATCATGCCTCATCATTTCCTCATGCAATCATTCCAGTGGAAGGCTGGCAGAAGTGACATGTATTCAGTGAAAGGCGCACCATGCACAACAGCCTGGGAACCCCCAGCAAGCAGCACTGAAATGTACGGCAGATGTGCAGCAGTGGGAGAGACAGGGCTGAGGTGACAGAGGGCACACGGCCTTGGTCCCAAACCTCTGCCACACACTAGCTGATCTCGTGCTCTGTCCAAGCAGTCTCCACGGCAGGCAAACACACAAATTGGGCACTTGGTATTTGTCTGCCACCAAGGTCCTCCAAAGCAACTTAGACAATGAAACAAGTTATAATAGGAACCCTCCTTCCCAACCGTCCACCCATCCACATCCTATGCTCCCATTAAAAACAAGGAGATGTTTCTGGTTGTATGCTATGGGTTAAGATGATGGTAATTTCATCATGTGGACATCTTGTTTGAGATGAGAAGACTCAAATTTTGCAGTTTCTATTGGACTAGGAAAGGAAGACCAAGGGAACACTTCCTGCCAGATTTCTGAGATAATAATTAATAATAATAATAATAATAATAATAATAATAATAATAATAATAATAATGATGATGATGATGATGATGATGATAATGTTGGAAGGGACCTTGGAGGTCATCTAGTCCAAACCCCTGCTAAGGCAGGAAACCCTATACCAATTCAGACAAATGCCTGTCCAGTCTCTATATGACACCAGACTTGATTTCTACTACCAGTTCATTGTTTCATTGACAAATATTCATTCATTGACTCATTCATTCATTGACTCATTCATTCATTGACTCATTCTGTGTGTCTAATCACACTTGGCCAAATAAAGTATTCATTTCAATTCAATTTGTTGAGTTATTCACTGATTAATTCATACATTCATTCAATTTATATGGCCACCCATCCCCAAGTGGCTAACAATGTTTGAAGTATAAAAAGACAAACACACACACACACACACACACACACACACACACACACATCTAAAACAGCGGTCCTCGTAAAAACAGTTCTATCAATAACAATTAAGATAACCAAAGCATAGGCTCAACCCCACCTGCTGAACACCAGGCCTGGTAATATAACCAAAGTGTTTAAGGCCTTACGGAATAATTTCCGACAATGATTTCCCGGAATTGACGTTGCCAGCTTATTCCTTTTAAGATGCTCTAATTACTTTGTATGGAACTGGTGCGTAAACTCTTGGTGTCAGCCAACATCTGGGGAGAGAACTTTAGGACCAGTGGGAAGGATCATGTCAAATAAATGGGCAGGGATAAACATTTCCCTGTTGAGGGACATGCATATAGTGTTTCAAGTGGTTTAAGCTTGATTTAAGCATCACACATAAGAGTGGATGTGTTTCTCTACTATTTGTTGTTGTTAGTTGCGAAGTCGTGTCCGACCCATCGCAACCCTATGGATAATGTTCCTCCAGGCCTTCCTGTCCTCTACCATCTTCTGGAGTCCATCTAGGCTCACGCCTACTGCTTCAGTGACTCCATCCAGCCACCTCATTCTCCGTCGTCCCCTTCTTCTATTGCCCTCAATCTTTCCCAGCATTAGGCTTTTCTCCAGTGAGTCCTTCCTTCTCATTAGGAAGGGGTTCTCTACTATAAAGAGGCAATATATCACTCCACTAAAATGGTTCCAGTGATGTTAGACAATTTGGTAGGTGGAGAACCAGTTTTAGGGATGACAATATGCCCACCCTTAACATAAACCAAAGAGTTTCAGCTTGCAGACCATCATAGGAAATGATGAGTTCTCCATCACTGGAAGTCTTCACGCAGAGTCTGGCTCTGCATTCTTAAGCCCTTTGTGGAGATTGCAAATGCATATACTTGAATTCCCCAGCAGCTTATTATTATTTTTTTTAATGTTGGCTAGCATCGCACTTCTCCAACAAGCTTTTCAGTGCATACAGAAAAGGGGAAGGGGAGAGGGGCCATTTCCTATACTTGGCAGACAAAGGTCATTACTTGCCCCAAGTCAACTTGAGATAGAGGAACCAAGTCAAATAATATGTAGAAAACCTGTACTGCTTGAGGTGTGGACCTCAAGGCATTATGGACGAACTCACTCAATGATCATAATTACAATTTTGCTGGGTATAAGAAAGACAGCTTGATGTGTTAGTTAAGGCATTCAAGTTAGAAGCTGAGAAACCATGAGTTCTACTCTCACTTTGGGTGCAAAGCCAGCTGGTTGCCTTGGGCCAGTTACTTCCTCTCAGTGCTAGAAAGAAGTCAATGGCAAACCACTTCTGAAAAAAATACCTTGCCAAAAGAACTTCGGGGACTTGTTCAGGCAGTCTCCGAGAACCGGACATGATTGAATAGAAGAAAAAAAAGGGTGATAAGCTGGAGTCCAACTTCAGTGAATATTCCTTATCCAGATCAATAAAATGGAGAAGACCTGTAGTATTTGAGGTGTGGACCCCGAGGTGCTATGAATGAACTTGCTCAATGATAATTATTACAATTGTGGTAGATATAAGTTAAGAAAGATACAGTTTGGCGTGGTGGTTAAGGCATCAGGCTAGAAACCGGGAGACTGTGAGTTCTAGTCTCGCTTTAGTCCCAAAGCCAGTTGAGTGACTGAGAATTGGACACAACTGAGTGGAAGGGGAAAAAAAGATATAAGTTGGAGTCCAACCTCAGTGAACATTTCCTTACATTTTTCAAATGCAATAGATGAGAATTTTCAAATCAGAGGGTGTTTGAAAGACAATCAAACATATCTCTCATAATTGGCTCTGTCCCAGTTTGACAGCTTAGCCAGCTGAAACTGATATCAAACCAAGGGCTTTTTCATATACTTCTCTTACTCATTAAAAAAAAATCCATTTTATCCTATGTAGCTAGAATATCTCAAAGTGTTTAATGATTCCAGTCAACATATAAGATCTTAGCTAGGATTTGATTTCTAACAAATTAACATAAGCCAGAACTCTAATTCAGGCTTCCAGAATTTCCTGGGATTTTGTTTGGGACTGATAAAGTTGAAAGAAAAAGGAAATTTAGGAAATAACTGGTCTGAAATGGGTTACAGCTGGCCATATGTTACAGAAGCCATGAATGTAATTAATCACTCGTGCGTAGACAACTATTCCATACTACGCAAGTTGTGCATCCACAAATAGTGAACATCTAATTGTGTAGCAAGTAGCAATCTGGAAGAGAAACCTCTCTCAAATCTGTATTCTTTGAGTTGCTAGTTATCCAATATAACTTCATAGTCACATGGATGGATAATGGACCACCCAGAAAATATTTTTGTTTAAATATTCAAATTTATCTTCAATAGCAGAAAAGCTGTTAGCTTTTGGTGGAGGTTTACTCATAGGAGGAATCTACTGTATATATGATCAAATATGTATGTATTTGGGTCTGAGTATGATCAGTCTTCAACTAAATCTGATTTAATGCAAAGCTACATTTCTATCCTAAGTGCTTTACTCCCATGATTTTACTACTTCTCAGCTGCACTCACAATTACAGTTTGATGGCAACTTTTGGAAACATTGTAGATATTGCACTGAAGGCTTTGCAGAAGGGGACTATATATATAGCCCTTGATTGCAGGTTGTACATTTCAGCTTTGTATTTCAGTTCAGCTTGTAAATATATTAGAATACAGAATTATTTCAAAGCAGTAAGATCTTCCTTGTCACACAATGAGATTTACCATAAAACACGAGCATGGTAGGTTTATGTGTACAGCAACATGGAAGCTGTTGACGTTATGAGAAGGTTGTAAGTGCTTGTTTCAGTTTTGTTCCATGGCTGGTGAATTAAACCATTCATTTCTACCTCTTCTGGATTAATTGACATGGAAAGCAACCGTCAGGACGCTAGCTTCTAGCAAGTCACGATATGCATGCTCCAGAGAGAAAAGGCACACTGCCATTGGCTTTGTACTTTGGTTTCTTTTAAAAAGATGATTAGAAAATAAATGTTCATAATTCAGATTTGACCTTAGGTTTTTGAAAAATCTAAAATGGATATGGGAAATTGTAGCCCTCCTGAAGCTGCTGTACAATTTCCAGCATTGTTCACCTCGGCAAGTTAGCAGCATCTGAAGGACCATAGGCTTTCACGGATCTTCAAAATGATGCTTGAAAATGGTGCACAGAATTAAGCAGGGAGATTCAGGCTACCTTAACTGAATACAGTAGGGGAACAGTCATAGGAACCAATCTCAATCAATCCCAGACCTACTAAGCAGTAAGCAGCGACAGAATTTCTCAAATTGCAGAGTTTCCAAGCCCCCTGTTATTTAAATCTCTATGGTGAAGATGCAAAATTGAACATGCTTAGAATCAACTGGACTGTAACAGAATTTGAAGGTCTATGGAGATTCTCAGTCATCCAGGTCATGGTTGTCCGAAAGGTGCTTTTTTTCAAAAGGCAACTGGCCTTTCTCTGTTTTTCCTTGAAGACGTTTCACTTTTCCATTCTGATTCAGTTAGAACTGAAGAAGCTTCTTGGATGAGAAGCGGCATTTCTTCAGGGAAAAACAGATGAAGTCCAGGTGCCTTTTGAAAAGGCATCTTTGGGAGAATCTGAAAGCTGATGCTAATCAGGTGTAGATGTTGTTATTCAATTCACCAGAGAAGCAGCTCAGGTAGGCAACCCTAAGTAACATGGAAAAGGGAAGTGATCCTCCATAAACAGTAACATTGCCTTCTGCAATTAAACACATGCCACAGATGTGGCATTCCTGCTGTTTTCAACTGTAGTGGAAAGCTGCCTGGAAGGTGTTTGTAGGCCCTTCTAATTAACACAAAAGATTCTCTATTATTGGGTTAGGGAAAGATTTCCCACTGCACCACGCAAAATATCTTTCAAAATCAGAAAGTCTTTTTTTTCACTTGACATGCCCCCATCTAATTTACAGCTGGGACCTATTAAAAAGAGCGGTGGAGATAAATGAAAGGGAACAGATAGAAGTATAACTATGGAATTTACTGGAAATAAAAATGTTAGGTGATTCTATTTTATTCATTTCAACAACAAAAAAGCTCTCAATCTTTCTGAATTTTCTTTCAAAGAGTACCCATATAACATGCATTGGTCAAGTCAGCTCATACCATATTTCTTGGTAATCTTAATAAAAAGGGGTTGGCCATCCCTGTAAGATCACATCTTCCTTTCAGCGGGGGAAAATGCACTTTCTAAGAGGTAGGTAATCTTCATGGAAGAAGCAGGAGAAAAATAGTATTTGCTATCAAATGAGGTGGACAGGACTTGACCCAACTTTATTTGGCACATTACATTGATGAGATTTCATAGGTAGTCATCTCCAGTTCTCTTCTAATTAAGATTTCAGTGACCAGCGGCCTGTAAGGGAGATGTTACTAACATCTGGAGTTTGGAAAAACTGATGTTACTTCAAGTCAGTCCTATATGGAGTTTATATATCTTCCAAACAAGCTAGAGACCATAAAATCATAAGGCTGGGAGGGACCTTGGAGGTTTCTTGTGCAGGAGACGTTATATCCTCCTGGTCAAATAGTTGTCCAATCTACAGTATTTTTGAAAATCTTCTGCAATGGAGCACCCACAACTCCAGGAAGCAAGCTATTCTACTAACTGTTCCCACCATCAGAATTTTTTTCTTACTTCTAGGTTGTATCTCTTTTCAATGATCTTCCACCCATTACTTCTTGTATACTTCAAAATAATTTAGGAACGGCATGGATGACCACCTTTCTTCTACTGGCTTCTTCTGGGGAGCCATTGGCAGGGGCAGGATGGGGCTTTGCTTGTTTGCACAGCCCATTTTCTGGTATGCCGTGGACTGGGAGTTGGGGACCCCTCTCTACAAGAAGCCGGGGAGTTTGAGGATACTAGGCAAGATCTTAGCACTGCACTTTTCTGGACAGAGAGCTTTGATGTTGTTCCTGGGAATTGTTGGAGATACTCTTTGATCTTAGGAATCACAAATGGTCCTATCATCCCTAGAACCACTTTGACCTTTAAAAATGTCTTCCAGTATACTCCTATTAAAACTGCCTTACCCACCTCCTCTGAACTTAAGGTTATTTCTTCTTCTGCCCAACACTTTCTCTCTTTCTTTTCGTCAGTCTCAAATCCTCATCATCATGTTTGAGAAGACTCATTTGGAGGTGCAACATAGGATTTGATGCTGGCCTTCTCAACTAACCAACATAAATATACCAACTAGCCTCAAAATGGTACAGTTTTGCTTTTCAATTTATCAGGCCTGGACTGAAGGGGTTTTAGCTTTTTAAATATTGTTTTAACTGTTGGGCTTAATTAATTTAATTTATTTTAATTTTATATTATCTTTTATATTGTATTTTATGCTGCCCTGTAAACCGCCCTGAGTCCTTCGGGAATAGGGCGGTATAGAAATCTAATTAAATAAATAAATAAAATAAATAAATTTTTAAATGAAGGACGTCAGTGATTAATGGTTCAAAGAAATAAAGATGGAGGTGGCATGGATAATTTATTGCACAGCCAATGAGAGATGGATGAATTTCTGGTGCACAGCAATGAGAAACAGTTGTGCTCCTGCCACTTCAGAAAATTTCAGACTATATGCCCAGGAATGTCTTCAGACTTTTGATATCTGTCTTACACTATATCTTATCTTGGGAATATAACCTTTCTGGGCATGTTTAGTCTTGTGCTAACACACGGCTGAACAGTCATAACAAAATGAGTGCAGCATCTGAAGACGATCCCAGGACACAACCTCATGCAAACAATGTTGATGTTGGCTGGATGCCCTAGGTAACATACAAAAGGCAATGGGTATTCACAATTGTTTGAATATGTTGAGGAACTGGCTGAGTTTATACATGAAATATTGCTGAAATAGCAGAATCATTGCTTAAAGGGGGAAAAACAATTTTTGAATGAATGTTTGTGGGTCTAACTATATCATGGTCTGTCTGAACAAAATGTCTACTTTGCTTCCCCACCCCTTATTTTTCATTAAATATTTAAACAAGTGGGACCAGGTCTCTGTTGTGGTGGCAATTCAATGGGCTATAGAGGAGTCAGGGTGCCTTTGAATAAACAATGATTTGTCACCCCAGATCCATAAGGATGATGCAGGGCATACATTTTCTGTGAACAATTCTGTTAAATTAAGTTACGGTGTTATAGTCTGAAACATTCCCTTTATTACTACAAATTCTCTGTTAGTACCTAGCTTACTGGGGTTCTCAGCTATAATTGACAGAGACTATTTTTTTCTGAAAATTTCCTGCCCTTACTAGCTTCCAGTTCTTTATCTCAGTCTTGGATCCTCTACAACAGCGACCCCAAACGTTTGGGCAGCAGGGACCAATTCCATGGAGACAGGTTTTTCCATGGACTGGAGGAGACATAGTTTCGTGTGCTGCCTGCATCCCATGGAAGGGACGCTATGCTTGTTTGTGCTGATCCATGGACCAGGGATTGGGGACCCCTCTCTAGAAGAAGCCAGGGAGTTTGAGGATACTGGGCAAGATCTTAGCCCTGCACTTTTCTGGACAGAGAGGTTTGATGTTCCTGGGATCTGTTGGAGAGACTCTCTGATCTTAGGAATCACAACTGCTCCTAACATCCCTAGAGCCACTTTGACCTTTCTTTCAACATCATCTCTAGTTCTTCCTTCTGGCCTTGGACCTTCTTCAGCTTCTCATATTACTGATGTTGCTGTCACGTGGCACCACTATATCTATCTCTACTGCTGCCTTATCTACTTCGTTATCTGGTGATGGCTAGTACCTGCCTGGATATGAATGTCCCACAGGATTGTAACCTTTGCCCTCTTATTCTCCACAACCTTCTATGGGATGTGTGTGTGTGTGTGTGTGTGTCTGTGTTTGTCTCTGTGTGTCTGTGTCTGTGTATGATGGCAGCCCAAATTTAGTAAAGGTGTACAGATTGACTCCAATCCAGTTCATAGGGTTGGTTTGCTTGGGTTCTAGGCCACTGGATCCAATCTGAATCAATTTTGAAAAAGGAAAAAAAACCACCAAACCCCAAATTGATTCAGTTGTCCAAGATCCCTTCCAAATGAGGCACTGAATGTGATGAAATTATTTGATCCCAACTGCTGATCTGGTGATAGGCAATCTGGTCAAACTGCCTTCAAATGGAATCTCTATTCCAAAGCTTTGCACACAAACAAACACACAAATCAACACAAGCCCCCTTGCACCCTTCCCTGTCTGCCTTTGGAGAACATACTTGGATCATTTATGCCATTATTGGGTAGTGCATCCACTTAGAGGAAAGTAAGAATGAAGGAATTAGAAGAGCAGAACTTTCCAGTGAAACATCTAGGTATGTTTCTAGGGCCAGAGAAAATATCTTGTACAGGGGCAGCACGGTTATCACCAGGGGAAAATGGGCTTTGTATCACTGGCACACCTTTCCATTGGAAAAGTGTCACTCACCATAGCTATGGACTTTGATCTAAATCAGCTGTTATCAGTGTGGCCAGTGATCAGAGATTATTGGAAGTACTGTATGGTTCAACTTTCATAAACAGCACCAAGTTGCTGATTTTTTAGAAGATAAGAATTTTCTGGTAATGAAGACTGAGATTTCCACTGGGTTATGGTCCTTCACATTAGGAATCCTCCTCCTCCTCCTCCTCCTCCTCCTCCTCCTCCTCCTCCTCCTCCTCCTCCTCCTCTTCCTTCCCTTCTAACACTGATGATGTTACCTAGTTTGGTAATGAAATGTCTGCAAGAAAACAATCAAGCTCAGAGAGCACCAAGGACCCCACAGTTGTCATCGTCCTCCTCCTCTACTTCTTCTTCTTCCTCCTCCTCCTCCTTTCAAAATCAATCAGACCTAACTTCATTCAAACCATGTTTCAGCCAAGCTCTCCTTTTATTCCAAGTTGCTGGCAGTGATACCAGATCATTATATGGTGAAATATGTTTGCTATGTAATGTTAAGAAAATCTTTTGTAACATTGCCCTTCACCAGGAGAACAAGAATATTGAACAAGAACCACACCGGAAACATTCTTCTTGATATTTAGTTTTAGATATGTATAAAAAAGTTATCCTCTATGTCTGTGTGAGCAGACATTCTAGAATTGTCTGCAAAGAAGTCAATTTGTATTGTGGAAGCTTTGAAGTAAATGCCTGGTGTTTTTGCAGGGAAAGTCTTGCAATCTCCATTTTGGCTTTTTGTAACTACTTTTGGTTTGAAATAGGCAAGTACAAGAGCATCTGATTATTCCTAGCTATGTGTTCCTATGATACAGTGATATACCAGGGATAAAATATACATCAAAGGAGAGTCTTACATCTGTGCTTTCCTTCTTGCAAGGGTTGTGTTAGTGCACACAATTAAAAAAAATCTTTTTCCCCCCTGATCCTAAAAGTAATTTTGCAGAGAGTTAATTCTTTTCAGGAGTAACCTGAGCCTCCCTGCCAAGAAACAGCTGAGCTGTACAGAATCCAGGTGCTCAGTGCCAAAATAGTAAAATAAAAATAATACTTCTTTTTTAATGAGGAACTGCACCATCAAAACCGAGAAGAGAAAGGCCACCTCTTTAAAGACAAAAGCACATTAGTTGATATGTATCTAGATGACAGCATAGAAATATAATTATCTCAGGGGGCGGCTGTGACAAGGTGGACTGTGAAACTTTTACCTAGTACAGACCATGAATATGAAGCACCCTGTATTCCATTCATGGCATGATTTAGCTTTAATCCAACCTAGATTAAATACCCATTGAAAGAAGGGCTGTTCTTTGTAGGAAAAGCTATACAATCAAAATGTGACACTCAGTACCTTCAAGGACAACTTTAAATTATTCCTTGGCAAAATGCAGAAGTGATTTGCGGTTGTCTTTTTCATAGTTTGCCATTGACTTTCTCTGAGGTATTTTTTTTTCAACTGTCTTATTTTATCAACAGGTTTAGGATTGCCTGAAGGTTTCCTGGCCAAATAGCCATCAATAGAGCTGTGTAACCTTGGGATCTATCTATCTATCTATCTATCTATCTATCTATCTATCTATCTATCTATCTATCTATCTATCTATCTATCCATCTATTTATTTTATTTTAGCTTTTAACTCTTTCAATCTTAAATTTTATTCATCTTATTTAGCGTTTTTTAATCTTACATAATCCATATGTACTTTTATGTCTCATTCTTGTCATGCCTACATTTTTACAGTCAATTCTGCAAAATAGCAGGATTTTTTCATATCTCTCCCTCTCCCTCTCTCTCCCTCTCCCCCACCTCTCATTATACGTATCTCCACACACATTCACATATTCTGCATTTCTCATCTGCCCAACGGCTGCAGCACACTTTTTTTTTCCCAGGGAATTTCACCTAACAACATGCATTTTGTACTTTTGTTTTCATTCATGCATACATTTTTAACATGTAAAACCAAAACAAAACAAAATGAAACCAAATCAAAACAAACAAGGTTTATATTAGAGAACAAATAGTACATTGCATGTGTACACACTGGAATAATGACATACAGTTACATTGCAATTCATGCCTTGAATTGGAAAGTAATTCCAGTTTTTCTCTTGCTCCTAGCTAGACATGGTACTGCAGAGTCCTGGGGCTCTTTGATCAGGTCATGGTGTCCAAATTCAGCCATGGCTTGTTTAATCCAATGTTTTTCAACTTCAACAACTTGAAGAAGGGTGGACTTCAACTCCCAGAATCTACCAGTCAGCCTGAGAGACTTCTGGGAGTTGAAGTCCACCCTTCTTCAAGTTGCTGAGACTGAAAAACACTGGGCTAATCTTTTAAAGTAAGATCATGGAAAAACCCTACATTTTCTGCTTTCAGCTCCATCAAGTCTTGATAACCATACAATAACCAGAATATTGTGTTAATGCTGCAACTCTACAATGGGTGGGAAAAAAGCATGTGGCTTTCAGAAGTTGATATTAATTATATCCATTTCATACTATGCGATAGCATGTGATGTAAATGCATAAATGCCTGGACACATCAGGATTTTTGGGCTCAGAGAATTTTTGGGGTGGATGGGAATTGGGAGCTGCACAAATTCTCCATTCTGTGTAATCAGCCTACATGGGGAGATCCCTTATCTTCCAAGACAGAGGCTTGATTGTGAGACATCACAGATAACCCGGTCTTAATCTCTTCTATTTTTACTGTTGACATTCTCTTACTATCTTCCAAGATGCAATGGATCAGGTCATAAAACAGGGAGAGGGATGGTAGTAGCCAGTCCACATGATAGAAGCCCACCTTTGGGGTCAGTTCACGCAAGCCATTCCCCAAGTCAATGGGATGGATCTGTCAAAATCTAGACACAGTGTTACAGACATTATCAACACATCAAGTAACCATGCAATGACATCACATTACACCCCAATGCCATGCAGAGATTAGCCCTACATCTTGAGGAGCATCACTTGAAAGTTTGGCCAGACTTTCTCCCTCCCTGGAGGCATCTGTCCTGCACAAAAGATCAGGTCCACAAATTCAGTTGATTTATTGCTAATCTACCTACACCCAGGAGTCTTAACCACAGAGCTGGAAGGGACCTCCTGGCTCAAGCAGGAGACCCTTGACCTTTTCAGACAAATGGGACAGACAGTCTCTTCTTAAAAGCCTCCAGTGAAGGAGCACCCACAACTTCTGAAGACAAGCCCTTCTACTGGTTAATTGTTTCCACTGTTAGGAAATTTTTCCTTAGTTCTAGATTCCTTCTCTCTTTGATTAGTTTCCATCCATTCTCTTGCCTTCTGGTGCTTTGGAAAGTAGGTTGATACCCCCTCTTCTTTATGGCAGCCCCTTATATATTGGAAGATTGCTACCATGTCACCCATGGTCCTTCTTTTCACTAGACTAGACATATCCAATTCCTGCAACTGTTCAGGTTTTAGCCTCCTGACCCCTAATCATCTTTGTTGCTCTTTACTGCACTCTTTCCAGAGTCTCAACATCTTTTCAACTAAGAGGTAGCATCTGCTGGGAGTTAGATAAGGGTGAACAGAATTCAAGGGGGTTGGACCTAGCCTGCTGGTGACTATCTAGAGATTCTAGGCTGATCCCTCTTTTAACTCTGCCCCCAGGTTTCTGCCATTCCTTCCCCTACAGCATCTCACACATTCATTTCTTTTCTCATTCTCTTTCCTAAAATGAGTTGATTGCAAAGATGTGTGTTTCCAGTTTGTGCTTATTTGTGGATGCTGTAGCAGAGAATGACAGGATCTCTCTTCCTCTTAGGGCCCTCAAGAAAGGGACAATGATGGAGACTACTAAAAGTTCTCTAATCATATTCCTCACTTGTGGGAAGGTTCAAATCCCATGGTTCCTCAAAAGGAAGATTACAAGTAAGCCACTTTCTATGGTGCCGACATTTTTTCCCCTTTAAATACCATATGCGCAAAGAGGTTTGAAGTGTGTGAAAATCAGACACAACTGTTTTTCATATCCAAAATGACATTGGAATAGCAAGTCATAATTCTTACTCCAGATCTGCTATTCATCCAATTTACTCCTCCATTACTTCATTTTCTGGGGGGAGGTGAAGAGGTATGACAGAGCTTGCAAATTAAATATATGTATATATGTTACTTAATTTTTGAGTGTTCAAGAAATAGTTATTTTTATGACTGTGTTACATCGTCCACTACACATCTTATTCCATACTGGGAATGCCTCTTTTTGCATTAAGAGCCACCTAATTCTTTTTGTGGTTGGTCAAACTTATTCAAATTTTGAATTCAGCAATATGAGTATGACAGATGGATACTGCAAGGCATAATAGTAACCTGTCATTATTCTATGCTTCATTCACTTCAAAACCCCACATTTTCACATGGAATCTCCTGTTTCCTTATATAAAACCTCTGCATCCTATCAGACTCTGCTTTGTCTCATTTAAAAAATTATGTTAGAATGTTGCCATAAACTGATACTCAATTGTACTCCAGCCACAACATATGTTTTAAAGATTTTTTTTCACCTTATTATTTCCTGCAGAATTTAATGTCTGGGATGTGAGGGATCTGTAGATATTTCCTCAGCCCTCTTACTGCACAAACCAGAAAGAAGGCTGAGAAAATATCTACTGACCCTTCACATTTTGGACGTTTTTTCTCCCAGGCCATCACTCTGCTAAACACCTAATTTCCACAGCACTGTCCTATACCTAAAGCTATTTATCCATGTCATAAGGTTGCTATTATCCTTGTCATTTTGTCATCTTTCTCATCTCCCATCTTTCCTACTACCTTCTCCTAGTGTTATATTACGATTTATCAATTGCTGTTTATATCTTATGATTTAGGTACATATGCACACAATTCTGGAAGATTTAACAATATGTTGTATTTGTAATACAATTTTATTACAACATATATTTGTAATAAAAAACCATTATTAAATGGTAAGAGATGGCTGGAGAAATAATTACTGTTAGATACTGTAAACTCACAGCAAAGGACATGAAAGGAAGGGTTAATTGGGAAGAAAGGATTTTTTTGCCACATTTTACTATTTAGTACAGAATAGAAAAGTGCTGGAAGGGACCCTGGAGGTCTTCTAGTCCAGCCCCCTGCTCAACCAGCAGAACCTATACCATTTCAGACAAATAGTTGTCCAGTCTCTTCTTAAAACCTCCAGTGTTGGAGGGATTTAGAAGGGATCAACATCCTCAAGGAATGCAGTAATTATTTAAGAGAAAAACAAAATCCATATCTTCATTTGAATGGTGAAATATAGTAGAAATTTGATAAACAGAATTTCTTAGCAACTAAAATATAATTTGAAGAATCAATGTTTGCATAAATTGTTGTGTTGCATAGTATTCTTTACTTAGGTTATTTAAAGTAGTTTTAGAATTTCCTCTAGACAGAGAAAAAGGAAAGGAAATTTTAATGGATTTGCAACTAGCCATAAAAAAAGAAATCTTGATTCTGCTGGGGATATACACATTCAAATACACCCCCCCACCAAATAATACTCAAATGAACTAAATCCATTTAAAGTACCTATGATTATGTAAATGACTGATATTAATGTGATTCTAATTATACATAAAGAGAAAATTTGAATGTTTAGCATGCCAGGGATAATTTATAATTCAAAAATAGAGGAAGCAACTCTTGCATTGTTAATTACCTGATTCAGCTGGCTCTGACAATATTTCATTGTGTTGTCAGCCAGATTCTCAGAAGTGAAGTAAACTCATTAAATGGGAAAATGTAAATACTATTAAATGCAGTTCCAGGTTTTGTGTGCCTACATCAAGCTTAAGTGCCGCATAGCACTGTAAGCAATGGTGGGATTCAGCCAGTTTGCACCACTTTGGCAGAACTTGTAGCTAATTTTTTGTTGCCCGGGCCCAGAATGGACTTCCAGAAGAGGCATCCACACAGAGAACCAGTTGTTCACATATTTGAATCCCACTACTGAGTGTAAACCATGCTAGGGGTTGAAAACCAACAGCATCTACAGTAGAGGTCCTTTGTCCTTCACTCATGCTCTAAATTATGTCCATATGGAAAGATGTGGACAATGTAATACTTGGGACAGAATGTCAATAGCATTATAGCAGAAGACATATGCATCTGGAGATCCTGATCAGTAGAACTTCTCTGACAAAGGGATTGGGAAAATTAATTAATGGCTGAACTGCCCAGGCTTGGTGCTAGCAACCTCACCAATATTTAAAATCCATTGTAAGATGGCTCCCCTTCAGAAATAATACATCTCTAATACATCTCAGGAATTCTTAGATTCTGATAAAATGTTCAAAAATGTTTTGCTAAGAATGAGAACTTATGATCGAGTGTTCTCCAAAGAGAGATTGGGAAAGTCCTCCTTAGGCAAGAAAAGGTTTAGGTCAACTTGAGGGACATCAAAGTAATGTCTGTATAGCATTACTCTAGTCTGCAGCATGAGACTTGTACAACCTTGGTCAATAGCAGAAGGACGTTATAAGTACATTATATGAGGGTGAACCAGAAGTTTGCACATATCTCTGCAATCCCACCCCTCCCCACTGCAGGTAATCATGATGAAAACATAATGACTTTGCTGAGACATTGTGTGGAGAGATCATTGTTTTTCCTGGATTGATGTATACATGGACAAGGCTAGTATCGCAAGCAGGTTGCTTCAAAGAATGCTGGAATATACAAACAAATAAGATTGGGATCTGAAAATGGGTTTTCTGGGGATCTTGTACACAAATTAAACAACACAGAAAACTGAAAAGGTAGGATTAGAAAATCAAGAGAGTAATATTATGAATGCCAAGGCCCCTGTGAATTTGTGCCAACAGGATTCTTGCTATGCTATTGAGTTACACACAATACTTTGGCACAGGAGGTGGGAGCAGCTGCCTTCTTCTTTCTAAGCAAAGGCAAGAACAAGAAGCTTTGTCTACAAGATCATTTTAAAGAATGAGTGCTGGTGAAATACTCAAGGATGGACCACTGAAGGGCTCAGAAAATCCTATCATTGTGGGCAACTGACATCTGCTTTTGCACACTGGAATGGACTCAAAACATCGCATTTTGTTGACTTCCTTATCTACTTGTAGCATTTTGCACATCCCTATTCCAAATTCACCTTGAATGGTAGCTTGAGGAGAAACGGGAAGGCAAATCTGAGAAGGTTCACTCTTACTCTTGACCCTGGGACAGATCTTCCTAGGATTGAGTGGAAATCTTTGGATCAAATTAGTTTGATTGTAGAAGCTATTGCATTTTACCAAGTGGATGTGCCTGCTCTCCCCAAAGCCAGCCCCAAGAACACTGCCTGTTTCTTCTCCAATGCATTCTGTTCTGCAATCCAAGGAATGCCTCATTCACAGTATATAAATGAAGACTCCACTGTCCAGCTGAAAGCATCTAAAAAGGCTAAATCATGACAACTGGACCAAAGTTTAGATGCTACCTTCACAAGTCTTCCCCCCTCCCCATTTTTCACTTCACTATACTAGAAATCCTTGTAGTTTGCATAGACTGTTTGGTAGCAGACTGGAGCTCCACAAAGATATTATTTATAGCCATTTCTCATTATCTCCCCAGAGCCTGCAAATTTGTTTTTGTTTTTTTGTAGAATTAATCTGGAATGGTATCTTGGTCTTTGGGAAGTTAGGTTAGGGTAGTGGGTGCTGATGGCTGCCAAACGTTTGTGCTTTATGAATTATGCCTTGCCCTATGCCTTGCAGAAGCAGAGACAAGGGCCTTTTCTTTCTCATCAGAAACTACTAGTAGCATAACCTCCTTCCCCAACTGCACACCCGCTATCACATGTATATTTCTATCTACTACGATATTCCTGCTGAACATGTTTTTGTCATGCCTTTCCTAGGAGCTCTAAGTTGGATGTTTCTTGCTCAGATTGCTTGGTGGACCTAAAAGAGATAAAGATGAATTTGCTCAGCTTCCATCACTTGATCAACCAACAAGTTGATCAAACAATCCTTTGCTGGAGAGCCCACCAGGGATACGCAAAGAAAGAATGCACAGTTGTGGCTTATACTCCATGTCCTAAATGTGTACACACTCCACAGTTTTATAACTTTGTAGATATAGGCCATCTTCTACTATTGGCTGCATCAAAATCTCATGTCATCTCCATAAAGTTATATTTTCCCTATGCTCTGAAATGAACCCATTAGCAACCTGTTTGGTGCTTTCCTGCACATTGTTCTTAATTTAACCAAGTTGAAGAATGCCCCTTGATGTAACCAGCCACAATGCGGTCCTCCTTTCTTTCTGCAGAGCCCCTTAAGAGAGAGAACCTGGAGGACATTTGCTAACACCCGATCCCCCACATTGAAACATTCCTAGTTGATTTGTCTGCTTAGTCTCTAAGTAATGGTGAGACCTCTTGGGGAAGTTTGCTCTTGACGACCCAGCAATCTTCTCAGCCTTGCAAGCTCACAGAGGAAAGTACTCGTAGCGACCCCCATGCTCAATGACACACCTTTGTGGAAATGTAATGTGAGTTGTCGAGTGGTGCTTCATTACCATCCATTTTCCTCAAGAGGAAACACACACACACAAAAAAAAAGAAAAGAAAGAAAGAAAGAAAAAGAAAAGAAAACCAAGCCTAACTCCATCTGCACATCAGGCACAAACAGCAGAACCCAAGTGACACGTCTAAGAATCCGGACATCCGGGAAAACAAAACAAAACAAACAGTTTAACTTGCTTACCTGTCAGAACCCAGCATGCCTCAGCCAGCTCATGCAAATTTGTTTTATTCATCAAACATGTTTTGTGTGTGTGTGTGTGTGTGTGTGTGTGTGTGTGTCTTCACTGCCAGAACATGATAAGCACATTAGGAAGGCAACACAGCATGCAGAGCTTTAACATTCATTGTTCCACATATATAAATATATATATATATATATATATTTCTCTTAAGAAACAGATCCATGAACAGCACTTTGAGAATCTAGGTGCCCATCCCAAGGCCTGTTTCACCTTTAGAGGCTCTTTTTTTTGTTTCTTCCTCAAAATGAAATAAAGCTTCTTGAAAATATTCTCCATCTACAACTCTGGAATTTGATTCTTGTTCTAATCACCTTGCCTGGTCTTGTGAGGGAAATGCAAAAACAAAAAAAAAAAACCCCACCCTCTCTGAGCTAACATTCAAATCTTTTTCTCCCATATCTTTCTTTCTCTCCTTCTTGATTGCTGAATGCAGATTTAATTGTAACTGGAGAAAACTATTATTCTTGTCTAATGGGTTTGGTATTAAGGATACAAGGTGTAGATTGAAAATATTCTGTGCATCAGATACTTCATTTTTTTAATGTCTACATCTCAAGATTTCAGCAACCTTGCCTCCAAGATGTTAGATTTTTTCCCCAATGTCATTTGCAAGACTAATAACCAGATCTCACCAGATTTTACAATCCCATGAAATTTCAGCTACTATAATTTTAGAAACATTTTAACTATTATTTAATTTGGGACTTTTGAAAATACTATAATGGGTATTCATTGATGCTGTGATGTTCCTGTTCTTGTTAATTTCCAGCTAATAGGCAGAAGAGAAAAACTCCAGGGTTTGCAAAGGGAGACACTGAAGAATAGATTTAATTCATCTGATGAAATCAATAACTCTGTTTGCAGACATTTTTCCTAGTGGATGAACACCCCAGCTGTTGCATTTTTGCAATAAGCTGAAGCTAGTTGGTTACTGTTAACTTTGGTTTAAGTTCCTTCATGTCTTATTCAATTCAGCTGGATTTTTTTTAAATTAATGGTTAAGTGCATTGTAGCATTCAGAAAGGAGTTAATTCAGGACCCAGCTTAAGCACGTTCTGTTTACAGGACAATCTTAGATATGTTTACTCAGAGGAGTGAGAGGTGTTTTACTCCTCAGTAACTGAGACACTTAAAAATTACTTTTGAATAGAGCACAAACAGGCTTACACTGTTACAGCGTTAATGCTATGCACACTTATTTAGGTGTACATCCTACTTCTGATACACAGACTTGATACAGTGGCTTAAGGGTTTAAATGTGTTGAGGGAATAAGACTATAGAAGAGAGGAGGGATAGGAGTCTTCGCTTTTCACTTTTCTTATCCTCTGTTTGTTTCATCTAATTTTCATGCTTGCTTGTTAATATTTTCAAAAGCCACAGGGAAATGCACATGCATTTTCACGTACCCTCTACTGTTCCTGCATACCCATTTCCCTAACGTACTGCTTTGGGGAACATGTCTCGATGGGTGTATTTTTGCATGCTGACTTTGCCCTGACAGATGAATAGGTGAGTTCCACTTCCCTCAGTTGGTACCCTCCATGTGAGTGGGATGCCGTTTATCATAATGATGGGGCCAGATGTTGAGCAGACAGAGGCTACCTAACTGGAGAAGAACTGTCAAATCTTAGTCATAGCTATTCATGGATTTCAAGTCTAGAAGCTCTTGCTGTGCACGGAGCAAGGAAAGACCCTGGTGACACAAAAGCCAAGGCAGATCCAAGTGGTGCTGTGCTTCCCAGGTCAAGGATCTATTCAGTACAAAAGAAAAACTTACCTATCACTGTAGGCTGTGGCGGTAGCAGTAGTAGGTTGGGCATACCGATAGGCAGCGTATCCCCCCTGCAACACAAAGTTTTCATAATCAGATGAGAAATCTAGAGAGCAGGAAAAATGCAACCTCCTTACCCCCCCATGTGCCCTACCTTTACAAAAAATAAGCCATTTTAGGTTTTTCATGATCTGCTGGAGAGATGTCTATGGAGACTGTCAATCATCCAGGTCATGGTTTTTGCAAAAGTGTGTTTCAAAAGACAACTGGACTTTCTTATTTTTTTAATGTTTCCCTTCTCATTCAAGAAGCTTCTTCAGTTCTGACCTCCAAAATGAATGGATGAGAATCAAAACATTTTTAAGAAGAAGAAAAAAGTCCAATTTCCTTTTGAAAAGCACCTTTGGGATGTTCTGCTGGAGGGGTTCCCCAATGGTGTCTTTGGAAATGCAGGTTTACTGATACAACAGCTGAATGACTAGGAGGCCTCCATGAGGATGGCAACATTGGAGGTGGGGCTTGAAAGGAAAGACAATTTGCTGAAGAAAGCTATGGGTAGTTTCCTCAGGCAGGAACTCCAAAGATTTTAGGGAAGTAGATTTCCTAATTGGGAGGATTCCAAATGTCTTTTAAAAAGCTTAGATATATTGACAAGAAAGCAGAGAAAAGAGATGTAAGGCCAATGTGACTATGTTATGGTTAATGGTTTAGCATGTTGCAAAGACCAAAGTAATTGTAGTTAAGGCAACAAGCCATAGTTAAAACAAATCATGCTTCAGGAATGCGTTGGGAATTCAGTGATCTGGCCAGTGGTCTAGCTACAGCAATATGAGCTTCATGCTAAGCTATGGTTTGTTTAAACCATGGGTTCTTTACTAAGCCAAATCTGTCTTGAGGAGAAGCAAAGGTTGATTTGGTTAATACTGTGTCTGGCTTCTGCTTTGTTCCTAGCTGCTCCTGTTTACAGTTGATTTGCCTACATTTCAATAGGTTGGTTTGGTGTTTGGATGGTAGATAGAAACAAATCAGTAGGAAGATGAAATCAAACCAGGGATCCAACATCACTTTTTGACCAAAATTGCAATCAGTAAGTCAGAATGTAATCATGGTTTCAAATAATTGAGCATCCTGAAGCAAGCAAAGTTCTTTTCCCTTCTTTGCTGACCCCAGGGACTCATCTCAGCTAGTCAAAAAAGTTATCAGGTGGTCTTCTTCCTCCAGTGGAGACTTGAATATGGGTCCTTCATAATCATAATAGTAAAGGTGGAAGGGACATTGGAGGTCATCTAGTCCAACCCCCTGCTCAGGCAGGAAATCCTATACCATTTCAGACAAATGGCTGTCCAGTCTCTTCTTAAAAACTTCCAGTGTTGGAGTATTCACAGCTTCTGGAGGCAGGTTGTTCCACTGGTTAATTGTTCTAACTGTCAGAAAGTTTCTCCTTAATTCTAGGTTGCTTCTCTCCTTGATTAGTTTCCATCTGTTGCTTCTTGTCCTGCCTTCGGGCGCTTTGGAGAATAGCTTGACTCCCTCTTTGTGGCAAACTCTGAGATATTAGAACACTGCTACCATGTCACCCCTAGTCCTTCTCTTCATTAAACTAGACATACCCAATTCCAGCAGCTGTTCCTTATATGTTTTAGCCTCCAGTCCCCTAATCATCTTTGTTGCTCTTCTCTGTACTGTTTCCAGAGTCTCAACATCTTTTTTACATCGTGGTGACCAAAACTGGATGCAGTATTCCAAGTGTGGCCTTACCAAAGCATTGCAAAGTGGTAATACTTCACATGATCTTGATTCTATCCCTCAGTTAATGCAGCCTAGCACTGTGTTGGCTTTTTTGGCAGCTGCAGCACACTGCTGGCTCATATTTAAGTGATTGTCCACTAGGACTCCGAGATCCCTCTCACAGTAACTACTATTGAGCAAGATACCCCCATACTATACCTGTACATTTGTTTTTTCTTGCCTAAATGTAGAACCTTACTTTTTCCACCATTCAAGCTTCAGATCTTCCGGTAGAGTTCTAACTTGCCAATTTACCTTCTAGAAATCAAAGTCCTTATAAAATAGCTATTTTCTGCTCTTCATTCCTGTGAAACTCAGCGTTCTTATTCACCTCTCTCAATGCGCTCTTACAAAGCAGAAGGAAAAATTTTGAGGTCAAGAGGTGCAATGGGGAATAACATATCACAGAGGTAGCAGCCCCGATGCATGAATTTAAATAGCCATCATCACAACACAAATGTTGGTCTAAGTTAGGAAAGCAAACCAGTTTTCATTCCTGTTCTTGGCCCTGCATTTTTTATTCTGCTTTCACTTGTGATACTAGTGGGGAAAAACAAGTAAAATACAACTTTGAGAGTTGCCATTCTAGTAAGGTGGGGATAGATAAGACTTTATGACAGTCATAGACCAAGAAGGAAGAGACCATATAACAAAACAGAGCAAAGTTATTAGCATAACTAAGAGCTTCTATTACAGCTGGAGGCAGAGGGGAGTTTACACACAAAGCTTGGCAACATTTAAGGATAACAGAATTGTCTTTTTTATCTAATAGGTAATGTGAGCAAAATAAATCAGAATGCCCTATGCATTTAGAGAGGAGAGGAGAGATCACTTGCAAATCGGTGTCCCTGTGGAACTGGCAGCAAAACGCAAAACAGGCTGTGGTTTCTATTGCACCTGCATCACAGGAGCAAAATTGATGCAGGGGGAGCATTAAAACAAGCCAAGGATGAAGTGCTTCTGAATTCTGAAACTGTTCTTGTCCAGCTAAGCAGCCAATTTGTACTTGGAAGCTGGTTGATAATGAACACATCATGAGCACAAGCTGCCCTGTCCAATTGGCCTTCTCTTGTCTAGAATCCCTTCTTTCAAAATTCAGTTGGCCAAAGAGCATAGAAGTGAAATTTCCCAGTAATATTTTTTTCCAGGTGGATTCAAGCTCTAGTATGGCAGAACTTTGGTGGCTTTGTAAATTGAACACTTGTGCCTTTGAAGGTAAATAACTGGGGTGTCCTTTTGGTTCCATTTTGCAAGGACTATGACAATTTCATTTTGAGATTTGTAGCTATCTGTTCCCAGTTTTGTGTAGTTGACCATCTTTGACAGATCCATTACTGCTACTACCACATAAAAGCATGCTAAATATAGTTCCTATGACAGATTTTTTTTAAAAAAAGCAAACTAGGCAAGTTTAAGATGTGTGGATCTCAACTCCCAGAAGTCCCCAGCCAACCATGCTGGCTGGGGAATTCTGGGGGTTGAGGTCCACAGGTCTTAAACTTACCATGTTCAAGAAACAGTGCCTTGCAATATTCTGCTGGAAGGTCTCCTCCTATTTTAGGGTGCCTTTTACCATTTGTGGAAGTTAATGGATGTGGGATGGTTATGTCAGTTGTTGATTTTTGATTTGCATGTTATTTATGTGGCAGTTAGTGGAATTTATTCTGCCAATTAGATTTTCAGTTGTGAAAGTGGGTTTGTAACATTCATGTTATGGGACAATTTGACTCTAATTAGTTGTTATATTTTTCTTTTACCTACACAGTACTATTTCACTGTGTATCTGGTAACATGTTCAGCTTCTGGCATGACATAAATACATAATGAAGGCTGCTACTAATTAGGATTCTGCAAATCAAATTAAATTTTGCTCCTCAAACAGAAACCTACCCCAAACAGCAGAACAACCTTGGCATTTGATTATAATCATGATGAAGTTGTGACTATCAGTCTAATAAATGAATAAAAAATAGCAAATTTGAAAATAGCCACATGCTTCAAGATTTACAGACTAGTGCTATGTTTGTGTCATGCACACTGGAAAATCTGGCAAAGTGATACTCAATTTTACTGCCGACAGTATTGTTGGGGCAGTCTGGGGAACAAATAAAGCTATAATTTAGTTAGGAGTGCTCTTTAATTTTGGATTTAAACCTGCTAGAGTTAAATTATGGCTTGTAAAAGTTCTAGAAATCTCCTACATGTTGGGATTAATGGATTACTGTTAGAAACCAGTCCTCAGTGAGATGAAAACCTTCTATCTCACTTGTGCTATTTTAGAATGGATATGGAGACGTCCATAATGGAAAACTCTAATTCAAAAATGCTCGTGTAGAAAGCAAACATCCTTGGGAGAAGAATAGGGAAGAAGATTTCTCTAACCCCAACAATGATTTACTCTGAATATATATATATGAAAAAGTAAGTCTGGAAGGACATTCAAATGTATGAAACAAAAGCACAGATGTCTGCTGGGTTTGGTTAAAAAAATGTCAAGATGGGGTGTCCGTGATGGCATAACTGACAATCAGCTTGTGTTTTTTTTTTTTAAAAAAAATCACGATGCACATAAATAGCAAGCAGAACTTTGATGGTGCCATTAGACCTCTCATCTTGACATTTTTTTTTACTATACCTTATGGACACTTCTGGCTGAAAAATCTAATTTTTGGCATAAGGGAAAGAGGTGGAGAGGAATGTAGGCCCTAGGTGTCTCTGTTCTTGTGCATTGGGGTAACAATAAATCGTACAAGAGTGATGGGGCAACTCAACCGTGTGCAGAGAAGTGTCTGCCATGGAATAAAATGTGGAAGATGCTTCAAGTAAAAACAAAACTTTTTTTTTTAAAGGCAGCAGGTTGGTGGGTATTGTAGAAAAGGAGATACTTGAAAAAGGGACACAAATGAAGTGGATATTTAGCTACCCAATAGTTCCAGATCATCAAGCAGGGAGTATCCCCGGACTATATGATACAGGTAATAATCAGAATAGAGCTGGAAAGGACCTCAAGCAGGAGTCCCTGTATCATTTCAGACAGGTGGCTGTCCAGACTAGTCTTAAAAACCTTGAGTGATGAAGCAACCACAATGTCTGAAGGCAAGTTCCACTGGTTAAATGTCCTCACTGTTAGGAAGTAAAATAATAGGTAAAATAACAACCAGAGTTAGAGCCACTGCTTGAATATCCCCTGTAGACATCCCTGCCTTCAAACCTACAAATTTTGGTTGCTATGAACTAGATAATCACCTTATTCTTTGAAATAACAATAATTCTATTGGCTTTTCCAGTGGGGACATCAAAAATGATATAATATACTACTTAAAGCATGCTAAGGGAGCAATCACTCAGATTATCTTGCAGGCATGCATACTGAAAGAACTTGAGATTTAATAAAGATTTTTTTATATCTGTATGCTTCTTCAATTGATATGGAACTGAGGCCGAAATGGTTTGAGTATGACAAACAAACAAGAAAAGACAAGCAAACTACAGAGATTCACACTTCTGTAGGATTCGTGAGAATCCTGACTTACTCCTTGTGCAAAGAATGTGGTTTTTGAGAGCCAGTTTGGTCTAGTGGTTAAGGCACCAGGCTAGAAAGCAAGAGACTATGAGTTCAAGTCCTGCTTTAGCCATGAAAGCCTCCTGGATGACTTTGGCCAATCACCAGGAGACAGGGAGTTCTAGTCCCCCCTTAGGCATGAAAGCCTCCTGGATGACTTTGGATCAATCACCAGGAGACTGAGAGTTCTGGTCCTGCCTTAGCCATGAAAGCCAGCTGGATGACTGTGGGCCAATCACCAGGAGACAGGGAGTTCTACTCCCATCTTAGGCATGAAAGCCAGATGGATAACTGTGGGCCAGTCACTTTCTCTCCGCCCAACCCAGGGTTGTTGCATGGAGAAAATAAAAGGAGGAAGGTGTATTGGATATGTTCATGGCCTTATTTGTAAAAATAATAAGGGCAGGATACAAATAAACAAAATGCACAAATGTTTTAGCAGAATATATGAACCTACCCATATAGCATTAATTTCATAGGGTGATGAACAGTCTCACTTAACCATTAAAATATGGATTTAGCCCTAGAATATAGCCATCAAAGAACATGAGAAAATAAGAGGAAAGTTGAAAATGGGGCATATGCTACTGTTTTGAGAGTTCATAACTGTTCTTTTGTGACGATAAGTAAATATGACTGAAAACAATCTCTAGTCCAACTCATCCAAAAGCACCAGGTTGGAACAAATACTCTGAATATTCTTTCCAGTTGAGGGAACTATTATAGCTTTAAAAACTCTTGAAAGTCTGTCTGTCTGTCTGTCTGTCTGTCTGTCTGTCTGTCTGTCTGTCTGTGAATCTATCTATCTATCTATCTATCTATCTATCTATCTATCTATCTATCTATCTATCTATCTATCTATCTATCTTAGCTAGATAGCTAGATAGCTAACTAGCTAGCTATTAAATTTATATGCTTATCATCTCATTAAGCAAAGCAAGTTTTAGTGTAAAAGAACACCGTTGCAATAAGGCCACAGAAATGTTGCTTTCTATTTTTAAAAGTTACAATGAACCTGTCTGTGATGCACTTGAGTTTTGTAAGCATACAGCAATAGGAAAATTATGAGGATATGCATTAATTTGGAGATATTGTAATGGTGTAGTTTAATTTGGTATCTGTTAATTTGTGTCATTACAAAAATTGTTTAATAATAATGGCTTCTGAATGTAAATTACAGAAAATGTAATTAGAGAAATGAAGCTTAATAGTGCCTAAATACTTGTATGGCTTTATGTTTTCCTGGTGTGTATTTTCCCCTGTAGTATGCATAACACAGCTTACCCCAAAAGGAACTAACATGTTGTTTGTGGATGTTCATTTGTGTGTGCAAAAGAAAAAAAGTTAATGATGAAGTATATGTCTACACTATGTCTAGTCTAGTGAAAAGAAGGACTAGGGGAGATATGATTGTAGAGTTCCAATATTTGAGGGGTTGTCACAAAGATGAGGGGGTCAAACTATTCTCCAAAGTACCTGAAGGCAGGACAAGAAGCAAAGGATGGAAACTAATCAAGGAGAGAAGAAACCTGGAACTAAGATGAAGTTTCCAGACAGTGAGAACAATTAACAGTGAAATGGCTTGCCTTCAGAAGTTGTGGGTGCTCCATCACTGGAGGCTTTCAAGAAGAGATTGGACAGTCAATTGTCTAAGATGGTATAGGTTCTCCTGCTTGAGCAGGGGGCTGGACTAGAAGACCTCCAAGGTTCCTTCCAGGAGGTTGGATTAGATGATCTACAATTTCCCTTCCAACTCTGTTATTCTATGTTGCGTTATTTTAAAAACATATAATAGCTTGTTACTGGTCACTGAAATGTCCTTCTATTTAGGGCAGAGGAAATTGCTTTTGATTCTAAATCAAAAATATGAGGTAAGTTGGATAAGGAAATCTACAGAATCCTAGCTGAAATACGTTTTAAATTCAATTTCTTACTGGGTTATGGGATATTCCCATAATAAACAATTCCTCCATGCCCAGAATTAACATTTACTTGTATGTGACAAGTTAAGCTGTTCAATTAAGCAAAGCAAAGCCAAGACACAGATGCGCTTACATGTTGGGGAGGAATGGTGTGCAGTGATGCGTTGATGATCAAACTGTGAAAACAGCCATACTTCCTGTTCAACAGACCACAATGTTATCTCATCCATTTCCAAATGATCTCCCTGCATGCCAATTAACAGCCAGAACTGGGTCTCCATAGATAAGACAAACAACATTTACATTCCAATTAGAACTTGCCCATCTCATTCTCCATTGGGATTTGAAAGGTGATCCCATCATTTAACCGAGAGTTAATGGGAGGAAAGGAGAAATCGGTGGGCTTTGCTTGAGATGGACCTCCCTCCAGGCCCTTGATTTTGCTGTTAACTTAAGCGCTGAAATTAAGATCCAATTGAACCAGGAAGCCTCTTTAAAACTCATTCCAGAATTGGAGCAGGATTAGCTTGTTTGTTCTTATTATTCTCCCATTCCCTGCTGCACACAAAGCTTTTAGGAATACTCATAATAGTAGTAGAGTCAAATGGCAGCGTCTTAAAAGATTGGCAGTGATTATCTGCATTCCTTTTTATAGAAAACTAAATAAGTAGATAAATAAGTAGATAAATAAAATAAGCTAGAGAAGGTCTACTCTTGTGAAAAGAAGGACTAGAGATGACACAATAGCAGTATTGCAATATTTGAGGGGCTGCCATAAGGAAGGGAGGATTGACCTATTCTCCAAAGCATCTGAAGGTAGAACAAGGAATAATGGATGGAAACTTATCAAGGAGAGATCCGGTCTAGAACTGAGAAATTTCCTAACAGTGGAATTGCTTTCCTTCAGAAGTTGTGTATGCTCTATCACTGGAAATGTTTAAGAAGAGATTGGACAGACATTTGTACAGAATGTTTGAGCAGGGGGTTAGAAGATCTCCAGAGTTCCTTCCACAGCTCTGTTATTCTAAATTTAGGTTGGGTTATTGTGAGTTTCTTTTTCATATGTATATGAAACATATATTTTCCAAAAGTTTCCCTTAGCGTTTCACTTGGCCCCTTCTCAATCCCAGGGCCAGTTTAAGTTCCATCTCACATTTTCTTCTGTCTCAGAACTGAATCATCTTTTCTGAAACTCTTAATAGTGTATTGATCCCTGCCAGATCTACCTTCCTTCACAAGAGGGATCATTTGAACATTCTTTAGATATAAAATTGCACCAATGGCCTTTCAAAACACTTCACCAAATTTAGAAGTAGCGAAATATTGTTGATAATTCCTTGGATCTTTTTTAGCTGAAACAGAAATTATCCAGCCATTTCTCAGGAACATTAACTGTGGCATGAACTGCTGCTGAATCTACCTCATCTCCCAAGGAGTTTCCTGCTGATGCTTTCTCTTCAGGTTTAATGAAAGGGAGCAGAGAGGGGACTGTATAATGAAAATTCACATCCATCCTTTGCCACACACACCATTAAATCCATGTTGAACACCATATGCATCTAGGAGATTGTTTCCAAAATTCTCATCCCTTTTGAAAGAACTTTAGTTGAAATTTTGTTGGAACTTCTGAGGCTCAACTTTTATTTAGAGATGAGTATTGATGGATTACTTCATGGATTACTGCCCCCCTTCATGGATTACTGCCTTGTTGTGGCGAAGGGGCTTGCGTAATTCAATGAAGCTATGAGCTATGCCGTGCAGGGCCACCCAAGACACACAGGTCATAGCAGAGAGTTCTGACAAAACGTGATCCACTGGAGAAGGAAATGGCAACCCACTCCAGTATCTTTGCCATGAAAACCTCATGGACAGTAGCAAAAGGAAAAACGATATGTCGCTGGAAGATGAGCCCCTCAGGTCGGAAGGCGTCCAATATGCTACTGGGGAAGAGCAGAGGGCTAGTACTAGTAGCACCAGAAAGAATGAAGCAACTGGGCCAAAGCCGAAAGGACGCTCAGCTGTGGATATGTCTGGTGGTGAAAGGAAAGTCCGATGCTGTAAAGATTTTTTCTCCATAGGAACCTGGAATGTAAGATCCATGAATCAAGGAAAGCTGGACATGGTCAAACAAGAGATGACAAGACTGAACATCGACATCTTAGGTATCAGTGAACTAAAATGGACAGGAATGGGTGAATTCAGATGACCATCAGGTATACTACTGCAGGCAAGAATCCCTCAGAAGAAATGGAGTAGCCTTCATAGTCAATAAAAAAATAGGAAAAGCAATACTGGGATACAATCCTCAAAATGACAGAATGATCTCAGTTCGAATCCAAGGCAAACCATTCAATATCACAGTAGTCCAAGTTTATGCCCCAACCACCGGTACTGAAGAGGATGAAATTGACCGGTTCTATGAAGCCCTACAGCACCTTATTGAACTAACAGCAAAAAATGGTGTCCTTATCATCATGGGGGATTGGAATGCTAAAGTAGGAAGCCAAAAGATAACCAGAATAACAGGCAAGTTTGGCCTTGGAGTACAAAATGAAGCAGGGCACAGGCTGATAGAATTTTGTCAAGAGAATACGATGGTGATAGCAAACACTCTTTTCCAACAACCCAAGAGACGGCTCTACACATGGACATCACCAGACGGTCAACACAGAAATCAGATTGACTATATGCTCTGCAGCCAAAGATGGAGAAGCTCTATACAGTCAGTAAAAACAAGACCAGGAGCTGACTGTGGCTCAGACCATGAGCTTCTCGTTGCAAAGTTTAGGCTTAAACTGAAGAAAGTAGGGAAAAGCACTAGGCCAGTCAGGTATGAATTAAATCATATCCCTGTTGAATATACAGTAGAGGTGACAAATAGATTTAAGGAATTAGATCTGATAGACAGGGTGCCTGAAGAACTATGGACAGAGGTTCGCAACATTGTACAAGAGGTAGCAACCAAAACCATCCCAAAGAAAACGAAATGCAAGAAAGCAAAATGGCTAGTTTTGCAAATAGCGGAGGAAAGGAGGGAAGTGAAAGGCAAGGGAAAAAAAGAAAGATATGCCCAATTGAATGCAGAATTCCAGAGAATAGCTAGAAGAGATAAGAATGCCTTCTTAAATGAACAGTGCAAAGAAATAGAAGAAAACAATAGAATAGGGAGGACCAGAGATCTTTTCAAGAAAATTGGTGAGATGAAGGGAATTTCTGTTACTGCTAAGCTTGTAAGCCGCCCTGAGTCTTTGGAGAAGGGCGGGATATAAATGGAATTTAAATAAATAAATAAATAAATAAATGTTCAATGCAAAAATGGGCACGATAAAGGACCAAAATGGCAGGGACCTAACAGAGGCAGAAGAGATTAAGAAGAGATGGCAAAATTACACAGAAGAACTATACAAGAATGAGTTTAACATCCCTGATAATCACAATGAGGTGGTCACTGACCTCGAGCCAGACATCCTAGAATGTGAAGTGAAGTGGGCCTTAGAAAAGCTGAGCAACAACAAAGCTAGTGGAGGTGACAGTATTCCAGCTGAGCTATTCAAAATCTTAAAAGACGATGCAGTAAAAGTGCTACACTCAATTTGCCAGCAAATTTGGAAAACTCAACAGTGGCCACAGGATTGGAAAAGATCAGTTTACATTCCAATTCCAAAGAAAGGCAGTGCCAAAGAATGTTCAAACTATCGCACCATTGCACTCATTTCTCATGCTAGTAAAGTTATGCTTAAAATCCTACAAGCTAGACTCCAGCAGTATGTGGACAAATGACTTGTTCTTGCAGAAATGTAGAGAATATATGAAAGAATTTTTTGTTACAAATATGCGTAAAGGTACATCGATGGAAATGGTTTGGGATGCTAGTAAAGCTTATATGAGAGGGGTTTTGATTTATATGAACAGGCGTAAGCAAATGCAAAAACATTTAGATATTGAGGAAGAGATTAAATCTAAGGAGAAAAAGCTTATTTTGAATCCATTGGATAATAATTTAAGGATCTCAATACATTTATTGAAAGAACAATTTAACATGCTACTGGCTGATCAATCAGCAACTAATTTGCGCTATGCTAAACACAATACTTTTTGTTACACTAATAAGCCTGGTAGATGGTTGGCTTATCAATTAAGGAAGAAACAGAAATCACGTACTATAGATAAAATAGAATATAAAGGAAAACAAGTCTACCAACAAAATTTGATTAAGAGGAGTTTTTTAGATTTTTATTCGAAATTATATTCTAAAGAAAATATACAAGCTTTAGATATAGACAAGTATTTACAGGGAGCTCATTTTCCGAGACTCTCAAAAGAACAACAACTTGAGATGAATTGCCCAATTACATCAGAAGAAATTTCTTTAGCTATTAAACAGTTGAAATTGGGCAAGGCTCCGGGAACAGATGGATTAACAGCAATTTACTATAAAAAGTTGTTGCTCGAAATGATTGAACCCTTAAAGATTTTGTTTAATGAAATTCAGACTAGAGGTGCAGTTCCTCCATCATGGAGGACAGCTTTTGTATCATTGATTCCAAAGGAGGATCAAGACCTTACTCAACCTAAAAATTATAGACCTATATCGCTTTTAAATACAGATTATAAGATTTTTGCTAAAGTATTGGCTAATAGATTAATGCAAGTTTTGAAACAAATGATTCATAGTGATCAATCGGGATTTATATCTGGGAGGTATATAAAATATAATGTAAGACAAATTGTAAACTTGCTTGAATATTTGGATAAGAACAACCAAGTCTCCGCAGCATTGATATTTTTGGATGCAGAGAAAGCCTTTGACCAATTGAATTGTTGAGGAGATGAATTTTGGAGAAGGTTTTTTACATGCTATTAAAGCTATATATCAACAACAAACTGCACAAATTATAGTTAATGGGGGGCTAACAGAGACTTTTAAAATTGAAAAAGGTACAAGACAGGGATGCCCCCTATCACCATTATTGTTTGTTTTAACATTAGAGATTTTATTAATTAAAATTTGAGAGTCCTCTATGATAAAGGGAATTAAAATAAAACAGAATGATTATAGATTGAGAGCTTTTGCTGATGACTTGGTTGTGACAGTATCTCAACCGTTACAGTCGGTTATAGACTTGATGGAAATTATAACTCAGTATGGTAAGGTTTCTGGGTTCAAGGTGAATAGTAATAAGACTAAGATATTATCTAAGAATTTATCTATGAGTGAAAGGGATAGTGAAAAAGTGAAATAGTGAAAAAGGTTAAATATTTAGGAGTATATATTGCAGCTTCAAATGTAAAATTGTATAAGAATAATTATGAAACACTATGGTTGAAGGTACAAAGGGATTTAAATAATTGGAAAAAATTGCAATTATCACTACTGGGAAGAATTGCAGTTGTTAAAATGAATGTTCTGCCAAAGTTTCTCTTTTTGTTTCAAATGATACCTATATTGAAAAAGGATGCCAACCTTGATCAATGGCAGAAGGGTATTAATAAATTTATTTGGGCAGGGAAAAAACCTGTTAAATTTAAGATTTTACGAGATGCTAGGGAAAGAGGGGGACTCAAGGCGCCGAATTTGAAATTGTATTATGATGCAGTTGCCTTGACATGGGTTAGTGATTGGCTTAATTTAACTAATAAGAGAATACTTCATCTTGAGGGATGGGATTTGGTATATGGATGGCATGCATATTTGCTTTACGATAAGAAAGTGGACAGGGCTTTTAAATCCCATATTCTTAGAAGTGCTTTATTGTGTGTCTGGAAAAAGTATTATTATAAGTTAAATTATAAAATACCGATTTGGGGAATTCCTGGACACGCGATAGAGGGCGTATCTATGGGAGTGAGTTTGGATATGGTTTCTTATAAGGAACTACTTAGATTGCAAGGGAATGATTGGCAACTTAAATCATTAGATGAGTTAAGACAAGAAAACATAAGTTACTCTTGGTTTCAATATACCCAATTGAAAGCTAGGTGGAAGTTAGACCAAAAGGTTGGCATCACAATTACAGATCAAAATTTAGTAAGACAAATTAGAGATTTAAATTGTGCACATATAAAGAGGATATATAATGCTTTAATTGAATTGGATTCGGAAATGGAATTAGTTAAAGATTGTATGATAAAGTGGGCACAAAATATTCAGGAACCAATTTCGTTGGATAGTTGGGAGATAATTTGGGTCAGAAATGTTAAATTTACTCAGGCTCAAAACTTAAGAGAAATTTTTTATAAAATGTTTTATAGATGGCATCTGGATCCTAAGAAGTTGTCTAACATGTATCCTAATTTACAGCCTAAATGTTGGAGATGTGGTAGTTTAGAAGCCACCTATTTTCATATGTGGTGGACTTGTAGGAATATAAAAGCTTTTTGGATTAAAATTTGGTGGAACATTCAAAAGATTTTTAAGAGAAAGATAAAGTTTTCTCTGCAATTGTTTTTATTGGGTATTGTTGTAGATTGTGATGTTAAAGAAACCAATTTGATGTTGAATATGATAACAGCAGCACGGTTACTGGTGGGACAATATTGGAAGAAGGATAGTTTACCTACTATAGAAGAATGGGTGCTTAAAGTTTCGAATCTTGCAGAAATGTCTAAGATTTCTGCTTACTTGAAAGATAATTCACAGGAAAGATATATTTCAGTTTGGAGGAGATGAATAGATTATATTCAGAACAAATATGGGACTAAAAAGTACCATTTAGCTTATGAGTAGATTTTAGTGGGATATTGTTATTGGCTGGAGAAGACTCCTGTGAGTCCCTTGGACTGCAAGGAGATCAAACCGGTCAGTCCTAGAGGAGATCAACCCTGACTGCTCTTTAGAAGGCCAGATCCTGAAGCTAAAACTCAAATACTTTGGCCACCTAATGAGGAGGAAGGACTCACTGGAGAAGAGCCTAATGCTGGGAAAGATTGAGGGCAATAGAAGAAGGGGACGACAGAGAATGAGGTGGCTGGATGGAGTTACTGAAGCAGTAGGCGTGAGCTTAAATGGACTCCAGAAGATGGTAGAGGACAGGAAAGACTGGAGGAACATTGTCCATAGGGTCGCGATGGGTCGGACACGACTTCGCAACTAACAACAACAAATTGATGGAGTGTTCAGTTGTGAGAGAGTTACAGTATAACTCAAAACCAAACTGCTATTTGATGTAATATAGGTTACATCAATATATATCACGCTTGTATATAGTGCTTCCTTCCTTTTGATAAGAGCCGTGGTGGTGCAGTGGTTATGCAGTATTGTAGGCTAATTCTGCTGACAGCCAGCAGTTCGATTCTGACCAGCTCAAAGTTGATTCAGCCTTCCATTCTTCTGAGGTTGGTAAAATGAGGACCCTGATTATTGGGGGTGATAGGCTGGCTTTGTAAACCACTTAGAGAGGGCTGTAAAGCACTGTGAAGTTGTATATAAGTCTAAATGTTATCTAAGCTATGTAAGGTCTAGAGGTCCTTGATGGAGTGTCTTGAGGGACGACAAGAGACAGTAGGCACGGTCCAAAAAGAACTTGTTTATTGGGCAGAGGTCCCGGGCGAGGCACCGCCGGGAATCCCCCGTATTTATAGTAAACAGGAACATCAACAACTTTGTTTAGAACCAATAAACAGGCGGGGTTCTCCCGCCTAACAACAACATCCAATAAGGAGGAGACCGGCTAAGGTAGGCGCGGCTGACAGCGGCTTGTTGCCGGGGCCAGCTGGCAGCTTTGACAGCTCCGGCTGGACTGCGCATGCGTGGTTAGCTTAGTTTGACAGCTGTCAGTGTACTGCGCATGCGCGGTAGTTTGACAGCTGTCAGAATCGGCCGGTTTGACAGCTGTCAGTGTACTGCGCATGCGCGGCAGTTTGACAGCTGTCAGAATCAGCCGCTTGCCGCGTCTGTGGGGGGGGAATGCCGCGGCAGCCTTTTGACGGCTGTCAACGGCTGCCGGGGATTCCTTATAGTTGTGAGGGGAGTGTGTGTGTCTGAGTATATAACACCCCTTCCCCCCCTGCCCCTGGAAGTTCAGCTTGGGTCGGCTTCGCTGTTTCTGCTGCCGGCCCATTCATAGTCAGGCAAGTACGAAGGGGTTTTCCGCAGTCTGGTGGAGTGGCGAAGACTTGAGCTGGGCTGGCTTGTGCTGGGCTGGTCCTCCCTTTCCTCGGCGGGGGAAGTTTTGGGGCTTGGAGGTTGGGGGCTGTCGGCGACGTCTGGGACATGCGGTGCTGGGCTATGTGGCATTGGTGGCGTCGCTGGGGGGATTAGCGTGCCCGGGTGAGTTCGGGGAATGCGGTCTTGTGGCACCCACGGTCTCAGTTGGTCGGCGTGTCTTCTGATGAGCCTTCCATCTCCTAAGTCGATGAGGTAGGAGACTGGGCCACTCTGGTTTGAGATCACGCCTTGTAGCCACTTGTCGCCGGCCCCGAAGTTCTTTGCCCAGATGGGCTGGCCAGGAGGGAAGATTTTGACAGTTGGTGCATGGATTGGTTCGGCGGCTGCCCTGTTGGGGTGCAAACGGTCCAGTTTGGTGACCAGGCGGCGCCCCCAACGGAGCTCAGCCGGAGACTTGCCGGTGGTGGAGCAAGGCGTGGAGTGTTGGGCCAGGAGGTATTTTGCCAGTCTGCAGTGCCAGTCGCCGGAGATGATTTTCTTTAGGGCTTCTTTAGTCGCCTTCACCATGGCCTCTGCGAGGCCGTTCGTGGAGGGGTGAAAGGGCGCGGAGGTGGCGTGCCTAATCAAGTTGGCCCTGGTGAAAATCTGGAAGTCATGAGAGGTAAATTGGGGGCCGTTGTCAGATACGATGACATCAGGCAACCCATGGGTGGCAAATACCCTCCTCAATCCCCTGATTGTGGCTGCTGAGGTTGTGCTGGCTACAGGGATGACCTTGAGCCATTTGGAAAAGCTATCCACTATTATGAGAAAATTTTGCCCTTGGAAGGGGCCGGCATAATCAATATGAATTCTGGACCAGGGGTTCTTAGTCACCTCCCACTTATGGACAGGGGCGTGTGGGAGGGGTGGCCTGGTTTGCTGGCACATATTGCAGGTAGCTACAAAGTTTTCGATGTCTGCATCGAGCCCTGGCCACCATAAGTAGCTGCGGGCGAGGGATTTCATCTTGACCACACCGGGGTGGCCGTCGTGGAGGGAGGTTAGAGCTTGTTGTCTATGCGGGGTGGGTATGATGACACGGCTGCCCCAGAGGATGCAGCCGAGGTGGGCTGACAGTTCATGGCGCCTTAGGAAGTAAGGCTGAAATTCTGGACCCGGGGAGGTGGATTGCCAGCCGGTTAAGACCCAAGTTAGAACCCTTCCCAGGAGTTTGTCCTTGCTGGTTGCAGCAGCTATTTCTTTTGCAGAAACGGGGCGGTCTGGCAGTTCCTGGATAGCCAGGATTTGGCCGGCTGGTGCGGGGTCTGGGTCGAGGTTGGGCAGGGGCAGTCTGCTAAGGCCGTCTGCATGACCCATTTCCTTGCCTGGTTTGTGTTTGATTTCAAAGCAGTACGCTGCTAGGAATGTGGTCCAGCGAAGCATCCTAGGGGATAATATTTGCGGGGTCAATTTGTCCCAGGTGAAGAGCCCTAGCAGGGGTTTGTGGTCGGTGAAGATTGTAAAATGCCAACCGTATAAGTAATCATGAAATTTCTTCACGCTCGCCACTAAGGCTAGGGCCTCCTTGTCAATTTGCACGTAATTGCGCTCGGCTTTGGATAAGGTTCTAGAGTAGTATGCGATGGGGGATTGAGTTCCATCGCTGTGGAGGTGGCTGAGGACAGCGCCTATGCCATAGGGTGAGGCGTCGCAAGCGACGCAGAGGGGCATTTTTTCTTTGTAATGGGTGACAGTAGATTTACTTGAAAGGAGTTGTTTCAATTTGTTAAAACTGTTGTCGTGGGCTTGTGACCAAAGCCACTGGGCTCCTTTGTCTAGTAGCCTGTGGAGAGGCTCTGCTATGGAAGCTTTGTGGGGAAGGAAGGCATGATAAAAGTTTATGAGACCCAGAAAGGCTTGTAGTTCTGCCTTATTTTTGGGGGGTGGGGCTGCCCTGATGGCTTTGACTTTAGAATCCGTGGGGTGGATTCCGTTAGCATCAATTTTGTAACCCAATAATTCAGTAGAAGGGACCCCTATGGAGCACTTTTCTTTTTTTAATTTGAGGCCGGTGGTGCGGAATCTTTGAAGCACCTCTCGCAGCCTGTCAGCCAATATTTCCTCGGATTCCCCTGCGATGAGCACGTCATCGAAGTAAGGGCAGACCCCAGGGATTCCTTTAAGGGTTCGCTCCATGGTTTCCTGGAATATTCCAGGTGCCACTGCGATTCCGAACTGCCGGCGGTTCACCCTGAACGCTCCGCGGTGGGTGACTATGGTCTGGGCATTGGCCGTTTGCTCTGAGACTGGCAGCTGCAAAAATGCATGGGCTAAGTCTAGTTTGGCGAAAATAGTGCCTGCCTGAATGGAGGAGAGCACATCCCTGACAGCTGGGACTGGGTAGGCGTGGGGGTTCAAGGCACGATTAAGGGTGGCTTTATAGTCCGCGCAGAGGTGGACCTCCCCATTAGGCTTGACAGGGGTGACTATGGGGGTTTCCCAAGTGCCCCCTTCCGTGGGTTCTATGACTCCCAGCCCAATTAGCCTGTCGAGCTCTGCTTCTATTTTTGCTTTGAGAGCGAAAGGGACTCTTCTTGCCTTAATCCTGATAGGCAGGACCTCTGGGTTTAGTTTTAGATCTATGGGGGGGCCATTGAATTTCCCCAGTGATCCGTCAAAGACGTCTGCGTATTGTTGGCAGACGGCTTGTAATTGGTGAGGCTGAGAGTGGTTCACGCCCATAATTTTTATCCCCAGGGGTTCGAACCAGTCAAGGCCAATGAGGCTGGCTCGTTTGCCTGCTGCGATTTGGGCTGTTAGTTCTCCCTGGAATTGCTGGCAGTTAATGGAGAGCCTAGTTTCCCCTTTTAATTTGATAGGGGCACCCTGGAAATCGGCTAGAAGAATTTTCGAGGGGGTGATAGGGAACCGGCGTCTGCACAGACGCGCAATTCCTTGTAGAGTGTCCCAGGACAGAATGGAGACTGAGGACCCAGAGTCCACCTCCATCTCGCAGGGGATTCCCTGTATCCGGACCTGAATTTTAATTTTGGGGCGGATATAGCTGGTGGTTAAGGGCCCCTGGTCCGTGCTAGTGGTCATGACAGATGACCATAGGGTCACCCCTGGCAATTTGGGGGGGGGGAATATTACCTTCCGGGGTGGCCTCCAGGTCGTGAAGGGTCTCGCGGCCAGTGCTGCGGCAGGCGGAGCGAATGTGGCCGGTTTTGCCGCAGCCATGGCACTTGGCATTGCGAAATTTACATGATGCCCTGGCATGGTTGCCGCTGCAGCTGGCGCACTTGGAGCGGATGGTGGTTTCCTTGGAGCCTCCGGCCGGCCGATCTGGTCTTTTGTCACCCTCACGGTGAGCTTGGGGGTTGGCTGGTCTCGGACAGATGGCGTCCACTTCGGTCTTCTGCTCAGCTGTTCTCGGGTCGGAATTTCTAGGGCAGCCGTGGTGGACCAACCCTGTGAAAGGATTTCCCGCCGGCAGCGCGTCTTCCCGATGGCTATCTTCGTACGCCATGATTTAAATCATTAACTCGGCCAGGTCCATCGTCGGCTTAGTGACGAGTTTCTTCTGAAGCTTCAGGTTCCTCAGACCGACGATGACCTGGTCCCTTATGCGGTCCTCGAGGTCCGGGAAACGGCAGTGTTGGGCCGCTTGTCGGACCGTCGCTATGAACGCTTTGGCCGGCTCACCTGGTCGTTGGTACTGGCGGGCAAAATTCAGGCGCCAGTACAACTCGGACCGTCTCGGCGAGAAGTGTCGATTGAGGCGGTCGACTAGCTCGGCGTATGGCACAGTGGCCACCGGAACGGGGTCGCAGAGCCCTACGGTGACATCATAGACCGCCGGGCCGCTGAGGCAGAGGAGCGCCGCGGCTTTGGGGCGATCCTCGACGATGTTGACGAGGAGGTACCCCTCCACTTGCCCGAGATGTGATTCCCAGCCCTCGGGCTGGGAGACATCGAATTCTCGGACATGCCCAAGATTGGCCATACTGTCTCGTCCGCGGGTCTGCTTAGGGTGGTGTAGGTGGAGGGCTCCCCCGGACCAGCAAGTGACTTCAGCGGTGTCAGCTGGTGGGACGGCTTCCCTCCTTCACTTGTGGCTTCAGCTAGTGACTTCAGCTAACAAGCAGACCCGCATCCCATCCTCGTTGCCAGGTGGAGTGTCTTGAGGGACGACAAGAGACAGTAGGTAAAGGTAAAGGTAAAGGTTCCCCCGCACATGCGTGCTAGTCGTTTCCGACTCTAGGGGCCGGTGCTCATCTCCGTTTCATAGCCGAAGAGCCAGCGTTTGTCCGAGGACGTCTCCGTGGTCATGTGGCTGGCATGACTAGACGCCAAAGGCGCACGGAACGCTGTTACCTTCCCACCGTAATGGTCCCTATTTTTCTACTTGCATTTTTTACGTGCTTTCGAACTGCTAGGTGGGCAGAAGCTGGGACGAGTAACAGGCGCTCACTCTGTTACGCGGCACTCGGGATTCGACCCGCCAAACTGCCGACCTTCTGATCGACAAGCTCAGCATCCTAACCCACTGAGCCACCGCGTCCCTCTAAGAGACAGTAGGCACGGTCCAAAAAGAACTTGTTTATTGGGCAGAGGTCCCGGGCGAGGCACCGCCGGGAATCCCCCGTATTTATAGTAAACAGGAACATCAACAACTTTGTTTAGAACCAATAAACAGGCGGGGTTCTCCCGCCTAACAACAACATCCAATAAGGAGGAGACTGGCTAAGGTAGGCGCGGCTGACAGCGGCTTGTTGCCGGGGCCAGCTGGCAGCTTTGACAGCTCCGGCTGGACTGCGCATGCGCGGTTAGCTTAGTTTGACAGCTGTCAGTGTACTGCGCATGCGCGGTAGTTTGACAGCTGTCAGAATCGGCCGGTTTGACAGCTGTCAGTGTACTGCGCATGCACGGCAGTTTGACAGCTGTCAGAATCGTCCGCTTGCCGCGTCTGTGGGGGGGGAATGCCGCGGCAGCCTTTTGACGGCTGTCAATGGCTGCCGGGGATTCCTTATAGTTGTGAGGGGAGTGTGTGTGTCTGAGTATATAACACTTGAGGTAGTAGCAGAAAGTTAATCTCATACAATATGCAACAGCAGTGCATATTGTAATACAAGTGCTCAATCCATTGTGTTAGATCCCCTTGAATTCATTCTGACAGAATGCAAAGAGCTTTTCCTTTGATTCTAAACCTCATTCTAAGCTAGTGTTCATATCTATGGAGCACTGACATGGAGGATGGAGTAAGATTCAGTTGATGGTCAGACCATCACAGCCTCCTTGATAAACAAAATTAATGCAGACACAACAGAATGGATATCATCATCATCATCATCATCATCATCATCATCAATGGGATAGTCATGAATAAGACTATTCTCAAAATTAGAACAGTTTAGAAGGCAATCTTTGATAGCCTGCATCTAGATCTGAGATAGGAACTCAGCTCTGTCTCCTCGTTCAGAAGGACCATTATTTCTCTCAACATCCTATGTTCTTGTTGGTCTTGCTTATTTTTTTTCCAACTGAACTTTATGAACTTTGTTCCTGTTGATGGAATGGAATCTTGCTTCTATGTAACCAAGAACTGCAAATAATAGTATCATGGTGTGGTAAGAAATGCAGGCATGTCAGATAAATACGCTTACTAGGATTCTGTGACGCTTCTGTGTTGACACTCTTGAAACTTCAAACTGAATTTTCAAATTGAATTGATAAATCAAGTCAAGTACCTTTGAATCTCATTAAAGTTATCTATATGCACACATTTTATTGAATCAAAGGGGATTGAAACATCAAATTTAAACGAGTCTCCTTTTAAATCAGATCACAAATCTGAATGAGATCCTGGCTGATTCCCCCCCCCCCATTCCCAGTGAACTCTATCTGTTAAGACAATATTTTGAGGAACAACAGAATATGTCCTTCAGCTTGGAGAAAGGACATGCTAACACTCTCCAAGTCTTAGAAAGTAACTGGTTTACTGATGCTACAAAACCTTAAGTTACAAGAGGCTCCTCATTTTCTCACAGTAGTTGAAATAACATGCTCTATCTCTAACTTTCCTTGTTCAGCAGAGGGTTGAGTCTGATGGACTACAAAGCTTCCCCTTTCTTGATGAACCTCTGACTTCCTGAGCTGCTGAATCTTTTCCCAGGATAGAGGAGTGGTGGCAATACTTTTGTCCTCTGGAACACATTTCCAAATAATGAAGCAAGAGAAAAAAAACACCACCCTTACTCATGCTCACTATTAATTTATTGGATTCACAACCCATAAATGAAGAAGTAGCTATCATGCGTGCTTGCGGGCCCTGTAGGCATGCAAAGGTACCTCCACCCTCTCCCCATCCTGGGCCGCCAATCCAGAGTCAGTTGCTTCTTGCTTTCATTATCAAATTAGCCCGACATTCTCAGTCAGACACTGGTGATAGCTAAACTTAAGATGTGGGGACAGCATTTTTGCTAAAGAAGACCCTTTCCTTAAATATTGCATAGGTGTACAAAGTTGCAAGAGGATAGTCTTGTTTTTTGTTTTATTAGTTCTATTTTAGCAGCCCATGTTTACCTCTCTCTCTCTCTCTCTCTCTCTCTCTCTCTCTCTCTCTCTCTCTCTCTCTCTCTCTCTCAGGGCTATTTTTTATATCTCTTTCATGTGATGTGGTATTAGTCATCTACTGCTCCCACACAGCATGGGACAAACCCAGTAATTAACTTTGTTGGAAAGAGAAAAAAAAGCTATAAAATAACTGACTTCATGGAAAGTCAGTATTTCCATTACTTTACTTTGGCACCCAAATTTCAGGCCAGGATGCTATTATAGATATAAATACTGTATAGAAGCATAATGTAAATAAATTTGTACAAACTAAACTGTAGAGAATACATAGACAGTAGATAATCAGAAGTCCAATCAATTCAACTCCTAGAAGTTGAAATCCATAAGTCTTAAAGTTATCAAGTTTGAAGACTCCTGATTTACAAGATGGTCAAGTGGCCCAGAAACTGACAGATGGAATAGCTAGCCCACATATCAGAAAACTAACTAAAGATCACCCAAGACTTGTTCATGTAGTTTTACACACATTTTGGAATCTGACCTAAAATTGTAAACATTTTATAAGGAAATAAGTTTCTCCCTTCTGAGTTTCTAAAAGCTTCTCACTGGAAATGGAGAATAAAATAATATGGGCAAGGGAAGGACTGAATCCAAGCAGCAGAGCTTTGAGAATTTCCTCTAGATTTAAGTCAAAGGCATTCTTAGTTATTCCAGGGTCTCAGATAGTTAAGGAGATACATTCTGGAGAGCCTCTAAGTGGCCTCTGTAAGCTTTCCTGAAGCCGGTGTTTTCAAGATGCATTTAGAATCCAATTCTCCATAGTCATGCTGGAAAGAACTGTGAGTTGTGGTTCTTAGACAGTTAGAAGATACCCGTTTGGGGGCAGCTTAAGTAGGCCACAATGGTTCAGAACCCATATAAGGCAGCAAGCATCAGTTCATGTTTTAAAGTACTTTGGGATTAACACATAATCCCAAAGTACTTTAAATAGGAACCCATGAAGCTGTTTTATATGGATTATTTAAAGTTCTTTGGGATTAGAACATAATACTGTACATATTAGGCAAGATTTGCCCACAATTGTATTATCTGGTTTCCTAGAAGATCTGCATGAAGCAATGTCAGAGTCAATCACCTGGACAGCTGAATTGAACATCCAGTTATGAGGCTACTGCTGTACCCCCATAGAAGTTTTGTGTGTAATTATGTGGAATATAATATATAAATTTATTAGCAATTTGAATAATTTACATATATATATGTATATATGTTTGGGGCCTAGCAAGGTAATCTAAATAGTTAACAAGCTTTTAACACATATCTCCCTTGCTTCTCAGCTAACAAAGTGAGATAGAGCTTGTGGCCTAGAGGTTAAAACAACTGCCTAATGTGCAATCAGCCCAGGTTCGAATCCCAGAAGGGTATGGCTGACTGATGAAAACTAATAAGTTTGAAATGCATATCAGTCTCCCTTAATTCTTTGTTAGCAATTTAAAATTTACACATATATGAGCTGTCACCGGTGTGACTTCTGCCTGTCGATGGCCTTCAGGTTAGGCCGACACAGGAAATAAAGATTTGTCCCATGTTTGGGGCCTAGCAAGGTAATCTAAAAATAGTTAACAAGTATTTGACATATATCTCCCCTTGCTTCTCAGCTAACAAAGCGAGAGAGAGCCTGTGGCTTAGAGGTGAAAACAACTGCCTAATGTGCAATCAGCCCAGGTTCGAATCTCAGAAGGGTATGGCTGACTGATGAAAACTAATAAGTTTGAAGTCTCCCTTAATTCTTTGTTAGCAATTTCTCTTCTGTCGTGTTCTCATAATATGCTAAATAACAATTAGCACATAATGTGCACCCAGAAGTTCCAAATTTAATACAGGCAGCATTAGATTAGGTAAGCCAATCATTTGATTGGAAAGCAATGCCATGTGATCCTCCCATCACTCAAAACAAAATGGCCAATACTTAAAAGTTAGATGAGTTATTTTGGCAAAGATATCTCACAAGCTCTTTTTTCTTATTTTTAGTTTTTTTGCCCCTCTTTTTCACCCAGAGGCAACACAAGAAACAATGGATGGAAACTAATCAAGGAAAGAAGCAACCTAGAACTAAGGAGAAATTTCCTAACAGTGAGGATAGTTAACCAGTGGACCAGCTTGTCTCCAGAAATTGTGAGTGCTCCATCTCTGGAGGTCTGTGGAGATTATCAGTCTTCTAGATTGTCCCAAAGGTGCAAAGATTGTCAAAAGGCAAGTGGACTTACTTTGTGTTTCCTTGAAGACATTTCACTTCTCATCCAAGAAGCTTTTTCAGTTCTGACTGAAAAACTGAAGTAGCTTCTTGGATGAAAAGTGAAACATCTTCAAGGAAAAACAAGAAAGTCCAGTTGCCTTTTGAAAAAGCTCCATCACTGGAGGTTTCCAAGAAGAAATTGGACAGTCATGTGTATGGAATGATATAGGATCCTGCTTGAGCAGGAGGTTGGAATAGAAGACCTCCAAGGTCCCTCCTAACCCTGGATGGAATTTCTTTCCATCCATGGGATATGAAAATTCATCATCAAATTAAATAAATTAAGCACTTGCTGCTTACTTCCAGCACCCCAAATAAATTATATCATTTGGCCTTGAAGGAGGTCCAGCAATGGTTTTTCACATCACACACAAGAGTCAGAGAAAGCTGCGTTTGGTATCTTTTCTAACAAACTTCACCACTGTGAAATGTCTTTGCTCTTCACTTCTTTTTGTTTACAGATATCTATGTGGGTTTTTTTCTCCACTCGGCATATCTAGATTTTACTCACCCTGGCAAATAATGGAAGGAGCAGAGAGGAAAGAATAATGGAGGGGAAATGGAATTTGGTAGGAGAGGGAGCCAAGTTAGGTCCCTTTTTGTTATATACTTAGTGTTATCTGTTAACCTGACAGCTCAGCTGGGCATCAGCTGTGTACACACGGCAACAACAGGTGGTGTCTAACTCCGATTCTATTGGTCAGGCCGTTCTGGTGGGAACTTTCAAGGGAGTGGATTGGCTGCTGGCTTGCCGGCAACAGTATTTAAAGGTGCTGAGCTGTGGAGAGTCTCTGTCTGTTCCAACCACAAATAAAGCTGAGTTGCTGACCCGCTGTCCTGTCATCTGTTCCTGATCAGTCTAACTACGCAACATAACAGTGGCGATGAGGATGGGATGCTGCTTTTAGAGTTGAAGCACTAGCTGAGTCACTAGAGCTGAAGCGCGAGTGAACTGCGGGAAAGGAGGGGAAGAGAAAATTCTCCTGACAAATTCCTTCCCGTCAAAAGCAGTAACCGTACCAGAACAGAATGACCCAAATCGGACACATCCGCGAGTTTGATGTCCGCTACCTGGGACACTGGGAGTCACACCTGGGACAAGTCGAGGGGTATCTCCTAGTGAATCAAATCACAGAAGATAAGTTGAAGGCAGCGGCGTTGCTCTGCATCAGTGGGCCAGCCATGTACGATGTGGCTGTCGGGCTATGCATCCCAGATCCTGTCACAGCACTACCCTACGCTGACCTCGTCAGCAAATTGAGTCAGCATTTCATGCCGAAGAAATCCTAAATTTATTGGTGACTTAAATTTATCCAGAGGAACCAGCTCCCCGGGGAATCGGCAATGGATTTCATAGCCGCTGTTTGACAAGCCGCCCGAATGTGCAGATTCCCCGACCTGGAAGATCGGATTCGGGACAGAATCGTGTTCAGCCTGAGTGACAATCACCTCCAACAAAAAATAATTGTGAAACCAACCCTGAGCCTGTCAGAAGTCATCAACGAAATAATGGCTCAAGAGGTGATTAATGAAAAGAACGCACTCCGACACAGTAATAATCCGAGTGGCTCCATGCATCAGGAGAATGTTGTGGACAGCGGAGAGGGAGAACCAGCCAACAAGGCAGAGATCGATGCAATTCTCCAGAGGCTGGAGAAATTCAAGAACCATCGTGACCACGTCCCGACGCAGAAGAAACTGGTAGGGGCCAACAAAAACCCGAGAGTCCCGAGCTGCAATCCAAGTGGAAACAGCCAAAATAGTGCCAGCTGTGGGGGCAACCACCCCAGAGCATCCTGCCGGTTCTGCAGTGCCAGATGCCATGCATGTGGTAAAACCGGCCACATCCAAACCGTATGCCGAGCCCGAAACCGTAACAACTTAAACAAAATTGACGAGCAGCCTGCAGGTACCAGTAACCCCCTTGAGCCCCCAAGGACCCGGGCACCCTCAGTCATAGAAAATTTGGAAGTGGTATGCCAGTCAGAAATACACCCCCTGCTCAAACCAAAAATCCAAATTACAGTCAGTGTGGAAGGAATCCCTTGCCAAATAGAAGTGGATTCTGGATCACCTGTTTCCTTAATCTCATTTGAGACCTATTTGTTAATTTGCAGTAAGAGCAGGTGGCGGATTTGCATAAAACCAACCAAAATTAGACTAACAGACTTCCAACGTTCCCCGATAAAATTAAGGGGACAGGCCACTGTGTTAGTCAAGTATAAGGGATTCCAGGGTCAGCTAGAAGTACTGATCACCAAGGGGGAAAGGACTAATTTAGTAGGCCTAGATTGGTTCGAAGCCCTGAGCATATGGCTGGGGGAAGTAAACAGCGTCCAACCGAGTAGCCTAGAATCCGTCTGTAGTGAATTCACAGATGTGTTCAGGGGGGGTTGGGAAAATACATGGGGCCCCCGATAAAATTAAGACTAAATCCCGAAGTCCTGCCCATTAGGATTAAAGCCAGGAGGGTCCCGTTCGCTTTAAAAGAAAAAATTGAAAGCGAACTAGATAAATTAGTTAGTCAGGGAATTCTGGAACCCGTAGAAGGGGGGGAATGGGAAACTCCCATTGTCACCCCCCTCAAACCAAACAGTAAAATAAGAATTTGTGCAGATTATAAAGCTTCGGTAAACCGGGCCTTGAATCCGCATGCTTACCCGGTCCCCTCGGTAACCGCATGCTTACCCGGTCCCCTCGGTAAAACACGTCCTCACAGCAATACAGTCCGACGCCATCTTTGCAAAGCTCGATTTGGCGCAGGCGTACCAGCAAATTCCGGTTACCCGCGAAACAGCTGAAATTCAAACTATTGTCACACACAAGGGAGCCTTTCGAGTGAATCGTTTACAATTTGGAATTGCTGTAGCTCCTGGAATATTCCAGGAGATAATGGAAAAGACACTCAAAGGCATCCCTGGAGTGTGCCCATACTTCGATGACGTGCTGATTGCTGGTGAATCGGAGGCAGTGTTAGCTGACAGGTTGCTAGCAGTATTAAACAGATTCCGGACTGCCGGTTTAAAATTGCAGAAAGAAACGTTCTGTATTGGGGTAACCTCAACAGAGTTTTTAGGGTTCCGAATAGATGCACAGGGCATCCACCCCACTGACTCTAAGGTAAGAGCTATTAAGATGGCCCCAACCCCTAAGAACAGGGCAGAATTACAGGCATTCCTAGGATTAATTAATTTCTACCACTCATTTTTACCCCACAAGGCAACTATTGCAGAACCTTTGCATAGGTTGCTGCACAAAAACGCCCCTTGGAAGTGGTCCACAATGCACAACAATAGTTTCAAAAGCCTGAAGCAGTTGCTCTCTAGGAATTCAGCTATTACACATTTTATAGAAGGGAAACCTTTATGCCTAGCGCGTGATGCCTCACCTTATGGCGTGGGTGCGGTGATCAGTCATTTGGAAGATACAGGGGAGCAAAAGCCAATTGCTTTTTACTCCAGGACACTTACACAAGCAGAGAGGAACTATGCTCAGATTGATAAGGAGGCGTTAGCCCTCGTGGCAGGGGTTAAAAAGTTCCACGACTACCTGTATGGTAGAAAATTCACCATCTTTACTGATCACAAGCCCCTGTTGGGATTATTCACAACCAACAAAGCAAAACCACAAATCCTGTATTCCTGTCTGTATTCCTGTCTGCCTATTCATATAACTTGATATATAAACCTGGGAAAGAGATGGGCCACGCGGACGCGTTAAGCAGGCTACCCCTGTCAATTATTGAGCCAGATCCAGCCCCGGCCAGTAATGTCATTGCCATTCAGGAACTCCCTGACTGCCCCCTCCAAGCTAAAGATATAGCAAGCAGCATGGCTGTTGATAAAATCTTGAGCAGGGTATCAGCGTGGGTAGCCTCTGGGTGGCAAGCACAAAGCCCAGGGAAGGACCTCCAACCATACTTTGCCAGGAGAAATGAACTGTCTTCTCATAAAGGGTGTCTCTTATGGGGTACTAGGGTCATAGTCCCAGACAAACTAAGAATTAAAGTTCTGGAGGCATTGCATGAAGGGCACTCCAGTATTGTCAGGATGAAAGCCCTGGCCCGCAGCTATGTGTGGTGGCTGAGCCTCGACAAGGAAATAGAAGGACAGGTTGCAGGATGCTACCAGTGTCAGAAATCCTGACCTGAGCAGCCTCACTCCCCTGTGCATAAATGGGAACCAACATATGCACCATGGTCAAGAATCCACATTGACTATGCAGGCCCTTTCCAGGGTCACCTTCTCCTCATAGTGGTGGACAGTTATTCTAAATGGTTGGAGGTAGTTCCTGTGTCTAGCATGACCACATCCAAAATGGTGCAGGTGCTTAGGGGGCTCTTTGCAATGCATGGCCTGCCTGATGTCATTGTGTCAGACAACGGCCCACAATTTAAATCTGCTGATTTTCAGGCTTTCATCAGGGCCAACTTGATTAGGCACATCACATCTGCCCCTTTCCACCCGGAGACTAACGGCCTTGCTGAACAAATGGTAAGATCAACAAAAGACGCCCTGAAGCGAATTGTCATTGGGGACTGGCACCAAAGACTGGCACAATTCCTACTAAGCCAACATACCACTCCGTCCACAACCATCGGTAAAAGCCCGGCTGAACTTCGTTGGGGCCGATGCCTCATTACAAAATTGGACAGACTGCACCCTGACCGGGTGACGGCAGAAGGGGAGCAGCACAAGACAGTGAGGGAGCTGTCAGTGGGGGACCTTGTGTGGGCCAGAAATTATGCTGCGGGGGACTTCTGGGTACAAGGGGTGGTGATTGATAAAACAGGGCCAGTATCTTATATTATTGAGGGGGAAGGGGGCCGACAGGTTAGAAGACATTTAGATCAGTTGAGAAAACGGGCCCCAGAAATCCAACAAAGGGAAATGGCCATTGATAGTCAGTCAACATCATGCCCTGCGGCCACCCTGACACCAGAAAAACTCCCATATGTGTATATGCCAACAACGCAAAACAGGGAGAGGCCAGAGACCTTTTCTGCATGACTGAACCTGGGGAACCAGCTTAGGGACTCCAATCCCGGGAACGGGGATGGAGGGAAAGAACTCAGCCGGTCTCCAGACAGGGTGGAGCTGCCATTAAGATGTTCCAGCAGAACACGCAAACCCCCAGCGTATTTGAAAGACTTTGTAAGGTCATAGGTCACCAGCAGTGGCAAGACTGAGAGCCAAGTTTAGTGCAAAGTTGTATATTATTCTTGTTCTCTTTTTGGGGGGAAGGGGTGTTATATACTTAGTGTTATCTGTTAACCTGACAGCTCAGCTGGGCATCAGCTGTGTACACCCGGCAACAACAGGTGGCGTCTAACTCTGATTCTATTGGTCAGGCTGTTCTGGCGGGACCTTTCAAGGGAGTGGATTGGCCGCCTGCTTGCCGGCAACAGTATTTAAAGGCGCTGAGCTGTGGAGAGTCTCTGTCTGTTCCAACCACAAATAAAGCTGAGTTGCTGACCCGCTGTCCTGTCATCTGTTCCTGATTGGTCTAACTACGCAACACTTTTGAAATATGAAAATCCTCCATAGAGCTTGCAAGACTGAGCTAAATCATTTTAGATTTTTGTTCAGAACATTGCTGGGAATGTGGCAGGGAAAAAAAAGAAGCCTTTACATGCAGCCAGGTTTTTGAGACAAAAAATTCTCCTATTAAATTTTAAATGGGAAGTTACTGCTATGCTGGGCAATGTCTCCTTAAGATGCTTTGTGACCTTTGGAGAGATAAATATTGCAAGAAACCCAGCAGGACTAGCCAAAAATGGCAACCTTGTAGAGAGAGAGGTTTTCCCATTTCTTAAATTCTGATGTCAGGTCCTTCCCTGCTTTTTTAACTAGTTCAGAAGGAGGGTCCCTAAAACAGTGTCTGCAGGAGAAAAAAAAACAAGCAGACTTTTCAAACTCAATCAAAAGAAATGTGTAATCAGTTTTAGACATTCTAATGATGCCACACGCTTGGAATATTGCATCCAGTTCTGGTCCCCATGATACAAAAAAGATCCTGAGCCCCTAGAAAGGATGCAGAGAAGAGCAAGAAAGATAATTAAGAGTCTGGGGGCTAAATCATGTGATGAACATCTAAGGGAACTAGATATGTCTAGTCTAATGAAAAGAAGATTTAGGAGTGACATGATTAGAGTAGAGTGGAGTGGAGTGGAGTGGAGTGGAGTGGAATGGAGTGGAATGGAGTGGAATGGAATAGAATAGAATAGAATAGAATAGAATAGAATAGAATAGAATAGAATAGAATAGAATAGAATAGAATAGAATAGAATAGAATAGAATAGAATAGAATAGAATAGAACCTTGGAGGTCTTCTAGTCCAGCCCCCTGCTCGAGCAGGAGAACCTATACCATCTCAGACAAGTGACTGTCTAATCTCTTTTTAAAAACCTCCAGTGATGGAGCACCCATGATTTCTGAAGGCCAGCTGTTCCACTGGTTAATTGTCCTCACTGTCAGGAAGTTTCTCTTTAATTCCAGATTGCTTCTGTCTTTGATCAGTTTCCAACCATTGTTTCTTCTCCTGCCCTCTGGTGCTTTGGAAAATAACGTGACCCCCTCTGATAGCTGGGTCTATGAGGATGATAACTGTCTTCCGGTACTTGAGGGGCTGTCATCACTGGAGGTTTTAAATAACAGATTGGACAACCATTTGTCCAAAATGGTATAAGATTTGCTTGAGGAGGGGCTTGGACTAGAAGACTTCCAAGGTTCTTTCCGACCGTGTTATTCTATGTTCTAAGTCTTAGTTATAGATTTGACAGGTGTACTCTAGTTTAGTTGCAGTATTTGGGACTGAGAAAATATCCAGTATCTCATCCTTCTCACTCTTTCTAAGTCATAACTGTGTACCCAGATACAAGTGATAGGACAAAATAAACAAAAATCAACATGATAGATGAGAATGGCCAGCCACATCCATAACATTGGCAAAAAAGCTACATGGACATGTTGAAAAATCCCCACAAGATCTTTACTCTTATAGAGAACAAATAGTTTCACTTAATTTGAGACTCTTTTTTATGGCCAAGATGGCATTTATCAACTTTCAGAGGGATGAATGAAAATCACCCCATCACCAGGGTACCATCTGTTATCTTCTGCTAGGCCATTCTTTTCTTTCTTCTCAAATCCAGCTCTTGACAGCTGCCTGTCTCTTCTAGCTATGCTCCTGGGAAAACCCAGCATAGTGTAACAGTTAACCAAAACAAGCTTTCACTTTGATTTTTGCTTGAGGCCAAATCTGGTAACAATCTAAGGAGCTGTAGAAATCTTCTTCTGTTAAAATTTTTCATCTGTTTCCTCTCCAGAGGATTTAGGAATGATGGTGGAACTTAAGCAGCGATTAAAAAAGCCAACTCTTTCCTGACCGAGTGGACTATTGAAGTCTGTGGAGAAGCATTTAAGACATAATCGAGCTCAAAAGGGATTTGCTCACTGCTCCAACTTCAGGCTTTGTATCACCCACTCCTAAGCAAGAACAGAATTAGTGCCAGCAAGAGAAATTACCCGGATTTTTTTCTTTTCTAGAAAACCTCACACAATTTGATGAAATGGAACTTGATGTTGAAATTAGAAGAATAATGGTGAAATCCTCATGGGTGAGGTTTATTGTTCTTCCGTGTATTCAGTGACAAAATGGCCAGGAAGGACAGTCTGTTTCTCAGGGCTGGAAGGGACATTGGAGGTCTTCTAGTCCAACCCACTGCCCATGGCAGAAGACCTTATATCATCCTGGACAACTGGTTATCCAGTCTATTCTTGAATACCTCCAGTGATGGAGCACCCACAACTCCAGAAAGCTGATTAATTGTTCTCCCTGTCAGGAAATTTCTCCTTCATTCTAGATTGGATCTCTCTTTAGTGAGCTTCCACCCATTGTTATTTGTCCTACCCACAGGAGCTTTGGAGGCTAAGTCAATCCCACAATTCCCCTTACAGCCAGTTGCAGCATTCTTCCTTTCCCATGCTCCACTAAAACCAACAGTTTCAACAGCTCTTCCCTACCATAGGACTTTTTTTCAGAACCAGTGCAGTTGTCCCCTCTAAGAAGGAATGCTTTGTTCAACTGCTGGAGAAGTTCTCCTTCTCCTGGAGAAATCTGGAAGAATAGCTCACCCATTTGCTTTACTCACAATGTGGGTCAGGCCATTTTTGCCCTGCTTTCCCCTTTGCAATTAGGCATGTAAGCAGAGAGAACCTCTGCACAAGTTAAGAAGGAATGATTTGGAGAACACTCAAAAGCAGCATGTCAAGGTCAAGATTTGAACAAGCAGGTAAACAAGGAGCTTGGGAATAACTCTGTCATGTGGCTTAGTTCTTTCTTCTTTTGTCTTGGGCTGTTTTTTTGTCATTCTTTGCTTTTAAATGTTTTTAACAATTGCAAAATGCCGAGAGTTGCCGGGACTTGGGAAGCATATAAATTTAATTGTCATTATTATTGATAGCAACAGCAGCAACAACCTCTCCTATTACACTTGTAAGGAATGAAATGGAAAAAGTGGAAGGGGAAAGAATTACTTCTCTGTATGTACAGGTAGTCCTTGACTTACCACCACAATTGAGCCCAAAATTTCTGTGGCTCAGCTAGACAGTTGTTAAGTGAGTTTTACTCCATTTTATGATCTTTCTTCCTATAGTTCTTAAGTGAAATACTGCCATTCATTTAACATGGTTGTTAAATGAATCTGGCTTCCCCATTGACTTGTCAGAAGGTCGCAAAAGGTGATGATATGATCCCGGGACACTGAAACTGTCCCAAATGTGAACCAGTTGCCAAGCCAATTGGTCCAGATTTTGAGCTCATGACCATGTGAATGCTGCCATGGTCATAAGTGTGAAAAATGGTTATAAGTCACTTTTTTCAGTGACATTGTAACTTTGAATGGTCACTAAACTGTTGTAAATCCAGGGCTGCCTGTACGTATTCCAGTATTTGAGGGGCTGCCATAAAGAAGAGGGGGTCAACTTATTTTCCAGCACCAGAAGGCAAGACAAGAAGCAATGGATGGAAACTAACCAAGGAGAGAAACAACCTGGAATTAAGGAGAAATTTCTGAACAGTGAGGACAATTAACCAGGATAACAGTGAGGCCAATTCAGATATTCCATCTCTCTCCATGGGGGGTGAACTATTACCCCCCGTAGATAGGGCTCGCAACTTGGGAGTCCTCCTAGATTCACGGCTTACCTTGGAAGATCATATAGTGACTGTGACTAGGGGGGATTTCGCCCAGGTTCGCCTGGTGCGCCAGTTGCGGCCCTATCTAGGCCGGGATGACTTATGCACGGTCACTCACGCGCTCGTGACCTCTCGTCTGGACTACTGCAACACTCTCTACATGGGGCTGCCCTTGAGGACCACCCGGAAGCTCCAACTGGTACAGAATGCAGCCGCGAGAGTTGTGTTGGGAGTCTCCCGATACTCCCATGTTACACCTCTGCTCCGTGAGCTGCATTGGTTGCCAGTTGTCTTCCGGGTGAGATTCAAGGTACTAGTAATGGTGTTTAAAGCCCTACATGGCAGGGGTCCGGAGTACCTTAGGGAACACCTGCTGCCGGCATCAACTTCCCTTCGCCCTGTGCCTTCCCACAGAGAGGGCCTCCTCAGGGTGACACCGATCAGAGAATGTCGATTGGTGGCCCCCAGGGGGAGATCCTTCTCTGTGGGCACCCCGGAACTACAGAATCAGTTACCGGTAGAGCTCCAGATGGCGCCCGATCTTCGCTCCTTTCGCCGCGATCTAAAAACATTTTTATTCGAACAAGCCGGCCTGGCCTGATGGGGGATTGGTGGGGGTTTTTATTGCTGTTTTACTGGGGTTTTAATTGTATTGTATTGATTGTTTTTAGTGGGCATGTATTTAATCTTTTTTAATATTTGTAATTTTGCATTTTTATTCTTGCCCTGTTCACCGCCCTGAGTCCTTCGGGAGAAGGGCGGTATAGAAATATTAATAAACTAAACTAAACTAAACTTGCCTTCGGAAGTTGTGGGTGCTTCATCACTAGCAGATTTTAAGAAGGGACTGGACAGTCACTTGTCTGAAATGGTGTTAAGGTCTCCTGCTTGAGCAGGGGGTTGGAGTTGAAGACCTCCAAGGTCCCTTCCAGCTCTATTGTGATTGACATAGGTGTAGATATCCTTGTCATGCTAAATAACAGGGAAAGAGTATTGAGGAGGATTGACATCTTTGGAATATTGAAAACAAGGATCTATACAAAATGGCCAACCCTGAGGTCCTGGCCAGCCACAAACGTAAACAATGAAGTCTGCTTCCTGTTACCCTCCTACCCCCAGGATATAGGGGTAATGTGATAGCTGTCTTGCAGTACTTGAGGGGCTGTCAGAGAGAAGAGAAGTTGACCTATTCTCAAAAGGACCTGAGGGTAGGACAAGAAGTAATGTGTGGAAGGTCCTTAAAGGCAAATCCAATCTAGAACTAGGAGAATTTCCTGACTCTGTGAGTCAATAATCAGTGGAACCACTTGCCTCCAGAAGTTGTGTTGCTCCATTGTCGGAGGTTTTCAAGAAGAGATTGGACAATAATTTGACCAGGATGGTACAAGGTCTCCTGCCTTGTGCAAGAGGTTGGACTAGAAGACCTCGGAGGTCCTTTCCAGCCCAATGATTCTATGTTCTACCTGTTCTTGAAAATCAAATAGTTTTTTGCAGACCACTGGACTGCAGCCAAATTTCCATTTTTAGAATGACTACAAACACAAAATCTAGCTATACTACTAAAAGTCTTATTGTTTGTTTGTATATTCACACTTTCATTTTAGTCCAAAAGGTGCATTATACCAGAAGAATCTTTGAATCAAGGTACCTGAAATCTTAAATAATGCATTAAAAAGATACAGAACCAATTACTCCTGTGGAATTGAAATTTTTACAATGTTCAGACCAGTGTGGTATGCAAACCTGTGGATGTTGCACTGCAACTGTGTAACCTGATCATAATTTCTGATTCTCCCTGCCAGCTTCCCACAAGGAAAATCAATGGGCAAGCCACCGGGAAGTCAGAAGTTGCTCCTGTTCTCACAATTTATTCCCCCCTGCCATCCATGGTCATTCTGTTTATCTCTTTAGGTTAATAAATATTGACGTATTATTCAAATTTGTTTGCCACTACAATTATTTTTCTATTTAAGATATATATTATTCTTAGATGATAAGAGGCTGGAGGTTAAAACATAGGAAGAATTGGGTTTGTCTAGTGAAAAGAAGAACTAGGGCTGACACAATAGTTGTGTTCCAATATTTGAAGGACTGCCACAAAGATGGAGTCAACCTATTTTCCAAAGCACCAGAAGGCAAGACAAGAAACAATGGGTGGAAACTAATCAAGGAGAGAAGTAACCAAGAACTAAGGAGAAATTTCCTAACAGTGAGAACAATTAACCAGTGGAATGGCTTGCCTCCAGAAGTTGCAGATGATCAATCACTGGAGGATTTTTTTAAAAAAAGACTGGACAGCCATTTGACTGGAATTGCATGGAGGTTGGACTAGAAGACCTCCAAGGACCCTTTCAACTCTGTTTTTCTGTTCTGTTCTGTAAATGATCACATACCATGCAGCATTGGGGTAAAAAAAATATGACCAGCCTAAAATTTAATGTTCTTTCTGGTTACATCAGGCTGCCTTAGCTTTCTCTCAAAGGATAGCCCAATTGGTCATAGGGTAGTCTAACAATAATTTAAACTTGGGTGAACAGAAAGATCTTCAATCACCTTAAGTATCCATAGATACCACTTTGTCTAATCCTCCCCACCAAATAGGATTTATGAATGGGGTGGGTGCTTACTTTGAGTACCTGCAAAATGCTCTTGTAATTATTGAGATTTTCCATAGGAATGTTAATTCAATAGTTTTGCAAATGGGTCAGAGTGGGAAAACTCAAATCTATAGCAACACTGTTCCCTATAGCAGCTATTGAAACATGTGGCTGTTCTCTCTCCCGTACTTCTCTGTTGCTCTCAATTTTTCAAAGTGGTTTTTCTCCACAAAATACAGAGTTGCTGCTCGGTATTACTACCATTACTGCTACTACTACCATATTCTCATTTTTTAAAAACATTTTAGACTCCTCCCCCTTCCATCCACAGGATATGTAAATGATTTCAACTTAAACATCTCAAAAGTAGCTATAGGTAATAAATAAAAATTATGGGATTTTCCCCCAAGTACTACTTAATGAATTTTTAATGTTTCTTTCATTTTAATGCAATCAATCTCTTGATATCGCAACATTGGCAATGCATCAGCAACACAATTAGGGTACAGAAAGCTCAATGTAGTAACACAAATGAGGTTTACTTATTTCTATTTTTAAGATCAGAAAGTTTTTATCTTATATTTTATCTGAAAAGAGGCTTAACAGTGGAGGTTGGCAAATGACAACTATTTTAACAAAATAACAAGAGTTGGAAGGGGCCTTGGGGGTTTTCTAGTCCAAGCCCCTGCTCAGGTAGGAAACCCCATGCCACATCAAACAAAGACATTTTATTTTATGGAGATCTGGAAAGCAAGGCCATTTAGAACAATTAATCAGTGGAACAACCTGCCTCCAGAAGCTGTGAATGCTCCAACATTGGAGGTTTTTAAGAAGAGACTGGACAGCCATTTGTCCGAAATGGTATAGGCTTTCCTGCCTGAGCAGGGGGTTGGACTAGATGACCTCCAAGGTCCCTTCCAACTTTTTATTATTATTATTATTATTATTATTATTATTATTATTATTATTATTATTATTATTATTATTATTATTATTATTATTGGGTTTTAATCAAATAATAAAATTCAACCTCCTTCAATCTCAAAACAGCCGTTGAGAGTTTATTGTCACTTAACTGAACATTCAGTCTCATGAGAATCTACCTTGTAAATTTTCAGGATTTCATTCCTTGCAAGACTTTGGTTATTCTACCATGTTCTCAGGCTGTTTGAAATATCCTTTCAGTTTTGGGGGACTGGTGCTTTGCAATGATGTAATAACTGAAACTGACGAAGATGATGGTGCTATTTTTTGTTTCATGTATTGCCCTCACTTTGAAGCCTCTATGACTGATACACATCCATGACATCCTGAGATATCTCACAACCTTATGAAGCTTTGGACATTTAAAAAAAAGTTAATTTGGGATAATCCTTGGGTTAGGAAGGACGATGCAAAGGATTTAGGAAGAACATATTCAGGGATGTCCTAAGGATCAATAATTATCTTGCCTTTTAACAACTCATCTACTGCATGCATGCAAAATGGGTGGGGCTTTGTTTGGTCACACCCACTTTTTTTGACTTTATTGAACCCCCCAAAAAACAAACAAACAAACAAATAAATGTCACTGCTTTTAAACCTGTATGTGGTATAGAAAGAGGACGTTTTGTAGTTTATTTTGCTTGAGTGAAGGAGAATTTATTTTTCTTGTGGAGGAAGATGCTATTTAATTACCAATAAATGTAATATAAACTACATTTAAAGTAGTCCGGCTGAGATATTAACTGATTGTTATCCAAAACATCTTCTCAATGTCTTCAAATAAGGTGGAAAAAAACCCCTATCTCATGGTTCCAAGCTTGCCCGCTGAGTTAACTTTTCATCATGAAGATCATTCTGTTTCCCATAAACGTTTTCTTCACCCATGAAGGATAACCAATCTTTATTGGTCCCCCAGGAGTTCTATCTCTTCAGTTTAAGGGTTGTCCACTAGGTCTCCCAATCCAATCAGCCAATGAGCAGCCTTTGGCTTTCTGAGACATAGGCTAAGAATGGACAAAGCAGGAGGTTGCAAAAGTTGAGATTCAGCCAAGGGGAGGCTGATGAGGTCCTATAACTCTTCTTCTGAAGCTGTGTGCCTGCCTACTGAAAGAGTAGGTGAAGGAGCAAGGAGAAGACATGGTGAGAATGGTGTGCCTCTCTTTCTAACCCATCACTTGGTCATCTGAGGTAGCTGTGCTGACATGGGAATGAAACAATGGGGTGGGATGCTTGATCTTTCTGATTTGCTTATGCTTTGCCCTTCTGGACATAGGAGCCTTCTCAGATGAGAACATGTGGCCAGTCCAAGCTCAGATTCACCCACTGGACCTTCTACAAGACCCTCAGGTAGTGAATGCGGCCAGATGGCAATTGATGCAATGGACACCAAGCTATTCCATACTCAGTCATCCTTCCAATTGAATTTCCATACATGGCAACATGGAGGAAGACAGAGCCAAAGCTTTAATGCAGCACACACAATGTAGGTAAGGAGAGAAAAAGCAAAAAAAAAATGCTTCCAGCAATTGTAAGTACTACAAACAGCATGCACATCAATCAATACTTACATAAATGTCTGCACCATAAAATCCATCCTGGTAAACAACACTGGAAAGATGCACACACAAAGAAAAACATTCATATTAGTGCTTTTCCACATGCAGATGCTACCAACCCCTGAAACTATTGAGGTTAGTCATATCACAACAACAACAACAATGGAACAGGAAAGAAATAAACACAAACTGAAATGCAAACAAAGAATATATAAAGATATAGCTACATTATAGAATTTACACGAGGTGGGGCACCCTTTCCATGTCTCAAATCAACCTGAAAGTTCCTTGATTTTGTTTTTTTTCCAGAAGAAAGAAAACTGGTAGCATTAACATCTGGCCACTAATATACAGGTGTTTTATGCTGGGGGTACATCTTTCAATACACCAACCTAGGATTTTCACCATGGAATTTCAGATATCCCCACAGCACCTCAATTAACTTGGCCAAACTTCACATATTGTTGCAGATGCAAGTCCTATCCTGCTTTGCCATTCTAGCATAACACCTGTTCCATTTATAGGCAGACTAGCCCTCTTCACACATGGCAATGGAGCTGAGCCACAAGGCGAGTCTAATGGGGGTCCATCCCTAATTCAGCAGGAGAGCAAAACGTTCTTCACTAGTCTAGATGCCAGTCATGATGTTATCACTTGTGTTGGAGATCAGATGACTGGTTGTATGTACAGATAGTCCTCGACTTATGATCACAATTAAGCTGAAAATTTCTGTTGTTAAGCAAGACAGTGGTGAAGTTAATTTCTTGCCACAACTACTGAGTGAATCACTGCAGTTACCAAGTTATTAACAAGGTCATTAAGTGAATCTGGCTTCCCCATTGATTTTTGTTTGTCTGAAAGTAGCAAAACGGGATCACATGACCCAGGACACTGCAACCATCGCTTCAACGGTTGTGAAAAATGTGAAATACAAGTGTGGAAAATGTCACTTTTTTCAGTGCTGTTGTAACTTTTAAGACCACTAAATGAACTGTTGTAAATCAAGGACTAACTGTACTCTGTTCCATACCACTATGATATAAGAGGAGGGTGATACCACCATTTTCCATTGGCCTATCCAATTTTTGGCAAACCTTTTTATTTTTTACAAGGCAAAACACTTGTATACATCTTTGGGGAAATGATCAGCTCACCTCAGATCATTATGCATTGAGGGGAAGATCTAAATGAAAGGAGCTTATTGAATATATCTTCAGCTGGGAGAAGATAGTTTTTCAGCTATCTAGAATTCGTTTAAACCTGCATTTCAAGCTGTGTTCTAAGGAATACTGAATGTCTTGCATAACAGGAATTATTTGTCAAAAAAACAGTAGGGATAAAAACAACTTTTCAATATTTTTGTCCCAAAATATTCCCCTGAAATGCAAAGCGACAAAGGTGTCTTGGTAGCAATACAGCCAGTGGTGGGATTCAAATATGTGAACAACTGGTTCTCTGTGTGGATGCCACTTCCAGAAGTCCATTCGGGGCCCGGGCAACAAAAAATTAGCTACCGGTTCTGCCGAAGTGGTGCGAACCAGCTGAATCCCACCACTGAATACAGCATTTGTTCTAATAATCAGCATTGCCATCTATCCCAAATATTTGCAAGAAAGGGCTGCTTTGGATGAATCCTGGGGACTGTGTAATTACATTACATGATCTGAAAGCAATTAAATCTAAGTTTAATTCTCTCCTCAGCCACAAAATTGACAACACTTGTGCCAGTCATTCTCACTCATGCCAAATTACCTCAATGGGATGCTCTTGTGAGGAAAAACTATGTGGAAAAAATACCATAGGACAGGAGGAAAAAAATGAGCAAACTATTATGGGGAGAGTTTCAGAGAAGATACTTGATCCTGAAGAAGTGGAAAGCCTGAGAAAGAAATGCTAAATGAGCAAGAGAAAGAATCTCTGCCCTGGCTTTGTTGGGAAAAGAAGTGTAGAGAACTCCAAAACAAACCCATTTGAAAATCTTCAGCAAAAAAGAACCACTACTTTTCTTGACTGGTTGTTCCACTATCTCAAAGCTCTTGTTGTTGGGAAATTCCTTTAAATGCATGCATTATTTACTTATTAATTCAATTTCAAGAACCATCCTATCATCAAGAGCCTCAACATGGCCATGAAGAGGACTTCAGAAAAAACTTAAGGTTCATCCTGAATCTCTTTCCTTTTCATTTCAACCTGCTAGTTGTTATCTGGTGCTCTGTTCTGGTATCTTGAATTACACTCAACAAATTGGACCTTGGAGTCAATATAGAAGTACCCTAAGAATATAAAATTTTAAGTTCTCAGCCTACTTATTTTCTGGAGAGAAAAAAATGTAGAGCACAGGATATATTTGAGGGATTTACATGAGAGAATAAGATATAAACCCATCTTAACAAGACCGGGTCTTATATTAATTTTTGCTCCAAAAGAAGCATTAGGTCTTATTTTTCAGTTAGGTCTTATATTGGGGAAAATACAGTACTAAATGCATCTGTCTGGCTGATGATCTTAACTGTGGTTTATTTTGGGGGGTAGGGGTTATATTACGAACATCCTGAAAAATCATGCTAGGGCTAGGGTTAGGTCTTATTATTGGGAAAATATAGTAGTTATATTTTTAAAAACACAAGAGTTTTAGGAACTTGGTTCTCTCTGTGTGAAAAATTGTTTTCCAAAACCTGCCTGTGTAGAAAAGTTGTACAGAATAAAGAAGAATTCTTTTTTATTATTCCCAGAAAATTTGACAGAGTGAAATAATGTACATTTGTCTGAAAAACTGATAGATCACTATCTCTCTTTCTACTATAGTCCAGGATTAATGACAAGCCATAAAAAGTTGTTCTCAGTTGAGACCAAAAGCATCTTCTGATCTTGATTTTATGTATGTGAAAGAAAAAAAATGTAACAGGAAAAAATAAATGATGGAATGTAATTCTGAAAGCAACATAGTGTATAGTGTGTCATTATATTTTGCAACTGTTCTCAACATTCTATCAAACAGTGCTTTTTTCCACTTTAATAATTGTACATCTGTTCTCCATTTGTTAAAATGGCTTTCTTCTGTCTCAAGATGAGTATCCTACTTGGGGAAAAATGAAGTTTTAAGAACTTATTATCGGGAAGATTTAACACACACATCCTCCTCCAAATCGGTCACAATTAAAATCAGAATCACCTCTCTACAGTTGCTGTCAAGTGCCAGGGAAATCAGAAAATCCAGACAGTTCAGATGAGTATCAAGGTTTATTGTATGCTAAAGCTCTCTGAACAAGAATCTGAACCACTAACAGTCAAAGCAAATTGGCAGTAGATAAGGAATTCACAGTGGGCTGGACTTAGATCTCATGTGGGCACAAAGGGACTCAAGACTGATGATGTGTTTGACTTTCCCTCAGGCTCAGCCTGGTCATCTCCTTCAGCTGCTTAGCAAATGTTCAAAGTTATGATAGATCTCCTCAGGAATACTTATGATCCAGTTCTAAAGATTTGATAGCTGCCCCCACCCCCACCCTACCACAATCATGTAACCACATGTTGGCATTTACTTCTAGTTTTCAGCAAAGCTGGCCCCGCCGTAAACAAGGTTTTCACCTTGCAATCTTAGTGTTTGCTTTACGACCTTGGCATTCACTTAACAACTGCTGCAATAAAGGCCGTAAGATCAATCAGGTCACATGGGTGATCTACTTTATGACAGTCACAACTTACGATTGTGATGGGAAGCCTCTATTATGGTTGTATGTCAAGGACTACCTGAAGTCCTTGTAAACAGAAGTAGAAAAAGTATGGACAGCCATAATGAGGATAAAGTCAGAATAAAAATTTCAATTTCAATTTGGGAGGATTTCTGTCCATTGTTTTCTAAGCTCAGCTGAACCCTAATAAAATGGGAAGAGAGTAAAATAAGTATGTACTCTCACATTTACTTGGTTTGTGATTTTTAGATTAACAAATAAAGCCAAGTCAAAATTCCGTCTACCTAGGGATAATATGGAAGTAGCTTATTGTCTGAGACTGCCTACTGATATATTTTGCTGCAGTCTTCCAGACAGAATGAAAAATATCAACTTCAGGTTCAAATGGGGTTTTTCTAAGCTTTCAAATGGAGTCTCCCTTGTATTTTATTGTTTTTTCTGATAATTATAGAGTGTGAAGTTTTTCCAATTAGTCCAGTGGTGGGATTCAGCCAGTTCACACCAGTTCAGCAGAACTGGTAGCTAATTTTTTGTTGCCCAGGCCCAGAATGGACTTCTGGAAGTGACACCCACACAGAGAACCGGTTGTTGACATATTTGAATCCCACCACTGAATTAGATTCACAGTCTTTTTACAATAGTGGGATCCTTCCTTGCCCCTTAAATCACTTGACTAGGTCTGGATGGAGTCTGGGAGTCCAATCTACCTTCAGCAGTGGAAGATCAGTGATTTGGCCAGCCATTTCAGCTGATTGTTTTAACAAAGGCATTCTTCTTTTTCTTTTTCAAATTCAAGAGAGAAAAAAGGGGGGGAGAGGAAGGACTGTCCCAATTGATCTGCTGCACTATTACTACCATGGCTTCTTAGACACTTTGCAAATAAGTGAAAGTAACGTCTCTCCAGACTTATGCTTCTGTTTCAAGAAAGCTAGAGACCTCAGTTCTCTATATCTTGCCCTGCTATATATGCTTCAAGAAATGGAAAGAAGACCAAAAAAAATCTAAGAGGAATGGGCTAATTTTTCTATGGTTGGACTGGATTGAATTCAGCGACATATAGAGCAGGTAGTCTCTAATGGTCCTATTGCAGGGCTCTCTCAACTTGACAACTTTAAGTCCTGTAGACTTCAACTCCCAGAATTCCCCAGCCAACATGGCCAACTGAGGAATTCTGGGTGCTGAAATCCACAAGTTTTAAAATTGCCAAATTTGGAGACCCCCTACCCTAGGGGGATTGCCTTCTCCTTAATCTCCTAGTTGAGTGAATAAACAATATTTTCTTGTATGGGAGAAATAAATGTGTGGCATTTTAAGAGACAATAAGTGCAAAATCTAGCCTTTCCCCCACAATAATTTATATGTTTGGCTGGGCAGTTCTCCACAAGCATTACATTCTTTGCTACAAACTTAGAGCAAATACCAGCTTTTTATGTAGTCATCATTTTGCTGTTAACTGTAATAATACATTAAATCCTTCTGGGTTACAAGTCAAATTTTCACTTTAAAAATAGATTTAAAATATGATTCCACCTCCTCAAGAACCAGATGTTTGCCATCTCCCTCCAACCCAGCTCTGCTCCCATGCGTTTCCTCTCCCTGGCGTTCCTTCTCAAGGGGAATTTGCATAACAACATGGGACACACAAAATGCTTGAAAGCCACCAACCATGACAGGGCAAATTACTATCATTTGTCAACCCCCGTGTGCAAGGTGATCCACTTCAGGCGACTGAGATTGGCTCCACGCTGTGCGAGGTTGGTGTGGTGAGACAAAATGGTTGCGCCTGGCATTCACAAATGCTCGATTGCCTTTTTTTTTTGGCCTCCTCCCTGTAGGGAAGTAGTAGAAGATGGAAACTGCAGAGCGACAGGCTGAAGAAGCCCAGGGCGACTACAACTTACCCGCCGTAAGCTGGAATTGGAGGTGGGGGTGCTGCGGCACGAAATGTGTTGTAGACGGTGCGACCTCTGCCTCGAAGGTGGGCCCCTCGGTATGCAGCAGCTGCAGTTGCAGCTGGATACGGGAACCCCGGCACTAAACAAAGACAAAAATGCAACAGGTGTCAATACTCTTTCCTTCTGTTTCTGAAAGGGAGAAGAGGCTGGATCATTCAGCATTCAACAGGGCCAAGGCTTAGCCCTTGTGAATACTAGTAGGTTTTACTCAATGAAGTCTGCTTCCTCAAATTTGTCATATTCTCAAATTGACAACAGAGGACAAGGATAGGGTATTGTGTGTTATACAGGAAAGAAAAGGCTTGGTTTTAAACCCAGCACAAAGCCATTTCTGGGTTCTAAAAGATTGAATCTTGGCAACTGGATCAAATTTTGGTCCAGTTGCCGTGATTCAACCTTTTTGGACTGGATGACTGAGTCTTCATTGACTTGTTTCTGGATTCAGATAGATCTTTTGGTAGAAGTTGAAGATGGGCTGCTTTGATTGGCCTGAGTTTGGGATGAAAAAAATCCAGATGGGATGAGTAGGATGTAACTGATACGTATCCTTTTCATTCAGGAAAGTAGTGTTTCTCAACTTTTGGCAACTTTGAAATGTGTGGGCCTTAACTTCCCATGGTTTTCTGGGTGAGAGGAAAAAGGGAGGGTTTGTGTTTATTTAATCGCATGTTATTATATGGTGGATTTTTTAAATGTTGTAAGCCACCTGAAGTCACCCTAATGTGAGTTGGATGGCTAAATACATTTAATAAACAAAGAAACAAACAAAGGCACTTATATTATTGAAAGCAAGTCTTAGCAGATTACTTTTACCTGAATGTCACTGTACTACATCTGAATCTATTAATACTAACCGTAATCTTTACATGTGGATCTCAGTGATATATTTACAGCTTTCTGCTAGTAATTCTAATTTCACCATAGAATACAGGCTGAACGGTAAATGTTGGACAGTAAACTGAAATGAGGATTTGATGTAGTTCTTTCATTTGAAGGTATCCTTTAGTTCAGACATGTCAAACACAAGGCCCGGGGCCCAGATCCAGCCTGCGAAGTGGTTTCATGTGGCCCGCGAAGCCATCCTGGAAACAGTGAGGGAACGGCCCCCACTGCCTTGGCCCTGGCCCAGAGACCCTCCTTCTGCCAGAGACCCTCAGATCTGTCCCACTCCTGCCCAGGCCCCCATAGGCACCCTTGATGCCAACGATGTAGAGCTGGCCACGCCCTCCCAGTAGGCCATATGCACTCCAGCCACGCCATACCCACCCGGCCCCCTGAGGGCAACTGCAGTGCTGATGTGGCCCTCAATGAAATTGAGTTTGACACCCCTGCTTTAGTTGAAGAGCCGTCTAGTTCATATTTGGTTTAAAGAGGCTGAGGAAATGAATAGAACAGGAGTGAGTTTTCTACTCAGCTGGCTTGTCTGAAACTAATTATACAGACCCACATGAATCTGGGAACTTCTGAAAAGTGATTTATTACAGCAGACTTAAGAAACCATTAAGAAAGAATTCCAAGAACTGCTGATATCAATTGCAGTTTGGTTTGTAACAATCAATATTCATACTCTTTGCCTCATTTTCTCCTTTCCATTCTACATAAAAGGCTAGAGATCTCTTAGGAACAGCTCAAGAGCCATTTCTCACCTTGAAAAGGAATCTAGCAACCATTTCTAAAACAATCAATAGGTGCAGACCACCCACATTCACCTAAGACAAACCTCCCCTTCTTTTTTGTTTGAAAGAAGCAGAAGAAAAAGCACCAGAGACTACTCTGCCTACAGATAGGTCTTTTTAGTTTAAAATATAATTCTCTTCAGAACTCACCTGTTGCTACCATAACATTCTTCTTCATAAATCTGACTAATCAAAGGCCTGAAAGATTTGTTCCTAGCATGAAAGTGCTTCTTAATCAGAAGAACAGTAGAGCTGTAACAAAAAAAATATCTGACGGTCTAAGAGATATTAGTTTCTATCTGCTCTTTGTTTTGGTGACGGACTGATCCAGCATCAGATTGTTAACTTTTCCTCATAAACATAACCTGATAAATGATAACGTGAAAACTTTCACAGGAAGGACCTAGAAACTTTTAAATGGGATTCAGACAGGGGCCAGGCAAGGAACAGAGACCCTGACCTCTCTTCCCACTGCAGTGAAATCTAAAATAATTCAACTTGATTTTTTTGTATAGAAAATAGAATCATAGGGCTGGAAGGGACCTTAGAGGTATTCTAGTCCAATCCTTTGCTTAAGACAGGAGACTTTATATGATCCTGGACATATAGCTGTCAAATTTATTTTTGAAAACTTCCAGTGATGGAGCACCCACAATTCCAGGAGGCAAAGCTGTTCCATTGATTTAATTGTTCTCACTGTCAGGAAATTTCTCCTTACTTCTAGGTTGGATCTTTCTTTGATAAGCTCCCATCTTACTTCTTTTCCTGCCTTCAGGTGCTTTGGAAAATAAGCCAATCCTCTCTTCTCTGGGCCAGCCCTTCATGTACTGGAAAACAGGTTCCACATCCACCCTATTCCTTCTTCAATAGGTTAGACATACCTAGCTCCCTCAACTGTTCATCAAATCATTTACTGTGGTGAGAGTGGCTTGAAGTTAGGCAATGTACAAATTAAATAATACTAAAAAATGAGAAGCAAAATACTGTATCTGTTTTGTCCCATGAACTTTCATGAATGATTTTTACTTTTACATCAAGGTGTAAAACTACCTCTGAGTCACCAGTTTGTCCAAATTGAAATCCTGTTATTAATTAGGAATTCATGCAAAAGTTCTGCAAAGTTTCTTTTTAATTGATTGGATTAGCTATATTTTCTGCAGAACAGGAAAGAAGAGTGTGGCAAAATTACAATGGAACCGACAGGTTCTGTCTAAAATTAAATTTAAGAAAAATACTGAGATTATTGTTCAAAGTACAAGGTGTACTCCAAAGAAAGCTTAAAAATTTAACAAGATATCTTGGAAAACCTTTTCATTTCTGCAGGATTGATTTATAATCCAATTAAACTTCATTTATTGAATGGTAGACCTTGGAGTCCTCTTCATGGATTACTGCCTTGTCGTGGCGAAGGGGCTTGCATAATTCAATGAAGCTATGAGCTATGCGGTGCAGGGCCACCCAAGACAGACAGGTCATAGCAGAGAGTTCTGACAAAATGTGATCCACTGGAGAAGGAAATGGCAAACCACTCCAGTATCTTTGCCATGAAAACCCTATGGACAGTACCAAAAGGCAAAACAATATGACGCTGGAAGATGAGCCCCTCAGGTCGGAAGGCGTCCAATATGCTACTGGGGAAGAGCAGAGGGCTAGTACTAGTAGTGCCAGAAAGAATGAAGTGACTGGGCCAAAGCCGAAAGGACGCTCAGCTGTGGATATGTCTGGTGGTGAAAGGAAAGTCCGATGCTGTAAAGATTCTTTCTCCATAGGAACCTGGAATGTAAGATCCATGAATCAAGGAAAGCTGGACGTGGTCAGACAAGAGATGACAAGACTAAACATCGACATCTTAGGTATCAGCGAACTAAAATGGACAGGAATGGGTGAATTTAATTCAGATGACCATCAGGTATACTACTGCGGGCAAGAATCCCTCAGAAGAAATGGAGTAGCCTTCATAGTCAATAAAAGAGTAGGAAAAGCAATACTGGGATACAATCCTCAAAATGACAGAATGATCTCAGTTCGAATCCAAGGCAAACCATTCAATATCACAATAGTCCAAGTCTATGCCCCAACCACCAGTGCTGAAGAGGATGAAATTGACCGGTTCTATGAAGCCCTACAGCACCTTATAGAACTAACAGCAAAAAAATGATGTCCTTATCATCATGGGAGATTGGAATGCTAAAGTAGGAAGCCAAAAGATAACTGGAATAACAGGCAAGTTTGGCCTTGGAGTACAAAATGAAGCAGGGCACAGGCTGATAGAATTTTGTCAAGAGAATATGATGGTCATAGCAAACACTCTTTTCCAACAATCCAAGAGACGGCTCTACACATGGACATCACCAGACGGTCAACACAGAAATCAGATTGACTATATGCTCTGCAGCCAAAGATGGAGAAGCTCTATACAGTCAGTAAAAACAAGACCAGGAGCTGACTGTGGCTCAGACCATGAGCTTCTCGTTGCAAAGTTTAGGCTTAAATTAAAGAAAGTAGGGAAAAGTGCTAGGCCAGTCAGGTATGAATTAAATCATATCCCTGTTAGAGTGCCTGAAGAACTATGGACAGAGGTTCGCAACATTGTACAACAGGTAGCAACCAAAACCATCCCAAAGAAAAAGAAATGCCAGAAAGCAAAATGCCTGTCTGAGGAAGCTTTGCAAATAGCTGAGGAAAGGAGGGAAGCGAAAGGCAAGGGAGAAAAACATAGATATGCCCAATTAAATGCAGAATTCCAAAGAATAGCTAGAAGAGATAAGAATGCCTTCTTAAATGAACAATGCAAAGAAATAGAAGAAAACAATAGAATAGGGAGGACCAGAGATCTTTTCAAGAAAATTGGTGAGATGAAGGGAACGTTTCATGCAAAAATGGGCATGATAAAGGACCAAAATGGCAGGGACCTAACAGAGGCAGAAGAGATTAAGAAGAGGTGGCAAAATTACACAGAAGAACTATACAAGAATGAGCTTAATGTCCCTGATAATCACAATGAGTTGCTCACTGACCTCGAGCCAGACATCCTAGAATGTGAAGTGAAGTGGGCCTTAGAAAAGCTGAGCAACAACAAAGCTAGTGGAGGTGACAGTATTCCAGCTGAGCTATTCAAAATCTTAAAAGACGATGCAGTAAAAGTGCTACACTCAATTTGCCAGCAAATTTGGAAAACTCAACAGTGGCCACAGGATTGGAAAAGATCAGTTTACATTCCAATTCCAAAGAAAGGCAGTGCCAAAGAATGTTCAAACTATCGCACCATTGCACTCATTTCTCATGCTAGTAAAGTTATGCTTAAAATTCTACAAGCTAGACTCCAGCAGTATGTGGATCGAGAACTACCAGAAGTACAGGCAGGATTTTGAAGAGGCACAGGAACTAGAGATCAAATTGCTAACATACGCTGGATCATGGAGAAAGCTAGAGAGTTCCAGAAAAACATCTACTTCTGCTTCATTGACTATGCTAAAGCCTTTGATTGTGTGGATCATAACAAACTGTGGCATGTCCTTAAAGAGATGGGCATACCAGACCATCTTATTTGTCTCTTGAGAAACCTATATGCAGGCCAAGAAGCAACAGTGAAAACTGGACACGGAACCACTGATTGGTTCAAAATTGGGAAAGGAGTCCGGCAAGGCTGTATACTGTCGTCTTGCCTATTTAACTTATATGCAGAGCACATCATGAGAAAGGCAGGGCTAGATGAATCAAAAGTTGGAATTAAGATTGCTGGAAGAAACATCAACAACCTAAGATATGCAGATGATACCACTCTAATGGCAGAAAGTGAAGAGGAACTAAAGAGCCTCTTGTTGCGAGTGAAGAAGGAGAGAGCAAAACTTGGGTTGAAACTAAACATTAAGAAAACCAAGATCATGGCATCTGGCCCTCTCAATTCCTGGCAAATAGATGGGGAAGAAATGGAGGTAGTGACAGATTTTATTTTCCTGGGCTCCAAGATCACTGCAGATGGGGACTGTAGCCAAGAAATTAAAAGATGCTTGCTCCTGGGGAGGAAAGCCATGGCCAATCTAGACAGCACACTAAAAAGCAGAGACATCACCCTGTCAACAAAAGTGCGTATAGTCAAGGCTATGGTGTTCCCAGTTGCAATGTATGGCAGTGAAAGTTGGACCATAAGAAAGGCTGAGCGCCAAAGAATTGAAGCCTTTGAACTATGGTGCTGGAGAAGACTCCTGCGAGTCCCTTGGACTGCAAGGCGATCAAACCGGTCAGTCCTAGAGGAGATAAACCCTGACTGCTCTTTAGAAGGCCAGATCCTGAAGCTAAAACTCAAATACTTTGGCCACCTAATGAGAAGGAAGGACTCACTGGAGAAGAGCCTAATGCTGGGAAAGATTGAGGGCAATAGAAGGGGACGACAGAGAATGAGGTGGCTGGATGGAGTCACTGAAGCAGTAGGCGTGAGCTTAAATGGACTCCAGAAGATGGTAGAGGACAGGAAGGCCTGGAGGAACATTGTCCATAGGGTCACGATGGGTCAGACACGACTTCGCAACTAACAACAACAAGACCTTGGAGTTAACTAAACAGTAGCCAGATCTGTGCATCCCACCAAGCTAAAATGTGGTTTACTTGCTTGAAGAACCTAGTCACCATGATATGTAAGCCAGGGTTTAGTGTATCATATGGATATGGTAAATTGTCAGTTATTATATTTGTTCCAGTATCTGAGGGGGCCAGGTTGTTCACCAAAACACCAGATGGAAGGACGAGAAACAACAGTTAGAAACTGACTAAAGAGAGAAGCAACCTGGAATTAAGGAGAAACCTCCTGACAGTGAAGACAATTAACCAGTGGAACAGCTTGCCTCCAGAAATCATGGGTGCTCCATCACTGGAGATTTTTAAGAAGAGACTGGACATCCACCTATCTGAGATAATATAGGTTCTCCTGTTTGAGCAGGGGGCTGGACTAGAAGACCTCCAAGGTCCCTTACAGCTTCTATTCTATTCTATTCTATTCTATTCTATTCTATTCTATTCTATTCTATTCTATTCTATTCTATTCTATTCTATTCTATTATTCTATTCTATTCTATTCTATTCTATTATTCTATTCTATTCTATTCTATTCTATTCTATTCTATTCTATTCTATTCTATTCTATTCTACTCAACAAAGCTAGGCTAAGCTCATCATAATGAATGAATTGAATCTATTATCTCTCATAGCTTAACAGGGTTTTAGAGAGCTCAGTGAGAGTTTATTCTTTAACTCCATCTCATTAATATTTAAGCTGTTGTGCGTACTTAAATACTGAAGTACAATGACAGAGAAGATATGACATTATATAGTTTTTATAAATATTTGAGAGTAAGTGAGTCTCAGACTAAACCAACAAGCAAGCATGTAATGACCATTCTGCTTCAATGAACAGAGAGTTGATTTTAGAGCAGGTGTGGGCAACCATGTCCCCTTTACGTCAACTGTAGATGTCAACTCAGAAATGGCTCAGCTGTTCTGGGAGTTGAAGTCCATAAAGGGGCCATAGTTGTCCACCCCTGTTTTAGAGCCTACCTCTTAACTAACAATCACAATGAACATTATCAGGTTAAGCCTCAATCAAAGTAAGGAAATATAACTAATAATATATAGAAAGTTCAATTCAAAGCCAAAAAATGAGTAAACTGCCAAACCAGGTCTGGTGCTTCCATTAGATATTTTCATTTCATTAGATAAATTCCATTTTTGATGTGTGTTGTAAAAATGACAATAAAGGTTATCTTACCTTACCTTACCTTATATCTTACCTTATCTTATATCTTATGTCTTATCTTATATCTTATCTCACCTCACCTCACCTCACCTTATCTCACCTCACCTCACCTCATCTTATCTGATCATCTTATCTTATCTTGCCTTTAAAAAGTCTGAAACATAATTTTAAAAAATGTACCAAAATTGCATTTCCCTCCCAGCAGAAGATGCACATGCTTAGGCCAGAGGAAGCCCTGTCAAGTCTAAGGAATGTTTTGTAACATAAATCAGAGGTCTCCAAACTTGGCAACTTTAAGACTTGTGGACTTCAACTCCCAGAATTCCCCAGCCATGGAATCTATTAGGAGGAGGATGTCAAGATGGTGGCTTCAACCTTGGGACTGAAAAGGGACCCACTGTTTTTTATAAAAGCCCCATCAGGATCAAACCTCAGTCTGTGGGTAGAGTTAGCCTGCAATACAGCATTCTAACCACTGTGCCCCCATGGCTCCTATAGGTAAGAAATGGGACAGAAGGGCGAGCACATAAAATATTTAAATATAAAATTTCCTGGTATTCAGATTCTTCAAACCCATATCCAGTTCAGCCTGTAACACTTTCCAAAATGATTAAGCCCCCATGCATTGAATGGCTTTCTCTTAATAGTCATTTCCTTATTTGTTGCACACACAAAAAGAAGCTTAGCTAGAGGGAAAACAATGGGGGGGGAATTGCCCCCAAGAAACCAAATCCCAGCTTGTATTTTATTCTTAGTATTTCAACTTTGCAAGTCATCCGGAAAATGAGTAATCTGATTTTAATCGTTTTATGGGTGACCGGAGGACTGGACAGAGGAATGGAAAGGCAGAATATTGAACGTGAGAGTGACTTTCATACTTTATCAGTAGACTTCTGTTTATTTCTCTTTGGGATCCCTAAATACAATTGAGATGGGCCCTCAATTATTTGGAGCGAATTTGCTAGATGGATAGAAGTTTACGATTATGGGTGGAAGGATCAGATTTCATAGGAAGTTACACTTCTGTTCTTAAATGGAGCAGAGGGTCAGAAAAAAGTGTCTGCATTTAATTTTGGACAGCATCTGGTCTCCATTTCTTTTTCTTTCCTAGAATAATAGGCCACAATTACCACATTTACAGCAAGCAAAGGAGAAAGGCCTTAATTTATTGCTCCCATGGTGAGTTAGTTAACTAAAATGACTGCAAATCTATGCTTGCAATCAGTGGTATTCTCTTAATCAAATAGTGTTTGATTTCACTATCTTTGTACAGGACTGTGATACCTTTTTGAGTTCTATATCTAAAAGCTTCTGAGAAAGCACCATTAAATTATTTTACCTATAAAATAGGGTGAAAGTATTAGCTGGTTCTTCCTGCAGCTAAAAAAAATATTATTTTATTTATTTATTAGATCTGTGTGCCACTCATATTGTCTAGAGGTGACTCTGGGCTATTTACAAACATTAATATGCCTCTCTCTTTTAGTTGCAGCTTATAATTTGTATTTTTAGAGTAATTTATTATAATGTTCATTTTTCTGTGTTGTTTTATTCTTTTCAACATCGTAAAGAGTCACCTTGTGGTGAGATGGGCAGCAAACAAATTTAACAAATAAATAAAAATAATATTGCTGCCTCTTTTAAAAGACCTTAATTAATATAATAGTCTAAGCCCTGATTTGCTTAAAACTGATTTGTTAATGTTGTGGCACCATGTGTAAACCCTGCCAGGGTTTCATAGGGTATTTCTCCATCAAGAAATAGGGCATTTGCAAATGCATTCATATAAAGTGAATAACCATGAATTAGCCTATCTTCTGGATTTGTAGACCAAATGGGTTATATTCACACAACACACAAACCTCCAAATCCAACCTACATCAAGATTCATAGTAACCAGCTTAGCATTTTGAGGATGTTGTTAAAACATGTTGCATGAACAAAGAAATGGCATAATCTTATAAGCAATTGTTCCCACAGCTCTTCCAAGCTTGATATTCTTTAAGTAGAGTTTCTGAAAATTTAACTTAGTGCCCTGTTAACCTACAAATGTTCTGTTTAACTGAAAGTTTTAAAGAGAACCACAGTGACAGAATGACAAAGAAAATTGAATTTAGCCCTTAATCCATTATGATTTATACCATGTCTTCTGAGATGATTATAATATTATCAACCTTAAAATTAACTCCAACAATGCGTCTGGGTGACAAAACACTGAATAGAGGAAGAGAGATGTTTTATGGACCAAAACCTGAAATTGGCATTTTGAGAACAGAGATATTTAGGCAGAGTTCAGATTAAATAAGATTATTTTTAAAAGTCAATGCAGTGCTAGTTTAACAGAGGGATAGAATCAAGATCATGTGAAGTGTTACTACCACTTTACAATGCCTTGGTAAGGCCACACTTGGAATATGGCATCCAGTTTTGATCACTATGATGTAAAAAAGATGTTGAAACTCTAGAAAGAATGCAGAGAAGAGCAACAAAGATGATCAGGGGACTGGAGGCTAAAAACATATAAGGAACAGTTGCTGGAATTGGGTAATCTAGTCTAATGAAGAGGAGAATTAGGGGTGACATGATAGCAGTCTTCCAATATTTGATGGGCTGTCATAGAGAAGAAGGGGTCAGGCTATTCTCCCAAAAAAATGAAGGCAGGATAAGAAGCAATGGATGGAAACTTATCAAGGAGAAATCCAATTTAGAACTAAAACATTTCCTGACAGAACAATAAACATTGGAACGGCTTGCCTCAAAAGTTGTGGCTGTCCCATCACTGGACATTTTTAAGAAGAGATTGTATAGCTATTTGTCTCCTGCTTAAGCAGGGGGTCGGTGTAGAAGACCTCCAAGGTCTCTTCCAACTCTGTTATTCTGTGTTCTGTTTAAGCCAACAGGGAGGAATATTTGCAACAGAGAAGATAAACACCCCAAAGTAGTTCTTACCATTATGTTCACACCTGAACCGCTGTCGAGGGCTAATTTATCCGAAATGATATTAATATATACATTTAGTCTTCATTCATTTTCATACTAATATTGCTTGGAGAGCCATAAGACAATAAACTTTTAACACATATACTGGGGCAGAGAGAAAACTATCAACCCAAACTTAAAATACAGACACTTCTGTGTGCATCACGCCACACTGGCGATGTCCCCGAGGAGGCTAGCATTATAAACTGTATATTCAAGTTTTGAAGCCCAAAGAAAAATGAAAAGGTAGCATATGCTAAACCCAACAGGGAGGCAGATTCCCATCCAAACCATAAAAACAGGCAGCCTCTTTAATGGCCAATTATTGCTTGCATTCCAGCTCGGATCTGAATTTACACAGGGATGCCATATGCCGAAAGAAAGGTGTGCTGTCACACGCAATGAATGAATCTCTCAGCTGGCTCTCCTCTGCATTGCTCGCTTGGCACTCGACCATCCTGAAGCCTAGATGGCTTCTAGGGGAAAAGCAGACCTTAAATCCGAGCAGGGGAGCACCTGTGGCCCCTGCATTTGGCAATCGAGGCTTCTGAAAGTTGCTCTGATCTGCCTGCTTTTGAATGCCAAAGAGGAGTGAAAAGCAAAGCAGGATGTCAATGCTGCTAACATTGGATGCTCTTGCTTTGACAATATATGAAGATGCAGCCATTCTCTCTTTAACATGTGTGTTACTTTTAGAGTTGGAATTAGATGATGCTGGGAGGGTGGGGGAGGAGGAAGAATGTGTATGGGGAGTAGTTAGACATAACAACATTGCAGTAGAATATTTTTCCTTCCAGTTGTTTGAAATGAGAGATGATAAGAAATGGCAGGCTGGAGAACTGGAGGGAAGGTTTGCCTTTCAACCTAAGTGGAGAATGTGATTTATGACTGTTAATTAGAGGAGGGAATTGTGCTTTGATACTATGTGTTTAGGGGAGGGCAATTCAGATTTTGGCTTTGACCATGTACGTGCTGATGCCATGAAACTTGAATAAAGATTCTTTAAGGTAAACAATGCCTCAAAGTTCTTTGAACAGTTTCATCTGTAGGAACCATGACACAAAGTGGACAGGCTGTTTTTGGCTTATGACTACAACTGAGCGACTAAACTTTACATTACAAAGTGAGAGAGCTCTCAAGTGAGTTTTGCCACCCTGGGGGACTGTCCTTGCCACAGTTGCACAGTGAATCACTGCAGCTTTGAAGCCGACTAACTTCACAACTGCAGTGAGTCACTTCACAACTGTGGCAAGAAAGGTCGTACCATGTGACAAAAACCCACTCAACAGAATAGCTCACATCAGTGGGGAAGATCTCCTATTTATGATGGTGGCAGCATCCTGCGGGGTCACGCGATTCTCCTTTTGTGACCTTCTGACCAGCAAAGTCAATGGGGAAGCCGGATTCACTTAACAACTGTGTGACTAACTTCATGTAGTTGTTAAGTGAATCTGGCTTCCCCACTGACTTTTCTGGTCAGTAGGTCGCAAAAGGGCATCATGTGACCCTGGGACACTGTGACCATCATAAATATGAACCAGTTGCCAAGTATCCGGATTTTGATCACGTGATTATGGGGAATGGTGCAACGATTGTAAGTGTGAAAAATGGTCATTAGTCATTTTTTTCACTATCACTGTAACTTTGAATGGTCACTAAAAGAATTGTAACTTGAGGACTACCTGTATTTCATTTGAATTAATGTTATATGAAACCAGATGCGAGTCTTCCCCCCCACGCCTGTTCTACTGTCTTTTGGTACAGAGTCCAGATCCAAGTGTGTATCTTGATCAGGTAAGGTTGTCCATTCCTGATCTACAAGGTTGAAATGTTTCTGGAGATACTTCATTCTTTGCATGTATCTCTTTCAGCCAGAAATTATTCACCCCATTTTAATTGGAAAGGCTGTGTGTGCAGCTTACAGATCAGCAAAAAAGAAATTCTCTACTCAGAAACAATCTGTAAAGTCACGATACAAAAAGAAAGAAAAAGAAAGAAAAGAAACCATGTAGCAGAAAAAAGAAAACAAGATAATTCAGCATTTTATGTGTAATGTTGACATGTGTGAATCCAGATTCCTTAGTGAAACATTCAGAACAAACTATGCTTTGCTGAGATTTATATTTATGCCTTTCTCCCTTTCTGGAAGTTGGGAGGGTCTTATAAGAGAAGATAATATAAATAAGACTATCACAATAAAATCTCTCTCTCTCTCTCTCTCTCCCTCTCTCCCCCCACTTCTCTCCATCTCTCATCTCTCTCTCTCTCTCTACACCTGAAATATCTGCTGGATTTAATTGGATCAAATTAAATATTTACATAAAAAAGAAATAATACTTAAATTTTTACAATACATTTTTATTAGTTTATCAAAGTATAAAATACAGAGGGAAATTTTAAAAAGTAATAGAAAACTGGGGGGTGGGGTGAGAAAAAGGAGAAAATATAGTGTAACACAGGAAAAGAAAAGAAAAGGTACCAACATTCAACACTCTTTAGCACAGTAGAGGGTAACAAGATTACATATTGTAATGTTGTAATCTCATATCTCTCTATGTATCTCTCTCTCTCTATTTATCTATCTATATCTATCTCATCATTCTATCTATCTATCTATCTATCTATCTATCATCTATCTATCTATCTATCTATCTATCTATCTATCTATCTATCTATCTATCTGCCTACCTACCTACCTATCTATACATATCAATCTCTTCTCTCTCTCTCTCTCTCTCTCTCTCTCTCTCATCTATACATATCTATCTATATCTATCTATCTACCATCTATGAAAGGCAAATTTTAAAATGATGTGTCTTACAGAACAGAATGGGTATGCTTTTATTTATTTAGTTTGAGAGAAGTAAAAAAAAGTGAGTCATCTCTTGGGAGACAATTACATGACAGCTGCTGCCAATGAGTAAGCTGTATCCTCAGCCCTTGCCATCCATCCCTAACTCTGAAGGTGTTAAGCTGATGAAGCTTCCATTGTAATGTCACCACACAAGCTCCACCTTTTGGTGCTTGTGTTGCAGTCTTGTGGGATAAAGCTTGTTTTGCAACATTATGATATACATTTTATCATTTGCTCCCCTCCCTAGCCAAAATATTGTGAATCTCTCTCTCTCTCTCTTTCACACACACACACACACACACACACACACACACACACACACACTGGTGGGACCATGAATAAGCCCTCCCTAGCTCAACCTAAGATATTGGTTGAGTAGTATTTTTGGGAAGCAATTTTAAGAACCAGGAACTAAGCCTTTAGGTTTTTTGTGCCTAAACCTTTGCTTGGGTTTAATTGTTCATAACAGAGCACTTTCAGGACACCTTCCAGCCCTATGATTTTATGTTCTATGGTATCTTACAATATTTTTTTTTCCTTTTTATGACCCTGTAAACCCTTGATTTGGGGTGGGCAACTGGGTGGAGTTGAGCATTTACTGGCTGGATGCCCTTCATGACTCCTACATGGAGTTCACAGCAGATATTTTCTCTTTGTACCCTGAGAGAGAAACATTTGACATTATCTAGGATCGAACCTTCAATCTGGGAGGCAACTGACATCACCTCTAGGCCACCATGCCACTTGATCCTACAATATGTAGCCACCCTAATTATAGAAGAAGAAGAAGAAGAAGAAGAAGAAGAAGAAGAAGAAGAAGAAGAAGAAGAAGAAGAAGAAGAAGAAGAAGAAGAAGAAGAAGAAGACTAATTAATGTACAAATTTAATCACCATTCCCCATATGGAAGAGTAATTTTTACTGTTCATTTGCTTGGTGTAATCTCCAAACTGACATAAACAGGAAAAGCAATAACCTATAAATCCGTTCCGATTTGTTCCTTTAATATTCATATTGCATTGAACTACAGCTGCTTCCTGCTGCTGTCTATTATAGCATGCAAAAGTGTCGATAAAATATTATGAAAGACAAGATGTATTTGCTGCAGGCCCGCATGTGGCACTTATTTATTTATTTATTCGTTCATTCAAAGGGACAATAAATGTCTCCCGGAAGGACTCTTTCTCTGCCCCTGATGGGGTGATGATTAATTACCTCGACACAAATGGATGGGGCAGAAAGAAATTGACATGGCCCTGATTAATTAACTTTTATTGTTTTTTTTAAAGGGAGATAGTTGCTCAGAAAGATGCACAAAATTCGATGAATAGTTCCATGAATTATGGAAAGTCAATGCCATTGTTAGATCCAATATAGTGAGGCTGGAGCTGTTTTCAGTGGATAAAGGTTTATTCCAGCTACACACAAACAATGGTCTATAACCCATTTTGCTTCTTGGAGTCACATACTGGAGTGTTCCTCATCCCTCACAATTTTAAAACATATGGATTCCAAGTCCCAGAATTCCCCAGCCAGCCAGAATCTGGATTTTAAAATCTAGATACAGAATGGGGGGGGGAAGAGATGTCATCTTCTTTGCCATAAATGTCAGACAGCAAAAATGAAATCTCCAGAAAATTTTGAGGAAAAAAACCTAGAATGAAAGACAATAGCAATCATGCAAGATACCTGACTGCTTTTTGGTTCAAAGCTTGAATATATTTAGCAGGATGGGGAGAGACAGACGGAGTGTATCTTTTATTTGCGAAGGATTTTACATTTTCTCTCTCTCTCTCTCTCTTTTTCTTTTAGTGAGTTCCTAACACAGCTCAGCTCAGGAAGAACACACTATTAGATCCCAGCGTGAACTTTCAGAGTTACCTTTCAGAAGCTCCTGCCTTGGGCAGAGTTGGACTAGAGGACCTTCAAGGTCTCTTCCAGTCCTCTGATTCTATGATTCTAAGCTGTTGTGAGTCCACATGAACTGAAGAGGCTAACACAAGAGGCTCACCAGATCCTCCATCCATGCTACCAACTTTCAAAACTCTCTTGAACATACAGTGCAAACATACACTGTATGAATGGTAAGCTGTGAAGAGTCCCAAGCTTGTGTTTCCATCAACAGCTAGATTAAGATATTAATATTAAGATATTTCTATGATAAAACAATAAGATATGTTTTTTAAAAATATATTAAGGCACACATAGAGAAGTTCCCTGAGGATAGGCTCCAGCACAAGTCCAAAAACCTGGAAGCCTAAATCTCTGATCCCGGTGACTGACTCAGATTAGATGCTGCAACATTATCCTGGGACAAGTATATTTGCCTTTATTTGTTAATATATTCTGTCCGATGCAGGTTTGTTTGAATAATCTCATGTTAGAAGCCCTGATTGGAAATAGTTCAGATCTTTGTAGACCCAAGGCTATACACCCAGGGCTTGTGGCTGACCAGCTGGCTTTCTCTATTCTATCTCCTCTCAGTGTTTCTCAGATTGTCTTGTTTCTATCAAACCTGAATATGGAGATATTTCTGGTTGCCTTTGGTTCTTCTCATTTAATTTAGTAGTTGGAATTATCTTCCCTAATTTTTTGACCCAGCTTCATTCAACTGGGATTGGTTCCAGAATTCCCACATTCTCACTGAATGAAAGGTTTCCTTTTGCTATTTCTCAGCTGAAGATGCCTGAATATATTGTGCCTATATATGATTACAGGTAGTCCTCGATTTGCAAGAGTTCATTTAGTGACCAAAGTTACAACGGCACTGAAAAAAAATGCCTTATTACCGTTTTTCACACTTATGACTGTTGCTGCATTACCATGATCCATGAGATCAGAATTCAGACACTTGGTAACTAGTTTGTGTTTATAATGGTTGTGTAGTATCCCAGGGTCACATGTGATCCCCTTTTGTGACCTTCTGATGAACAAAGTCAATGGGGAAGCCAGATTCACTGAGCAACTGTGTTACTAACTTAACATTTGCAGTGATTCACTTAACAACTGTGGCAAGAAAGGTTGTTAAATGGGGCAACACTCACTTAACAAATGTCTCACTTAGCAACATCAATTTGAAGCTTAATTATGGTCATAGGTCAAGGACTACCCATATTTGGAATATGAGGGAGAAAACGGGAACAATGAAAATATAGCAGCTGCTACTTAGACCCTTAAACCATGTACAGTACTTTGAATTTAATATTTCATGGTGGTTTCCATTTGGATTACCAACAAAAACCACATAGGTTTGGATTGGTACAGGACCCTGAAATTGTGTGAACAATTGTTGTTGTTTTTTTTTAATATCTGTTCATCCTGTTCCAAATGCATGCATTTATGTTCATCTTTAGGAGAACTCAACACACTGCCCAAGACTTCTTTTCAATTTCAATCCCGCTTTTCAAATTATAGATAACATTTATCTGAAAAGGCAGTGTTACCAATATTCCTGCCTGCAAATATTGCATTCCTGTCACTTTTTCACACAATTATGCATTGCAAAATGAGAAAGTGTTTGCAATACAACCTTAAAATCCTATCTCCATCTCTCTCATTCACGTAGGCTCATTGTAAAGCTCTCTAGCTGACTGCAAGTTAAGAGAGAGAGAGAGAGAAAGAGAATATTTTCCCCTCTGACAAGAACTTCAAGCTAACAGCAAAAGATGCTCTCTCCCTAATTAGAAAGAAATAATGAGTTAATTCAAGTGACATATAAACAATAATCTGATAACTACATGGATCATAATGTATTAATAATAATATTCATTGTGAATATGGTGTTTGTGTATTCTCAGGTATATTGACAACTCCTCTGAGATGAAATTTCATTCAAGAAAAAAAAGAACAAAAAAATATTTCCATTATTTGGAAAGATTAATTCATTTACTTACAAAAGATTGGGGCTGGGGAATCTGGAACTATTTGGAAAAAAATGGAAAGAAAATAGCAATCAGATGTGACAAATGCTTGCTTCATAAGTCTCCAGATAATACACTTTTATAGATACACAAAATATCTGTCAGTGCCAGACAGATATCTGTATCAGAAATGAAAAAATCCCAAATGGTTAAGAAATCTTGATATTGTAGGGTGTTTTTTTAAAAAATGTTGGACCTCAATTGTTTTAAAAATCTGCATTTTCAGTTTATCCACAGTTAATGTTACCCATTACAAATATACTATACTCCAAATACTCATGCTTTAGATCTTTTTTTTAAAAAATTGGTATCCCTTATTATAGTATTTAAAATAGATCTGTAATATACTAAGGGAAGCATTATAACAATGGGGTTACTTTTTCCATCCAATAGATTTTAAAATAGATTACCTGGTACATATGGATAGATGCAAGTAGATCACCAAGTCTATTTGAATTGAATTGAACAGAACAGAATTCAATCTAATTTGTTTCAGCCCACACAGGAATGTGTGCAAGGCAAATGAATGGATCTAGACACTACCACGTCAGTCAAATACATTCATAGGTCTTCTTCAATGAATTATTGGGCTGATTTCAAATCTATTTGAACTGATTTGAATCAATTTGAAGCACTGAAAGTCTCATACAGGTTTAATACATATCAATCTGTCTGTCTGTTCATCTATCTATCTATCTATCTATCTATCTATCTATCTATCTATCTATCTATCCATCCATCCATCCATCCATCCATCCATCCATCCTACAAGACCAAAATTATCCAAAAATTTCCTACAATTGTGAATATGAATATGAACTCAAATATCTGGGATCTTTCCATACACATATATTTTTTTAAATTAAAAAAAGAACAACTTGATCCTTCAAATGTAAAGTAAATGCATAAGGATGCAGCTTTCATGATCTCAGTCAATTTATATTCTGGAGGAAAAGTAAAACAGTCAACCTTCCACTCTAAAAAAAACCCTTAAGTTATTTTTTGTTTAATAAACCAGATGTTCCACTTAGATCCGTAAGTTTATCAAGGTGATGGATAATTTTAAACACAAATCATGTTATCTTTCCACTGCTCAAACATGTATGGGGGTTAATTTAAAGTTGTCAGAGCATGGCTACTTAAGAACAGGTTGCATTCAAAATATTTTCTGTCAGTAATATTGTTGGTTTCTGGGGGCTTTCCTGCCTTGCCACCTTTCAAAATGATCTCATCTTTGTCGTGTTGTTTTCATTTTGCTTGTAAGGTAAAATCCCAGGGCAATGTAGTTTATTGTTTTAATATCTCCTTGACACACAGCAAAAGTATCCCGCTGCGGCTACTTAGCTGCCATATGTATTTTTGTGAAAGAAATATCAACACAAGCACACTGGAAGGCTATGAATGTTGGGCAGTAACTGGATTGCATGCTACAAAAGAAGCAGTTAAAGCCACGCAGCAACAAAAAAACAGGAGGAGAAACAGAGAGGAGGGAGGGAGGGAGGGAGGGAGAGGGAGAAGGAGAGAGAGGAAGAGGGAGAGAGAGGGAGAGGGAGGAAGAGGGAGGGGGAGGGGGAGGGAGGAAGGGAGAGAGGGAGGAGAGGGAGAGAGGGAGAGAAAACATAATCCAAAAAAGGAAAGAAAAGAACCAGTACAATAGTATAAATGACATTTAGTGACCATTCAAAGTTATAACAGCACTGGGAAAAGTGAGTTATAACCATTTTTCCCAGTTACAACCATTGCAGCATCCCCATAGTCACGCGATCAGAATTCAGAGGCTTGGAAACTGGCATGTATTTATGATGGTTGCAGTGTCCCAGAGTCACATGATCATCTTTTTCAACCTTATGAACAGCAAAGTCAATGGGGAGGCCAGATTCATTTAACAACCGTGTTACTAACTGAACAACCGCAGTGATTCAGTTAACAACTTGTGTCTACAAAGGTCATAAAATGGGACAAAATTCACTTAACATATGTTTCACTCAACAACAGAAATTTTAGACTCAGTTGTGGTCATAGGCCGAGAACTACCTGAATCCATATTAATTAAAATGTTTCTTGCACATCAGTAAGTTCCTACTTTTCAAAATCATTGCTTATTTTATTGTCATTCCACCCAAGTTTTGACTGAGATCAAAGTAGTTTTTTTTCCCTTTAAAATTAGATTGTTTTAAAGAAATGATTACATGGCCCTATTCAGCCCTTCAGCTCCTTATATTCTGCAGGAATTTTTTGGAAACCAGAATTTCCAATGTGCCTTTTGGAATTAACTGTAAAACATGCAGCACCTGAAATTTCCCACACAAATTTTAAGAGTAACTTACAGTTTTCTTGCACAAATTTGTCAAAGCATCCAAAGGTTTGGGGTGAGTGGGTGAGTGAGGGAGATCTTTGTGTAAGGTCACATTTTTAAAACAATGAAATGCAATTTATTTATTTATTTATTTATTGATGGGATTTATATCCCGCCCTATCTCCTGAAGGACTCAGGGCGGCTCACAATAAAACATATAATAAGTACATAAATCAAGATAAAATGAAATTGAGAACATCAGTGCAATAAAAAATTAGAGAATTTAAAAATGAATTAAAAATACTAAATATAAATTAATTAAAATGGGGAGCTGATTCCATAGGGTTGGTGCTCCCACAGAGAAGGCCCTCCCCCTGGGGGTCGCCAGCCGACATTGCCTAGCTGACGGTACCCTGAGGAGGCCTTCTCTGTGTGAGCGTACTGGACGATGGGAATTTGTTCCCGGCAGCAGATGGTCCTGCAAGTATCCCGGACCTAAGCCATGTAGGGCTTTAAAGGTAAGTACCAGCACCTTAAATCTCACCCGGAGGGCAACTGGTAGCCAATGCAGCTCACGCAGGAGGGGTGTAATATGGGAGTATCGGGAAGCTCCCATCACAACCCGTGCAGCTGCATTCTGCACCAGCTGAAGCCTCCGGGTGGTCTTCAAGGGCAGCCCCATGTAGAGAGCATTACAGTAATCAATACGGGAGGTAACGAGTGCGTGGGTGACTGTACGTAGGGCATCTCGGTCCAAAAAGGGGCGCAATTGGTATATAAGACAAATCTGGGCAAATGCCCCCCTAGCCACGGTTCCAATGTGATCTTCAAAACTGAGTCGTGGATCTAGGAGGACGCCCAGATTGCGTGCTTTATCAATGGGAGGTAACATCTCTCCTCCTATAGTCAGAGATGGAACCTCTTGGACTAAACGAGATGACGGTATGTACAGCCACTCAGTCTTGGCCGGGTTGAGTCGAATTTAGTTGACCTTTCGGTTTAGCAATCCAAGACCTTCCATAAAGTGAACTAAAAATCTGTTGAAACTCCCTTTCAACCTTCATATTATAAGGCTCTCCAAATACATTAAAATATTCTCTGTTGTGTTGATGGTGGGGTTAAGAGAAGGAAATCTTATGCACAAAGCAGAAAGAAGTGCATTCTACTTATTTCGTGTAAGGCTAGAAATAGCAATAATAGCATAAAAGAAGTAAATTTAATCCAGTTTAGTAAGGGTACATAGGAAATGTTAGAAAGGTTAAGCTCAGTGGCAGCTGGCTGGAAGACCATCATGGCAGCAGTTTGGAGTGAGAGGTGGAAAAATTTCCTTGAAAGAGTCACTGGCTCAGATATTGGATGGAGTCAAATGAACCTGAAAGGAGCTTAATTTAATAACAAAGATGTGTTAAATCTGACAGCATCACTCCAGTCACACCTATGTGAGTAGTGGTCCAGTAATAAAACCCTCCCTCCCTCCCTCCCTCCCTCCCTCCCTTCCTTCCTTCCTTCCTTCCTTCCTTCCTTCCTTCCTTCCTTCCTTCCTTCATCAAAACAAGTTCTGTCTTCCCTCACTCTGTCAAAGCAAATTCCTTCCTTCCTTGCTGCCTCCCTCCCTTCTTCTCTCTCCCCTCCCTTCCTTTCTCTCTCACTATCAAAACAATTTCCTCTCTCCCTCCCTGTCAAAACAAATTCCTCCCTCCCTCTCTGTTTCCTTCCTTCCTTCCTTCCTTCCTTCCTTCCTTCCTTCCTTCCTTCCTTCCCTTCCCTTCCCCTTCCCCTTCCCCTTCCCCTTCCCCTTCCCCTTCCCCTTCCCTTCCTGTTGAAACCCATGTGGAATTCTAAATGGCCACAGATGCAGTAAGTAATAATGCCAATTGTAACAGACACACTGGATTGGGCCCCACAAACTTTGTGTGGTGGGTGTGTTAAAGTGCTAATCATCTAATGTTTCACTCTATTTATTTTAAGGCTAAACATGGAAGAACCCCGAAGTCTGAGAGTGGGCCCATCCAATGAGCAAGCGTGGCCCGAATGGGTGGGAAGGAGGAAGTTGGTGGCCAAATGGATATTGCTAATTAAAACTGATGAAATAGAATAGAATTTGAAGGACACAATGGGCTGTAAACTTACTTCCTATTAATTGAACTCAGTGTAATGACATATCAAAGTGAATAGCTAGTGATCTGGAAATTTATTTAGACCATTAGTTTAATTACAGAAACTGATGGAAGATTTCTCAGACAATTATGCGAAAGGACTAGAGCAGTGTGGAGCAGATCTAGACGCTCTCACACCACCACGTCTTTATTTCTTCTTTCTCTAATTTCCTCCGCCCCACCATTTTTTGTTTGTTTGTTTTTTGGTCCTGTCTATAGATTTTGAGATTAAAGCATGGCTATTAAAGACAGATCAATTGAGAGAGCCTAGGGCTCATTCACAAGCTGTCCATAGCACAGTTGGAAATAATTACTTCATAAAAAAGAAAATGAGTAGCCATTTCAAATTTCCCATAGTTCTTTGGAATGATGCTATGTTGAGTGCTCCAAGGCATTGTACAAAGTAGAGGTTGTTGGCCCAGAATTGAAGGGCAGCATCCTTCTGAGCACAGGAGTCATGCTGAATGAGGTGGTACCCAGAGGCGCTTCTGCCTTTGAAAATGCATCTTCTTAGGTTCCCACATCATTTATTCAAAGATCTCACTTCTACCATGAGATGCAATGTTTGTTGAGTTTCCGAGCTAGCTGCTTCCTTGCACTGTGAGAACTTCTTCCTCAATCTCTTATTCAAAGACATCCACACCATCCTATCTCTTGACTGTCTTCTTGTTTAGATTGCTGTATCAAGTGTGAGTAATTGGTTACATTCATGTCTAAGACTGATGGAAACACAGAAAAGCTGTGCTGGCACAAGGTTAGAATGCAATATTGCAGGCTGACTCTGCCCACTGCCTGGAGTTTGATCCTGATTGGCTCAAGGTTGACTCAGCATTCCATCCTTCCAAGGTGGGTAAAATGAGGGCCCAGATTATTGGGGGCAATGTGCTGACTCTGTAAACCGCTCAGAGAGAGCTATAAAAGCACAGTGGAGCAGTATATAAGTCTAGGTGTCCTTCCTTCCTTCCTTCCTTCCTTCCTTCCTTCCTTCCTTCCTTCCTTCCTTCCTTCCTTCCTTCCATTCTTCCTTCCTTCCTTCCTTCCCAGTGGTTAGAATGCAGCATTAGAGGCTGACTCTGCCCACAGTCAGAAGTTCGATCCTGACCAGCTCAAGGTTGATGCAGCCTTCTATCCTTCCGAGGTCAGTAAAATAAGGACCCAGATTGTTAGGGGCAATAGGCAATGGCTGAGAGATGGCTGTAAAACACTATGAAACAGTATGTAAGTCTAAATGCTATTGCTAAACTTAGTAATTCAAGTAACTAGGAATTATTAAGGTAGCTAAAGAATATAGGCCCTACCAAGCAGAGTGATTTTTAGTAACTTAGTAAACTTAGGAAGTCCAATGATTTCAATATTTCCAAATACCACAGTCAGTCAAAACAATGCTGAAAACCATCTTCCCTAACTTGAAATGCACAACATTTTCACTTTTTTTCACTCAACTTTATACAGGCACACCTGGAATCCCACTTCCATCTCCCTCCCTGGGTCAGATGGCTAAGACAAAATCCAAGTTTGATTTAATTGCCATGTAAATTAAGGGGATATTAAATTGAATTAATAAAAGTCATGTGACCCTCATTATAGGTTTGGGTATTTCACCAAGGGATTCAATCACAATTGGTAAGACTAAAAATTTCTTTTTTCCATAGGTGTTCAAATTTGATCTGCAAACCCCAATATTTTGTCTTTTTTTCTAATTCTTTTACCTCAATGCTAGCATCACCTGCTATAGAAACATTGATTAACCAGAATCTTTTCTTTTTAATTACTTTCAATCATAACATGCTTTGTTATAAGCAAGATGCCTGTTTGTTTGGATCTTTAATAAAATATTGTCATTATTATTTTATATCAGTACAGTATACCACTGGTGGTTTTGTGAGAGTTGTTGGGAAACAAGAAACAAGTAGAGGAGAGAAAGGGCAAAAATGTCCAAATGAAGGTCACAACTGCAATGCATGTGAGAAAAGGCCACTATTCTTTTTTTTTTTTACTTTTTGATCTTACCTTCCTGCAGACCCTTCCTCAAAATGAAAACAAGGGGCTTCAGAGCAGAACAGGAAGGGAGAAAAAACACTAAGATATTGAGAAATAGCTTTTAAAGGAAACTTGGTGGTAGAACTAGGATATCTTTTCAATCAAATATCTTTTAAATGCAGATACACTAAAACAGACACAAATTGATGACTATCTGACAGGACCTTGGAAACTGACATTTTCAATTGCCTCTCCCTTAATTCAGAATTCTTTCTGCATAGAGATCTTCCTGTGATGGAAAGGGGAGCTTGTATGAGTCAGACAAAGAGATTTAGAATAGCCACTGCCTTGAATCTCTCAGGGTATATTCATTAGGGTGAGAGTAGTAAAGATTTTGTCTGGTAAGATTCTGTCTTACTGAAGAACTGAACTTTGGCTGGGTTGTTCCATGTTGTTCTTGGGCTGGGCTGACACTTCTTTAAGGCCTGATTGTGTTTTTAGCTAGCAGTTTTTGATTTTATCAATTTTCTTTCATTGTGAATGGGTTTATTGATTAGTTTTGAACAGGTTTTGGAAATGGGAATCATGCCAATACATTAAATTTCATTAAATAAACAAATAAATGAAGGGTCCTGGATCGATTACAGATACTTAATTTGAAAGGTGGTCTCTAAGGCAGAACACTCTTAAAATTTGCTGTTGGACATTTGATAAAGTTATTCATATAAGTAGCATAAGATATAACATCTCTTCATTGTTGTGAAGTATGTTATTCACAACCCTTCCAACTGTTTCACCTTTATCAGCATCCTTATAGTCATACCACAGTCTGTCAAAATGATGCATCTTCCCTGACCTTAAATGCACAACGCTTCCACTTTTTTCAGTCAACATTTCCATTTTTCCCCCACTGTACTTTACCATGGCACACCTGGAATCCCACTTCCATCTCTCCTGCCTCTTCCCCCCAGGTCTGGTCTGAAACAAAGAGGTCTGTGATAGTGGTGAATATCTATAGCTCAGGTGGAGGATAAAGATGGAGGTTCGTTCTCCGAGCTTGTGGGTTAGTTTCTGAACATTTTATTACCAGGCCGAGTAACATCTTCAGTGGAGTTTAGGGGATGTCTGTGTTGGTGTTCTTCTGTTTATAAGGCCTTTGTGTGGTCAGGCATCATAATGGTTCAATCTTGATACTAACCCCCACTCCTTCCTTCCTTCCTTCCTTCCTTCCTTCCTTCCTTCCTTCCTTCCTTCCTTCCTTCCTTCCTTCCTTCCTTCCTTCCTTGTAGATAAAGCCTGGAAATGAAACATTTGGAAACCAACCCACAAGCTCAGAGAACAAGCCTTCACCCTCACAAAGAAGACTGTTTGGGTTGAGATAAAATCCAATGTTGATTTAATTGCCATGTAAATTAAAGGGATATTAATTTGAATTAATAAAAGTTATAGTGATCCTCTTTATAGATTCAAAGGTTTTGTTTCAATGTGACCTCAAACCTTTCACTTGAGAGGCATCTTAGAGAGGTCTTAAAAATATCTATTTCTGCCTTTCAGAGGCCTCCAGCCAGTTCTCTTACTTGCCTCTCCTTTTCTGAATGCAGGGCTGGGGCTTATGTGGTGGAATCTGGAGCTGAGTTGCAAGATGGAGGGGCTTGTTCGCAAATAAATAATAGACAAATCAGCCTTGAGTCCTTGTTATGTAGAAAGAGGCTCAGAAGGAATCCTCCCTATAAACTTAACTGGGTTTATTTGATAGTTATGCAGAGTGTGCTTTACACTGGCAAGATTCCTGTCTATAGACAAATAGCAATAAAGAAACTATTCTGAGCAATTCATCATGTTGTTTTTGGTTCCCTGCACTTTACAGTCTTGGGTGTTTACCACTTTTCCTCCATGCCTTGCAGAAAGGCAAGGAGACTACTGCATCCCCAACCTTTCTCCTACCAGATATGTCAGACTACAAATGCCATCACACCACACAAAGTGCACAGCCCCTTCTAGATGAAGATAAGGGGTTCTACAGCATAGCCTCCTTGGTAGGCAAAAGGCATCACCTGCTCTCAGCTTTCAAGTTGCTGATTTCTTAGACCTCATGCTCAACTTAGCCCGAGAGTTGGGTCCATGTGGACATTTCCCAGGCAGTCAACAAATCAATCAATTCAAGGAAAAAGATAGCTGGAATATTGGCTTACTTGTGGACGTGTATACTAGTGAACTGGGGGCACTGTACATGGGAGATCCTTCTTGATTTGCCTGGCACAGGAGCACCCTGCCTATGAAAGAAAAAGAGACAGAGAAAGACAGAGAGTGTTCTGAGGCTGGGAGATATGAAAAAAAATATCATAGAGTTATGTAAAACCAAAATTGTTTTTTGACATATTCAGTAAGTTATATTTGCTTTTCTGTGCATGCAAATATACCTCCCAATAACCTGCAGCAGAAGTTCCTATCCTAACCCCCTCCCCATCCCACAATCATTTCTACCTAGAGTGAACAAAAGGTGAGAGAGCTGAGATTTGTAGCCCTTAAATACCTGAAACTTCTCAGGTTAAGGAAGACTGCTCTATTGATAGCCTGTCTCACCCCATATAAATACCTTCATCTTACATTAAGGAAGCTCAACCCATCCCAACTTGCCACACTGATGCAAATACATAAAAGAGTTTGGAGTTGTGCAGTGTTACGTTGGGTGGTTGCGCTGGGTTCTGGCCTCAACTCTTAGAGCCCCGTAACAGGGGTGAGAATTTAGAGGGACCGTCACGAGGGTGAACACCTTGAATATGGAAGGATCTGGCCCTTTGCTACCGACCCAGTATGCCGGAAGTTCCAACGGTCATACTTGGGAACTGCGATAGTTTAGAGCAGAATCCTAGGAAAGACTGAGGCACCAACACAAGTTTGCTCAAGGTGAGGGAGCATGGAGTGCTTGGGGTGGATGGTGTGCCCCCTGAACAGCTCCACAAACCCTCCTTTTATTAAGCTGTTTCATTTGGGAGGGGGGAAAATACACATGAGGAATTAACATAAAGGAAAACATAACTCATTGCATACATCTGCTAATGAACATATGTGAGGTCAAAGGAAAACATAACTCATTACACACATCTGCTAATGAACATATGTGAGGTCAAAGGAAACAATAAAACATAGTTTATGCTAACAGAGAACTGATAATGAAGAGGGTAAAGGCCATTACAGGAAACAATAATGCATAGCTATTTTATACAAATGTTGACAAGGGTTGTAAAGCAAGGACAAATACAGGAGACAGGTCTTGTTATAAATGAAGCAGGGGGCATAGGTTTATCACAGGAATGCAGACTTCATAATTATAATTGGGGAAAGGCAGAGGTATTATCTTGAAGCAAGGACAATCATAAAAAACAAGTCTTGTTAGTGTAAAGAGATTTATCACTACAACTCAAGGATGCAAAACTGTATAACTTTTAATATAGAAATTAAAAGGGTCTTTTGTAGGTAGAGGAAAGCAGATTCTACACTTGCAGAAATACCATCACTGGAGACAGGAAGGGAGAACCTTGCAATCTCCAATATAGGAATAAAAAAGGTCTTTTGTAGGTCTGGGATCTCTACAGTGCAGCCTTGCTCAGTAATTGCATTCCTATCTTCTTGACATTGGTGGGAGGGCAGCCATCTTTAGGAGTCATGGACACATCAGAAATGCTGGTATACACCTGTGCTATATGTAACCTGACCATACCTCACTTTTACTTGACTTATTTGATATATACCAGGGCTGTCCAACCTCAGTAAATTTCAGACTTGTGGGCTTCAACATGTTGGCTAGGGAATTCTGGGAGTTAAAGTCCACAAATCTAAAAGTTGCCAAGATTGGATATACATACAGGAAACAAACATGAAACCCAGTTTCACACATTGCAGTAAGCCATGGTTCATTGAACCACATTTTTAACAGGCCATCATTAGTCTGTTTCACTCATGAGGTAACCATAAACCCTTCCTGGGTTCATGTAGATTACATGGTGCCATAAATGACCTTCTGAAAGGGACTACATACAGCTCTGACAACTGGCCTGGGGCCCAAATTTTTTTGGGGGGGGATGTCCCATTTTAGAGGTGGTGATGAAGATACTGTCATTCATTAGCTTGGAAGTGTATAAGGTGATAAGGTATAACTAATAACTCAATGTGAACATCAGGGTTGCTTTCTCCCAGTTAAAAGGTCCAATGCACTTTGCGTACTTGTGTTCTTGCAATATTCTTGGAAAATGGACAGTTATTCTTCCTTCCCACTCTAAGTGGGGGGGGAAGGGGAGAGGAGTGGAAGAGAGTCTGAGAGAATAATAGAAGTTTGATTTCAGTTTCACTACACCTAAACACAGCTAAAGGTCCTTATTGCTATGTTGCTATCACTTTAGTTGTGATGAATTATGCTCTGCTGAATGAACTGGGTGGTCGAAAAATATTTAAACTTTGCCTCTTTCTCATTGTTTTTAGCAGTAGTAGTTTACCCAAGTCCCCTTCATGGATTACTGCCTTGTCGTGGCGAAGGGGCTTGCGTAATTCAATGAAGCTATGAGCTATGCCGTGCAGGGCCACCCAAGATGGACAGGTCATAGCTGAGAGTTTTGACAAAACGTGATCCACTGGAGAAGGAACTGGCAACCCACTCCAGTATCTTTGCCATGAAAACCCTATGGACAGTACCAAAAGGCAAAACGATATGATGCTGGAAGATGAGCCCCTCAGGTCGGAAGGCGTCCAATATGCTACTGGGGAAGACCAGAGGGCTAGTACTAGTAGCGACAGAAAGAATGAAGCGACTGGGCCAAAGCCGAAAGGACGCTCAGCTGTGGATGTGTCTGGTGGTGAAAGGAAAGTCCGATGCTGTAAAGATTTTTTCTCCATAGGAACCTGGAATGTAAGATCCATGAATCAAGGAAAGCTGGACGTGGTCAAACAAGAGATGTCAAGACTGAACATCGACATCTTAGGTATTAGCGAACTAAAATGGACAGGAATGGGTGAATTTAATTCAGATGACCATCAGGTATACTACTGCGGGCAAGAATCCCTCAGAAGAAATGGAGTAGCCTTCATAGTCAATAAAAGTGTAGGAAAATCAATACTGGGATACAATCCTCAAAATGACAGAATGATCTCAGTTCGAATCCAAGGGAAACCAGGTTCGCCTGGTGCGCCAGTTGCGGCCCTATCTTAGCCGGGATGATTTATGCACGGTCACTCATGCGCTCGTGGCCTCTCCTCTGGACTACTGCAACGCTCTCTACATGGTGCTGCCCTTGAGGACCACCCGGAAGCTCCAACTGGTACAGAATGCAGCCGCGAGAGTTGTGTTGGGAGTCTCCCGATACTCCCACGTTACACCTTTGCTCCGTGAGCTGCATTGGTTACCAGTTGCCTTCCGGGTGAGATTCAAGGTACTGGTAATGGTGTTCAAAGCCCTCCATGGCATGGGGCCGGAGTACCTCAGGGAACATCAAGCTCCCTGCGCCCTGTGCGTTCCCACAGAGAGGCCCTCCTCAGGGTGCCACCGATCAGAGAATGTCGATTGGTGGCCCCCAGGGGGAGATCCTTCTCTGTGGGCGCTCCGGAGCTGTGGAATCAGTTACCGGTAGAGCTCCGGATGGCGCCCGATCTTCGCTCCTTTCGTCGCGATCTCAAGACGTTTTTGTTTGTACAAGCCGGCCTAGCCTGATGGGGATTGGTGGGGTTTTTTTATTTTTTGCATTCTTAATTTTATCTTTGGGGTTTTATAATTGTATATCAATTGTTTTAACTTGGGCAATCATTTAATTTCTTTTTAATGTTTGTATTTTGTATTACACTTTTGCCCTGTGAACCGCCCTGAGTCCTCAGGGAGAAGGGCGGTATAGAAATATTATTAAATTAAATTAAATTAAATTAAATATCACAGTAGTCCAAGTCTATGCCCCAACCACCAGTGCTGAAGAGGATGAAATTGACCGGTTCTATGAAGCCCTACAGCACCTTATAGAACTAACACCAAAAAATGATGTCCTTATCATCATGGGGGATTGGAATGCTAAAGTAGGAAGCCAAAAGATAACTGGAATAACAGGCAAGTTTGGCCTTGGAGTACAAAATGAAGCAGGGCACAGGCTGATAGAATTTTGTCAAGAGAATACGATGGTCATAGCAAACACTCTTTTCCAACAACCCAAGAGACGGCTCTACACATGGACATCACCAGACGGTCAACACAGAAATCAGATTGACTATATGCTCTGCAGCCAAAGATGGAGAAGCTCTATACAGTCAGTAAAAACAAGACCAGGAGCTGACTGTGGCTCAGACCATGAGCTTCTCCTTGCAAAGTTTAGGCTTAAACTGAAGAAAGTAGGGAAAAGCACTAGGCCACTCAGGTATGAATTAAATCATATCCCTGTTGAATATACAGTAGAGGTGACAAATAGATTTAAGGAATTAGATCTGATAGACAGAGTGCCTGAAGAACTATGGACAGAGGTTCGCGACATTGTACAACAGGTAGCAACCAAAACCATCCCAAAGAAAAAGAAATGCAAGAAAGCAAAATGGCTGTCTGAGGAAGCTTTGCAAATAGCTGAGGAAAGGAGGAAAGCGAAAGGCAAGGGAGAAAAACATAGATATGCCCAATTGAATGCAGAATTCCAGAGAATAGCTAGAAGAGATAAGAATGCCTTCTTAAATGAACAGTGCAAAGAAATAGAAGAAAACAATAGAATAGGGAGGACCAGAGATCTTTTCAAGAAAATTGGAGAGATGAAGGGAACATTCCATGCAAAAATGGGCATGATAAAGGACCAAAATGGCAGGGACCTAACAGAGGCAGAAGAGATTAAGAAGAGGTGGCAAAATTACACAGAAGAACTATACAAGAATGAGCTTAATGTCCCTGATAATCACAATGAGTTGCTCACTGACCTCGAGCCAGACATCCTAGAATGTGAAGTGAAGTGGGCCTTAGAAAAGCTGAGCAACAACAAAGCTAGTGGAGGTGACAGTATTCCAGCTGAGCTATTCAAAATCTTAAAAGACGATGCAGTAAAAGTGCTACACTCAATTTGCCAGCAAATTTGGAAAACACAACAGTGGCCACAGGATTGGAAAAGATCAGTTTACATTCCAATTCCAAAGAAAGGCAGTGCCAAAGAATGTTCAAACTATCGCACCATTGCACTCATTTCTCATGCTAGTAAAGTCATGCTTAAAATCCTACAAGCTAGACTTCAGCAGTATGTGGATCGAGAACTACCAGAAGTACAGGCAGGATTTCGAAGAGGCAGAGGAACTAGAGATCAAATTGCCAACATACGCTGGATCATGGAGAAAGCTAGGGAGTTCCAGAAAAACATCTACTTCTGCTTCATTGACTATGCTAAAGCCTTTGATTGTGTGGATCATAACAAACTGTTGCAAGTTCTTAAAGAGATGGGAGTACCAGACCATCTTATTTGTCTCTTGAGAAACCTATATGCGGGTCAAGAAGCAACAGTGAGAACTGGACACGGAACCACTGATTGGTTCAAAATTGGGAAAGGAGTCCGGCAAGGCTGTATACTGTCGCCCTGCCTATTTAACTTATATGCAGAGCACATCATGAGAAAGGCAGGGCTAGATGAATCAAAAGTTGGAATTAAGATTGCTGGAAGAAATATCAACAACCTAAGATACGCAGATGATACCACTCTAATGGCAGAAAGTGAAGAAGAACTAAAGAGCCTCTTGTTGCGGGTGAAGAAGGAGAGTGCAAAAGTTGGGTTGAAACTTAACATTAAGAAAACCAAGATCATGGCATCTGGCCCTCTCAATTCCTGGCAAATAGATGGGGAAGAAATGGAGTTAGTGACAGATTTTGTTTTCCTGGGCTCTAAGATCACTGCAGATGGGGACTGTAGCCAAGAAATTAAAAGACGCTTGCTCCTGGGAAGGAAAGCCATGGAAAATCTAGACAGCACACTAAAAAGCAGAGACATCACCCTGTCGACAAAAGTGCGTATAGTCAAGGCTATGGTCTTCCCTGTGAGGGACGCGGTGGCTCAGTGGGTTAGGACGCTGAGCTTGTCGATCAGAAGGTCGGCAGTTTGGTGGGTCGAATCCCAAGTGCCACGTAACAGAGTAAGCGCCTGTTACTCGTCCCAGCTTCTGCCAACCTAGCAGTTCGAAAGCACGTAAAAATGCAAGTAGAAAAATAGGGACCACCACAGTGGGAAGGTAACAGCGTTCCATGCGCCTTTGGCGTCTAGTCATGCCGGCCACATGACCACGGAGACGTCCTCGGACAAGCGCTGGCTCTTCGGCTTTGAAACGGAGATGAGCACCGGCCCCTAGAGTCGGAAATGACTAGCACGCATGTGCGGGGGAACCTTTACCTTTACCTTTACATGGTCTTCCCAGTTGCAATGTATGGCAGTGAAAGTTGGACCATAAGAAAGGCTGAGCGCCAAAGAATTGAGGCCTTTGAACTGTGGTGCTGGAGAAGACTCCTGCGAGTCCCTTGGACTGCAAGGCGATCAAACCGGTCAGTCCTAGAGGAGATCAATCCTGACTGCTCTTTAGAAGGCCAGATCTTGAAGCTAAAACTCAAATACTTTGGCCACCTAATGAGAAAGAAGGACTCACTGGAGAAGAGCCTAATGCTGGGAAAGATCGAGGGCAATAGAAGAAGGGGACGACAGAGAATGAGGTGGCTGGATGGAGTCACTGAAGCAGTAGGCGTGAGCTTAAATGGACTCCAGAAGATGGTGGAAGACAGGAAGGCCTGGAGGAACGTTGTCCATAGGGTCGCGATGAGTCGGACACGACTTCGCAGCTAACAACAACAAGTTTACCCAAGTATTTTCGTCTTCTATTTTTACTTGATTTACTAAGAATTTACTAAGATTATGAAAGGGGGTATGGGGAGAGAGAGAGCAAGAGACAGACAGACAGACAGACAGAGATAAAGAGAGACAGAGAGATAGAGAAAGACACACAGAGAGAAATAGACACACACACACACACACACACACACAGAGAGAGAGAGAGAGAGAGAGAGAGAGAGAGAGAGAGAGAGAGAGAGAGAGAGAGAGAGAGAGAGAGAGAGAGAGAGAGAGAGAGAGAGAGAGAGAGAGAGAGAGAGAGAGAGAATTGTGCTCAATGACCAGTCTAACAACAGAAATGCATGGCCATAAATGTGCACAGACTCACCTTAAAGAATAATAAGGGATGTTTGGACAACCTTGTTACCATTTTGCTGGGCTAAGCTAATCATCACCCAAAGTGATAACAAAAGAAAGAGATAAAAAGATTTCTGGGATTATGAGTTTCTCCATCTGCAACCTACTGTTTACAGAAATTGAGAAGTTGTCATTTTCAGGAAGAGGAAATAATAAATCTACATTCATTATTGTGTTCACCATAGAATTAACATCAGGTTTGGAACAGGTAGGAATAGAGAGTTAAAAATCTTACTATTTAAGGATTGGCAGGCTTCCAGTTGATACTGCCAGTGTCAGGATAAGGCTAAGAGATGAGCCTTGTCTACATTAGAAAATATTCCACTGAAATATTTCTCTGAAGTTGAAGAGAAGGCTAGACAATCTCAGCTCTCAGTTTTAACTGCAAGGGCTATTATAATACAACATTATTTCTTTCCAAATGGGGCTATTTTTCACATTCTTCTCAGATTTTTTTTTAAATAATCTAAATGTTTTTGAGCAAATGGGTTGCAAAATAGATTAAGTTGCTTTCTAAATACAGAGAAATTAACCCAATAGTTTAATATTAGTTACGTTAATTATACATAGATGTTTGCTTCCAAACATTAAAAAAATAAAGCTTTTGTCATTGTTTTTAAAAATATAATGTTAAAGTATTATCATACAAATGGTGACAATCCAAGCTAGATTAACGGCTCTGATGGCAGTTAATGTGTTTCTAAAACTTCTGAGGAGCTGTTACAACCCATTATGGCTGAAATATTGGTGTATGAAAAATTAATAAAGCCAGCAGAAAATGGAATTTGGCATCTGTGCTAGCTATTTACATAGAAAGAATCACCCAGAATTAATTATACCCTCTGTTACATTCTAATGAGTTTTTCATTAAAATGTACACTATTATGGAAACTAAACAAGGATTATTCAAACAAAAATGCCAACAGATGTTTTTTTTTTTCAAAGAAAAAGAGGGAGAGAGATTAAAATTAGTTAATTGGTTGTACATTTATATCTAGCATGGGGTTAATCGAACCCTATTTATCATACAGTTTATGTATATTTTGCAAAGAAAACATTATATGTGGAACCAGTGCTTTTTTTCTTTAAGAAAAAAGGTGCCAGAACTCTCATTTTGTTAATCTGGCATGGGCATGGCCTACTGTGTGGGCGTGGCCAGCTCAACATCACTTGCATCAGGGGCACTTGTTCAGAGCTGGGCAAATCTGAGGGTCTCTGGCAGAGGGGCGATGGGACCGGGGTGAGCACCGGGTCATGGTCCACTGGAGAAGCCTCATTGATATTAAAGTGGGTGGGGAAAGACATGATATTAAAGGGGGTGGGGGAGAGATATTAAAGTGGGTGGGGAAAGACATGATATTAAAGGGGGTGGGGGGAGAGATATTAAAGGGGGTGGGGGAAGACATGATATTAAAGGGTGGTGGAAGACAGGGTGAGCAACTTCAGCAGCTGGGAAATGAGGAAGGGGTTGTCGCCTTAGTGGAACCTAGATCTGGGAAGCTGCAAGTAACTGCTTTGGGTAAGAGCCTTGGTGGAGCAGTGGGCTAATGCCTCCTTAAGTAACACCAGCTGCCTGCAATTAGTGCAGGTTCGCATCCCACCAGGCTCAAGGTTGACTCAGCCTTCCATCCTTCCGAGGTAGGTAAAATGAGGACCCAGATTGTTGGGGGCAATAAGCTGACTTATTAGGGCAAAACCCCTAATAAGCAGGCATATACATAGAATGAAGGCTATTGCTAAGCACATTGGTTTGTGCTTAAATTGTAAGCTGCCCTGAGTCTTCGGAGAAGGGTGGGATATAAATGGGATTTAAAAAAAAAGAAGCAGAAGGAGGCACCACCTATCTCCAAATTTTTTACACATTCCAAAAATTATGTCATGAGTGATGTATTTATTATAGGTATATAATTGACAGTACA
>NC_139526.1:7386683-7426376 GCF_947247035.1 Vipera ursinii
GATACAGGCCATAAAATTAGAAACTGAACACTCCAGAAGGTAGAGGTCAGCCAGTGATTCATTGTTAGGCAGCAGCTCTTTGTGGTCGAGTAACAGGCTGTGTGAGGAACAGAATGGTGGGACAATGGAAAGGGATCAACCCGCACTGCTGAGCAAGGCAAGAACTAGTTTGTTTTTCACTGTCTTGAACTTGGAAAGTAATAATTGGGACCCACATTCTGCGGCTCACTTGCTGCCGGCTGCTCCAGCTGAGGGACCTCTCAAAGCTCTCTAGTCAGGCCCTCCCTGATGGGCAGGAAGATGTTCATGGGCTTCTACACCCCAGAGGTGCCTGCCAGCGGCTGGGTGGTGGGCCCATTCCAGCCAGCCACAGCCCCACTGCTGCTGCCCTCAACAGCCCGGCTGGAGAAAGTGAAGCAGCCCATGAATGCCTTCATGGTCTGGTTGTGTGCGCAGCAGTGGTGGATCGCACAGGAGCAACCCCAGCTGCACAACACGGGGAGATCTCCAAGCATCTGGGGGCCGCCTGGCAGTGCCTCGACGCTGCCCAGAAACAGCCCTTCGTCAATGAAGCCAAGCAGCTCCAGGTACGCCACATGCTTGACTACCCGGACTACAAGTAGGAGGAGCCGGGCCGGGCCGGAGCCTGGCACACTCGCCTGTTTGTCTGCCGGGGCCGTAGGCACCACTCGGATGAATGCCCACTTGCGCTGGCTCACTCGACACACTCCACGGGACAGCCAGCCGGGCGGGGCTGGCCCCGGGCAGTGGCTGCATGATGGGGGCCGCAGCGGTGCCCTGCAGCAGCCTGGTCTACAGCACACCAAGCCTCCTGCCTTCGCCACCATGCCAAGGAAGCTGGACACTGGCCTTCAGCACCCGGTGGGGGACTTCCTGGACATTGTGGCTATTTATGGGCTGCAAGGCTGCGAGGTGTCTGACACAGCCACCCTGGGCTGCCTCCCTAAGCCCCCTCCCCAGACCCTGGGGTTCAGCTGTGCTGCCCACTTGGCCTCCCCTCTAGCAATGATGCCAGCTGAAGCTCCATGTCTGGGTTTCAGCACACAAGGAAGGCACAGCCGGGAAAGACCAATGTGGACATAGTTTGGAGAAGCATGCTAACCACCCCCCAGGTCCAGTACCGGGTAGGCCACCAGCCTGGCTGACAGGTGAGCACAAGGAAGGAGTGCAATGCACTCTGCAGAACCCACCTCCCACTCCTTGCCCTCTCTTACTTAACTAGTTGAGATGGTGTAGTTGGGCAGCAGGGAGAGGTGCAAATTCCTGACGACTGGCCTTCGTAGCAGACAACTTGCCTGTGCAAAGTTTGCTGGCTGGGTCTTTTGGCGGGCTCAGCAGCAATTCCTATTGGCTTTCGAAAGCCAATAGGCTTTTGAAAGCCAATAGAGGGAGTAGCACAGCTTGTGCAAAAGTTTTTTTGTGTGTGTGTGTTTGTGTGTGCAAAAAAAGGTGCCGGAACACCATTCTGAGCATTCTATGAGAAAAAAAGCCCTGTGTGGAACTATGTATTATTGTTTGGCCAACATTTTCTCTGGCATTTTTCCCCCTTCGGGCTGCTTCTTAAATTTAATGGAAAAGAAATTGTTAGATATTTTTCTTTTTTTTAAAGGAGATATTGGATCCCCTTTAAATTTGGATTGGGTTGACTTATTCTCCGAAACACCAAAAGGTGGGATAAAAAGCAATGGGTGAAAGCTCATTAAAGAGAAAACCAGTTTAGGATTAAGGAGAAATTTCCTGACAATGAGAACTATTAATCAGTGGAACAGTTTGCCTCCTAGAACTGTGGGTTACTGAAGGATTTCAAAAGTTTGGACAGCCATTTGTCTGCCTTAAACAGAGGGTTGGACCAGATTCTAGAAGACCTCTAAAGACAGGACAAGAAGCAATGGAAGGAAACTAATCAAGGAGAAAAGCAGCCTAGAATTAAGGAGAAATTTCCTGACAGTGAGAACAATTAAGCAGTGGAGTAGCTTGTCTTCAGAAATTGTGGGTGCTCCATCTCTGAAAACCTTTAAGAAGAGACTGGACAGCCACTTATCTGGAATGTTATAGGATCTCCTGCTTGAGCAGGGGGTTTGTACTAGAGACCTGCAAGGTCCCTTCCAACTCTTTTATTATCCTGTTATCTATATAGCTATAGCTATAGCTATAACTGTATCATCTATTGATATCATCTATCTATCTATCTATCTATCTATCTATCTATCTATCTATCTATCTATCTATCTATCTATCTATCTACCTACCTCTATCCATCCATCCAACTAGCTATCTGTTTGTATCAAATCTTAAAGTGCTCTTATTGCATCTGTTCTATTTTGGAAATAAACCCTGTTTATTCAGAGCTTCACAATCCTGTAGGATATTAGGAAGAAGCAAACACAAAGGCAGATGACGTGCACTAAATATTGTTCTTCTTTGGTTTGTCACAAGCATAACTTAGCAGCTTCTCATTTTGATACTCCAGCTATAGGCCAACTAAACAGTTCAAAACACAAAGCTGATCACTTCTTAAAGATCAAGAGTTGCTTTTCCTGCTCTATTTCAACTCCCAAGGTCCTTCAGCTAAATCTGTCCCAATGGAACTCTTGAGTAATTTGCGTTAAAGTATTAATCTGCTAAGGGAATAGAGAACACCACACTATTGAGGGGATATGGGAAACTGTGCCACAGTAATGCATGTACAACAGCGCACTACATGTATTAATCATATTACCAACAACTGTGCAATTACTGTTCAGAGTCAAGAGCATCTCTCAGGGGGGAAGGGAAAATGATAAAGGTGGTCATGCTGCCAAGAATCTCAGTAGCTTGGAAGGGCAAATGTTGCAACTGAACAAAAAAATAATATGAATTGCAAGCACAGCTTATTGCCTTTATGAATGCTGGAAACAGCATCACAATATTGCTGCAGATCTGTGGCCTCTTCCATCCAAGAAGAGTTATTAAATTACACATCTATGGCATGCAAAATCTTACTCTGCTTTATGGTGATCACGGTGTCCTAATTAAAAGTACAGCACCCTGGATAGAAAAATACATTCTTCCCACCCAGGATGTGTATGAAGATTGTCAGTCATCCAGGTCACAGTTGTATCAAAAGTGGTCTTTTTTACTTTTGAAAAGGCAACTGGACTGATTTTTTGAGGAAGAAGAAAAAGATGCTTTGCTTCCTATTTTGGAAGCTTCATCAGTTGTTGTCAGAATCCAGTTATATTTCATTTCTATCTATCTTCTCTGATTTAAAAACCAATCCTTACTGTCTCCTGGATTCTGTCATGCTAAAAAAGGGGAGGGGGTATGCATGAGGGTTTTAATACTTTCACTTCCTGTATTCACTATAAAGTAACCTTTTGTTGATTGGGTCTGCTAACCATAACAATGTAGCCATCTACCTTTCATCCTATGCCCCTCTGAAGCTCTTCTCTTTACCGACAGCGAGGGAAAAGGGGAGGGGGAAAGATGCAACACCTGGAATCTGGGCAATAAGAGGATTGAATGATTGTGCTGATGGAGCCAGACTGATGTTATTTTTCCTGAAGTTGACACCTAGAAATCTGCCAGTTTGAGTTGCCTGGAAGAACTGCGGGGTGGGGGGCTGCTTGGGAACACTTTAAAACATTGAATGGTGGGGGGGGGATCCCCCAGATCCTGTCTAGCATGCCTTCAGTCAATTTCTCTTAATAAAAATTCCTGTTAGAAGAAACCGCTTCCAAGAGTTCTGTTTTCTTAAGATGTAGATTGAAGTGGGTTCTTACATTTTGTGGTGTTAGAGATGGAAGGACAGTTATTGACACTTGAGCTTAGCTGGTGGGGGGGGGGCAGAATGATAGGTTCTGACAGGATTGGGGGGGAATGAAAAGATTGTGTTTTCTATATGGTCAACTGGTTGTAACACTCTCTGAGAGCTATTGGGGTTACTTATCCCCAATTTGCATGCAGTCCTCTTGGCTGTTCCAAGAAGATTCCACACCTCTGATTCAGGCAGCCCTGAAGTCACAGATAAAAACCCAAGCAACCACAATGGCTCTTAGAGAGTATTAAGATCAGCTAACTGCAAAGAAAGCACAATCTTTCCATTTCCACCCTAAATATCCTATCGGAATGTCTATAGATATTCTCAGTCATCCAGATCATGGTTGTCTCAAAGGTTCTTTTTCTAGAAGCAACTGGACTTTCTTGTTTTTCTTCAAAGATGTTTTGCTTCTCATTCCTTGCAGACAGCTGGTCATTTGCGTTCTTTTAAATGCAAGGAATATAAATCCTTCCATTCCCATGCTATTCTGTTCTGTTCTGTTCCATTTCTATTCTGTTCTATTCTATTATTTTGTGTTCTGTTCCGTTTCTATTATATTCTGTTCTGTTCTATTTTATTCTTCCGTTCCATTCCATTCTATTGCCATAGTGGCCCAGCGGTTAGAATGCAGAATTTCAGGCTAATTCTGCCAACTGCTGGCAGTTTGAGTCTCACGGCTCAAGGTTGACTCAGCCTTCCATCCTTCCAAGGATCCAGATTGTTGGGGGCAAGGTGCTGACTCTGTAAACTGCTCAGAGAGAGCTATAAAAGCACAGTGGAGCAGTATATAGGTCTAGGTGCCCTTCCTTCCTTCCTTCCTTCCTTCCTTCCTTCCTTCCTTCCTTCCTTCCTTCCTTCCTTCCCAGTGGTTAGAATGCAGCATTATAGGTTGACTCTACCCACAGTCAGAAGTTCAATCCTGACCAGCTCCTCAAATTTTCATCTCCTTCTTCTTAAAAGGAAACAAAAGAAACTTGGGATAGTAAAATCTGTTTTTACTAAAGAAATGTATGCATTTGGGAAGGGGGAGGGTGGAATTGCAGCTACAACAAGGTTTGCCAAGTATCCTGACCATTTATGATTATGTTCCAGCTTTAGAGTTGAATTATATTACACGGCTCCATTTTTGACTTTAATTGTCTGGTTCAAGTTGTCAAGTCATAACTATATCTTGCGTTTGCATTGCATTAGGGGATTTTTCCCTACCCCATACCTCCTCTCTCTTGATCTTGTCCTATGGAGTAATTTAATTCCATTCTAATTTTCTTCCCCAAGCCGGCTGACTCTCCACCCAAGGAACTGAGTTATGAATCTTGTTAAGGTTTACCGCCTTACAGCCAGTGCTGATGGAATATTTAATCAAAGAAATGAGTTGGCAGATATGATGTACAATGTGGTTATGCCTTGTGGTGTGTGTCTTCACCACCAATTGAGAAATGGGTGAATTTGCCATTCATCAGTGCCAGACTGAAAGCTTTGTATAACCTTCTCCTTTCTCTCTTTCTCTCTCCTTAAAAACTTATTTATCAAGATTAAAGATATTTTAAATCAACAGCTTCTCTACAGATACATCATCCTTATTTCCAAAGTGGCTACATCTTTCATCATTTAGCAACTGAAAAAGAGTCTCTCATCCTGAGCACGAAGTAATTTGAATTTTCCATGAAACACAAAAGAGAAAAAAAAAAACCTAAAAGGATAATGTCAAAAGTCCAAAATGCAACTATCAGTGTTTCCTTCCCTTTTATTAACATGGTTATTTCATGCTCTTCGGCTCCTTATCAGTGCTTGACCTTGGAACCTGTTGTAATCAAGTTAGCCAGGAAGCAAATTTAAAAATGGAAAGAGTGAAAGTGGTTTATTGTGATCATAGACCAGCATATACATATTTTTTTTAAAAAAAAATAAACCTGAGTTCCTTCCTTACTATTTTTTTTTCTCTCTGCTCTTTTTCTTAAAACTATTTTTTACCTCAGTTGTACATAAGATAACTCTGAGGAAGCTGGGAATAATTTTAAGTATGTTTTAAGTTAATTATTTTTAAATAAAATAATTTATTTTATTTTTAATTTTCAGAATCATTTTTTCTATGTCTCCAACAGTGGCTCTGATGGGAGATAGAGATTTTATTATTATTATTATTTTTTAAAGAAAAAACGGTAGCTTAAAGGCATTGTTTCTTTTCTACATGTTTTGAGCAGGGCCTCTTGTTCCCCAAAAGTCTTTTAAACCTGAAGGTTTCTGTATGGTCATAATTCAGGACTAGATATGGCTCTATTTTTCTGATATTAATGGGTTGATAACCTTCTTAGTTAATAAACACTTTATTAGCCAAAGACGAGGGAAAGTTTAAAGCACGATTGATTATTTGGGTTTCTTTCCCCTGGTATTAATTAATATTTGCATGAATTATACTAATAAGATTTTGGAACAATAATATCTGGATGTTACCAAACAGCAAACTCACTTTCATTTATAATTCCCATTTAGCCGGATTAGAACTCAGCCATTTATTTTCTAATGAGTTATGTTTGAATTACCTGGGTGAGTTTGCAGTATACAAGCACAACGTTCTCTCATTAGCTCAATTTGCAGCCTTACTTACACAGATATTAATTTTGACTTAAAGAAATCTGTCTAGTTTCTGTTCAACAGTCTTATTAGAAAAGACCATTTCAGTGTTGAGGTTTTAATAATCATTCAAGAAATGGATTCGATGTTTCAGACTTTGGACCTTCATTTGAGGAAGCTGCTAAATGATGTAATCTTCTGGGCCAGCATATGTGGGATTCATAGAATTACAAAGCTGGAAGGTCTTCTAGTCTAACCCTCTGCCCATGATAGGAGACCTCAGATCCCAAGACTTAGAGAAAAACAAACAATTGCAGTTTCCAAGACTGAAATAAACCCTGGGATACAGGTCCTAAACTCTTTCAAAATATACTTGAGTGACAGAAATGATTCAATTATGGGGAATGACCCAATGAAGTATATTTAATTTAATTTAAATCAGTTGTGGGTTATATCCAGTGGTGGGATCCAGCCAGTTCACACTAGTTCGGCAGAACCAGTAGCTAATTTTTTGTTGCCCAGGCCCAGAATGGACTTCCTGAAGCAGCATCCACAAAGAGAACCGGTTGTTCACATATTTGAATCCCGCCACTGGTTATATCTTGCCCTTGCATATTTTCTTTGTCTTCATTGTATCCATTTTTTTTAACATACTGTAAGAAGTCCTCAGCCTCATAAAACTCACAGAATAACAGAGTTGGAAAGGATTTGGAGGTCTTCTGGTCCATCCCCCACTTGAGCAGGAAACCCTATACCACTTCAGACAAATGGTTGTCCAGTTTCCTTTTGAAAGCCTCCAGTGATGGAGCATCCACAACTTCTGAAGGCCACCCTTTACACTGGTTAATTGTTCTTTTTGTTAGAAAATGTCTCCTTAGTTCTAGGTTGATTCTCTCCTTGATTAGTTTCCATCCATTGTTTCTTGTCCTGCCCTCTGGTGCTTTGGAAAATAAGTTGACCCCCTCTTCTTTGTGGCAACCACACAAACACTGGAACACTGCTATCATTTTTCCCATAGTTCTTTTTTTTCACTAGACAAAAGTTTATATGACCCTAGATTGTGGCAACATCGAGAAGGTGCCTTATGTAACCTGGCCACTGGCTTTGAATATTGGCAGGAATGATACAGTTACACTTGAGTGGAAAAACTGGATTATAAACCTATTTGCACAACCAGGGATGCACTAAAAAGAAGGAACATGGTGCAGAGCACAATAGTCTTCAAATAACCTCAGATATATATTTGCCACACGCTTTGAAAACCTCAGCAATTGACAGTGCTCTGAAGCACAAATGACTAGATCCAAAACTAAGAGCAGACTTAGCTCTAAACAGGTATCCCTTTAGAACTTGTTCACCAGCTAACTCTTTTCTAAGAGTAAGATATGATAATTCATATTAATACCAGTCTAATGGTGATAAAGATTCTCATTAGGAAGGCCAAATCCTTCACCCCCGGGCTGGCAATAAAATAGCTCTGGGGGAACTCCATAACACTGCATGCCAAAAAATCAATAACATGCCATTTTATAATTAAGAGACAAAATAAATGCTAAAGGAAAGTCCAGTAAATTAAGAAAAGTAACGTCCAGAGAGATGGAAAGTATTGATTGCAATGTACAAAATATGTGAAGTCTCTCTAGCCTACCCTTTGAAGGCAATTAGAATTTGGACAGTTAATTCTATATAAGCTGGAGGAAAAAGAATCCATGATTATACTATGAATGTATTATGATATTTGTCATTAACAGCAAGTAATTTGTTATCAAGCAACCAGTGTCTCTGATTAATCAATTAGGGAAGGTTCTGGCTGGGTTGCTTCTATATTAAAGCTGATTACAGCAACGATCACATTCCCATAAACAAAGCCAGGGGTAAAATGAGGAATTGCTCGATGCCTCCTTTAATCCAAAATTGGAAGAAACACAAATTTGTGAACAGAGCATGGGGGGGGGGGGCGATAGAACGTCTGAAATGATAATGTCATACAAATGCTGTGACTTAGGTGCATCAGATGTTGGGACATACATCACAGAATAACAGAATAACAGAGCTGGAAGGGATCTTGGAGGTCATCTAGTCCAAACCCTATACCATTCTAGACAAATGGTTGTCCAATCTCCTCTTAAAAACCTTCAGTGCTGGAGCACCCACAACTTCTGGAGGCAAGTCGTTCCACTGATTAATTGTTCCCCCTGTCAGGAAATTTCTCCTGTTTGAGTCTGTCCTTGATTAGTTTCCATCCATTGCTTCTTGTCCTGCCTTCAAGTGCTTTGGAGACCTCCTTTTCTTTCTGGCAGTCTCTTAGATACTGGAACTCTGCTATCATGTCAGCCCTAGTCCTTCCAATCCTTCTTTCATTAAACTAGATATATCTAATTCCTGCAACTGTTCTTCATATTTTTAGCCTCCAGCCCTCTAATTATCTTTGTTGGCCTTCTCTGCACTCTTTCCAGAGTCTCTACATCTTTTTTATAATGAGGCAACCAAAGATGCAATATTCCAAGTATGGTCTTACCAAAGCATTATAAAGTAATACTAACACTTCACATTATCTTGAGTCTATCCCTCTGTTAATGTAGCCAAGGACTGTGTAGGCATTTTTTTTGCATAATGCTGGCTCATATTTAAGTGGTTGTCCACTAGGAGTTTGAGTTCACCAGAGTAGTGTTGTCATTTTGGCATCATTGTGGTTTGCTGTGGACTCAATTGGTCTTGTATGGCACTACAGGTAATTTTTACAGTCCTCATTTGCTTGCTTAAAGTAAATAGTAGGCAAAATGGATCCTTCAGCATGGGATGATTCCCAGTTAGAGAATCTTGGTTCAGGAGTAGAGCTATTGCAAATGACTCCAATTCTCTAGATATGTAACATGGAAAAACAGGAACTAAAAATAATTCGCATCTCTCCAAGTATAAAAATTGACTGCCTTTGAAGAAGTTAAATTTAGTTCAACTCTTTTAATTGAATATCAGTCATTGTAATTCACAGAAATAGGGTAACTCAGTTGATTAGGGGTCTGGAAGCTAAAACATATGAAGAACAGTTCCAGGAATTGGGTATGTCAGTCTAATGAAAAGAAGGGGTGATATGATAGCACTCTTCCAATATTTATCAGTGGAACAGCTTGCCTTTGGAAGTTGTGGGTGCTCCAGTCTCTTGTTAAAAATCACTGGAAGTTTTTAACAAGGGATTGGACAGCCATTTTTTTGAAATGATATAGGGTCTCATGCTTGAGTAGGGGTATGGACTAGAAGACCTTCAAGATTCCTTCCAACTCTGTTGTTCTGTTCTGTTCTGTTCCGTTCCGTTCCGTTCCGTTCCATTCCCTACTGTATTCTACTTTACTCTACTCTATTGACAGAAGACACACATCAGACCATTCCCTGTGTTTTAGCATCTGCCACCCAAAGCCTACTCCTTATCTTACCTAAGGATAAGACTGCCTATTCAGGCTGGTAGGTTCTGTCATCATAAATGCAATTCAACTGGGGCATATACTGTGACATGTCTGTCTTATTCAAGTGTTTCACCTTCTTCAAAAAAAGTTCCTTTCCAGTCTTGTGAGTTGGCTTGTAAGTTGAGCTATTTGGGTAAAACAAAATTATTTGAATTATTCCTACACCTTCAAGAATCATGAGAACCCTTTTCCTGGATGATAGAACTTTTATGGAAGGAAGACCTTCTCATCAGAGAACATATCCAACTATGACCACTTGTTGGTGAGGCCAAATCCAAAATGAATATTTGTTTCTTTGACTCCCCCATTTTTTCTCTCTCTTCCCCTCCCTCAGAAGACTTCTGGATGAAGCACTATTTGCTTCCCTAGGGGTTTGATCTAAAATAGGGCTTGAGAAGTGTGTACAGTCCTATGGATGCGAGTTGTACAATCTTACAAGGATGGATGGATGGATGGATGGATGGATGGAAGGAAACAATATACAATATATTGTCAGCTTTTTGCATTTTAATACAGCTGTAAATGAAAGTGTTGAAAAAATAATTAAATACTTGAGTGGCTTCTTAATTCCTCACTGAGAAAGGATTTTCTGGCTCTGGTAGATATTTTACACTTCTAATTATTATATTCCTAAGTATTTCTGGAACAACTGAGATAAACCAAGCCCAGCCTTCAGAATGCATTATCATCAGGAGGCATTGCTAGGGGCTGGAAATGACTATAGAAAACTCATTTATCTAGTTTTCATCCCATTTACTGACTGAGATAAACATCACCAAACTGCTTGGCCTCATCAGTAAAATGCCTATAGTGGGGATTTCATTTCAGTTGCAGAGACTAAGACTTCCTACCTACAGATATCTATGAGTACATGCAAGTGTGGATGCTCACGCTGTTGACATACTTGGCTTGCCTGCATAAAACTAGAGATCTGTTTCAGATCTAGAGTTGAAAAGATCTTTTGGAACTGATAAAAGTATGTATTTTCTCCTAGATCATCTAGTACAGTAGCTTTGCAACCCTAGAAAGAGATCTATTTAAGAAGATACCAATGGCATAACCCCACATTTGTTTGAAAGCACATTGTCACGCCCTCCAACTGGGATTCCATGCTATTGTGCATATCTAGAAAGCATGTAACACCTTTCAATAGATGGTGCATGTATGCCCATAAGTATTCTGTAGAACCTGTCAATAAAATCCCAATAACCCCATAATAATGCTAGCATTAAGAAAACGGTGCAACCCCTGTATTAGAGGAAGGCATCTATGCAAAGAGTAATAAATTTAAGTAGAGGTGGAGGGAGGGAAGGACCTTAAATTAGCAAGTGCCAAGCAACAGGGAAATCTGGAGATTCAGGCAGTTCAAACAAGTATAAAGATTTATTGCAAGTTTAAGCTGTCTACAAGAATCTGACCAACTGGCGTTAAGAGAAATAGGTGGGAGATAAGAAACATATTCAAGGTGGACTGGACTTAGTTCTCTTCTGAACATGCAGGGACTCATGACTTATGATGCATTTGAGCCCTCCCTCCAGCTCAGCCTAGTCATCTCCTATAACAACCAGGAGAAAGTAATCCGGTTTTAAGGCGATGTCCTCTTCAGAGAAATTATTTTCTATCTGAGGTTAGGCTGAAAAGCTTCTGACTTAGCACAATTTTGGTACAGAAGTCCTTTAAAGAAGAGCCTTTGACAGATCTAATAGAGATCTGTTGCCTTGTGTAAAGCAGTAGCAAACTTTGGTTAGTGGGAAATAATAAGGTTATAACAACGCCTTTTTGGATGGCACACTTTTCTCTCTAATAACATGTAATTTTGCATCTTACCATTAAGCCAATGATCTGAACAAAAGAAAATTAAAAGTTAGTAGGATTTAGGAAATTGTATTTTTCTCTCTTAATAAGAATAATTGAATTATGTCCTAGAGAGAGGCTTCTATCACATCAATCAAAGAAACAGGCAATCACATAATTTGGATATTCCCTTTACCTACCATAACTAAGATTTCATAGTACATGTGCTTACCTGCATAGAATTCTGGACTATAGACTGCACCAACAACTGGATTTAATTTCCAACCTGTAGTAAAGACAGAAAACCAAACTTGGTAAATTTGAAGTTATGGCATAAAATTCTAATTAGGTTGTGACTGTACAATTTTTATTTTATATATTTTAAAGAATTGTATCATGTCCTTCAAAATGAATCTTTTCCAGAATACCTTCTAAAGGTTCTTAAAAAGCCACCCCAACCCCTGACACAAACAAACACACGCACAACCCCCCCCCACAAACCCTTTAAGTGGAAATGACCATTAAATGAAGGAGGAATTTAATGCATCTTTTATTACAAAACCACTTTGTATCAATAGACTTTTTCTTCAGTTTCATTATATAATTTCAGCCCATTTCATGAAAAGGAGATTCTATTTATCCCCTTAATGCAAGTCTGTATAACTGCAAAAAGAAAAAAAATAACTTTCTTTTCATTTGATGAACAGAGGCAATCTTCTTCCTGGTTTTAAATTGGATGGGCTTAAAAGGACTTTACTTTCACAACACACTAAATCCTAAACCTGGATTAAGAAAACTCCAGTGGTGTGCTTATATAACATGCTTGCCCTAATAAATCATTTCATGGCTTAGCATAATGGCTTGGTTTCCCCAACAATACGTGAGTTCATATATAAATGAACCACACCAAACTCTCACTTCTGGAACAATTTTTCCATAAGATAAGTTCATTTTTGGTAAGTTTCAGAAAAAAAGGTCAGGAACTTTCCCCAAGTTTTTTAATGGAAGATAATAGCAGAACTCATCTTTACAAGGACTGTGTACCTATCATTTTACTGCAGTCATTTTAGGGCAAATAAATTAAAAGAAAGGTAGCATAGGTACTTGGATGAATGACTGACAGGACCAGAAACCAGACTGGCAGTGTATGAGAGAGACAGAGTGAGTGAGTGAGTGAGTGAGTGAGTGAGTGAGTGAGTGAGTGAGTGAGTGAGAGAAACAGAGAGAGAGAGACAGAGAGAAGGAGGGGGAAAGAGGGAGAGTGAAAGGGAGAGAGGGAGAGGAGAGGGAAAGGGAGAGAGAGAGGAGGAGTAAGAGAGGGAGAGAAAGAGGGTGGGAGGGTGGGAGGGAGACAGAGAAAAAAGGGAAGGAAAGGAAAGGGAGAGGGGGAGGGGAGAGAGAGGGCAAGAGAGAGAGTCAGGTAATAGCAGACCACTTCCATTTTATTGCCAAGAAATTCCTCTTGGAATGGATGTGTCCATTAGTCATCTGCAATTGAGATTTCTTTTACTAAATGAACAAATAGAGTGTTTTGTTTTAAGAAATGATGAAGCAGTGATCTTATTGAAAGAGAGAAGTCAACCTTTCATTGGTAAGCACCACAATTAATATTTGTGTAGACCTCAAGAACCAATTATGCACAATACATACCATGTAAGTTAGTAAGGCCAACATCTTCATTTTTTCCCCATTTGGTGGTGGAGGCCATTGTTTTGTAAACTAAGTTAAGCTTATTCCAGGGCTAGACTTATTATAGAACTACACAACCATTTTTGTTTTTTCCTGACACAAAACCTTCTGCTGAGTTTTACACAAGTGGTCAGAAAAGACTCCTGAGGAATGCAAAAAAATAGAGTTTGAGTGGAGGTCCCAGTTGCCTACACCCTTTCTAAAGGATGTGCACAATTTGGTGTACCCATTTTACTTACAATGTTCTAGTTTCGCCAGTTGTGCAATAACCACACAGCTAAGTTTTATAACCCTGTGAGAAAGCAAATTGCAGCCTAGGATGAGAAGGGGGGAAAAAAAGAAAAGGAAGAAGGAATGCAACACTTATTTTCTTCCACCCAAATCTTCAAAGCTGATCTAAGCCAAGTACTTAACCAACAAAAGTCTTAATTACTCAAAGTGCAATTTTCTATAATACTTTTTAATTCTTCACTTCTGCACAGATAAGCCATTTTGGCTGGTTTTTCATATCTGTCAGACTTTCTGTCAAAGAGGCTGAGAGATAACCTCAGACATTTTAAGCTATACTAATGGTGCCTCAATTTGTCTTCGGGAAGAGAGGGGGAGATGGTGCTTGGAAGATGCAGATCGATGATCTCAGATGAAACCTGCACTCATATTTCATCTCCTTCTCCTACCCAATTTGATGGCTGCATCATCTAGCTTGGGGAAGCTCTCTCTGCAAAGACTTCATTTATCATGAAAATAACAGCAATTAAACTTTACTCTGTCTTGTCAATGAAGTATTTGCTGGCCCATAACTGTGTGGGTTAATCAAGTGTGAGCAAAAGTTTGACATGTACGAGTGAGGAAATGCCAAGGAATCAAGTCTTCACCATTAGAAGAGGTAAATTCACCACTGTGGGTGTAGTTCTTGGAATTTGTCTTGCTGTCACAACACTTATCTCAGGTAGAAACTTTTAGAACAGACAAGAAAGGGAGAAAAACAACCTGTCTCTTGCACAGATAGACTTAGTGCCCAATGAGGAAAAACATAATTTAGCATGCATACTTACTTAACTTTATTGAGGCCATTGACCAAAAGGCCTTCTTATTATATATGTATATTCTATAAATATATTTATGTATATACTTATTGCATATGTATATAGAATATACACATACATAAATACAACTAGCCTTTTAGCATTTTTTTAATTTAATATTATCTTTTAGCCATTTTTATTTTTGTTGGGACATACATTTTTTAACTCCCCTGGCATGGTCACTTAGATGAGGAAAATGCATTCAGTAACCAAGTTTATTGATGATGTTTCAAGCAAAACAAATATTAGAGAGAGGAAAGAAATTCATTGAACTTCTCTGAATATGAACGTATCAATTTTTGCATTTCCATCCAGAAGACAAAACAAAACTTCATTGTCATTTGAAATCTGGCATTCCCCAAATCCCCTAGCACAACTCATTATTATTGGTTTTTTTTAAAGCATATTAGAAGGGGAAAAAAGAACAAAAATCTATTATCTTAGGAAAGATTATTTGCATTCTTACTTGGAGATCTTGAAAGGCTAAGCAGGATCAGACCCCTCTACTGCTTAGAAGCGAGACCACTGGAAAAACACCAGGTCTGTAAGCTAAATTTGGAGCAGGGTAAAAAATTCTTTAAAAAAGGAAACCACTGTAATATGGTTGCCAAGATCACTCAATGGACAACTTCAAAGAGTTTGACTCAGAAGAGACTTGACCTTTATTTGTATTTATATCACACAGATTTGCAAACAATAAGGCAGGTTTGGGTATCCCAATACATGCAAATTATGGACAAAAGCCTTAATTAACTGAACTTAATGAACTGGTGTCAAGGTCTTCAAAATCTGTCATGAGTTTATAGATTCATCAAATCTGATGAGTCAACTTACCTGCAAAAATAAGAAGATGGGGAAAAGCAACATTCACAGCTTCCTAATGACACCACCTAGGATCTCATTAACACTGAGTTAAAAATCTAAAAAAGGTATTTTTAGGTATTTTTCCCCCTGCTAGGCAGAGGTTGTGCCTGTGATCTAAAAGCTTCACAGGGTAGCTTTAGCTGCAAGCATCAAAAGAAAGATGAGTAGAGAGATTGCATTTCAGTGAAGAAAATGTGGGCTTTCCTGTATGGATGACTTGGATTGTTGCTATCTTGGACAATGAAAACAAAATATGTCTCTTCTTTTACGGCATTTTCAAAATTATTATTCTGAAACTTGCAGTATTGCACTACAATCTTCTTTGGTGGTACTGATACCTAGAAGCTGCTTGGCTGCTCTTCTTGATCTTCTTTCCTAGCCCTTATTCCAAACACAGAGCAGAAACTCAGCATTAAGGAGAAAGGTCTTTGTTCTCTGCCTTTTTTGCTTCTTTCTTTCTTTGTGTTCCTATCTTCTGAATCTTTGGAGACTTGCCAGGGATCTCTCCTTGCCCTGAATCTCTTCCTGAACTCTCTAACTCACTGCCAGGAAATCCTTCAGAAAGATGGGCTTGTCTGTTTCACACTAACTAAATATTGTTTCTGATAGCACAGTGCATTGTTAGAACAATGCCCAGACATCAATTTGGCCCTCAGACCTTATCACAAAGATAATTAGGGCAAACTTTGAACAATCCATTTTCCCCTGGTCTCTGATAGCCAGTCTAGAGAAAAGAAAGACTGGGGGGTGGGGGGAGGGTGTGACACAACAGCAGTATCCCAGTATTTGAGAGGCTGCCACAAAGAAGAGGGGATCAAATTATTTTCCAAACCACCAGAAGGCAAGACAAGAAACAACAGGTGGAAACTAATCAAGGAGAGAAGCAACCTGGAACTAAGGAGAAACTTCAGTGAGGACAGTGTTATAGAGTCTCCTGCTTGAGCAGGGGGTTGGGCAGAAGACCTCCAAGGTCCCTTCCAGCTCTATTCTGATTGAAAGCTTCATCTCCCTATTTCTCCTGAGAGCGGATTGGGCCTCAGCAATCTGTGATCCTAGACAACCTTCAACAATGGAAAATAAAACATTAAAAAACTGGGGGATGCTGAAATATAGAAAGCTTATAGAAGCCAAACAAGCTTGGTGAAAAAAAAGAGGGATTTTGTGTGAATAACTGCATGTGCAAAGATGGTACTTTTAAGAAAGCCATGGTTAATAAGAAGAAAGAGATAAGAGTTATACTCAAAGAATGTGTGTGGATATATTCAAATATATAGATACCAAGCTAACGTAACTTAGGGATAATACTCTGTTGACTGAACAAAATAAGATGTATTGACCTGTGTGTGTGTCAGTTGCACCCTTTCCTAGACCAGGGGCCTTGCTCATGGTCACTCATGCCTTGATCACTTCCTGCTTGTGTTACTGCTTGATATGGGCTGCCCTTGATGAATGCCTGGAGATGACCATTGGCCCAGAAAGTGGAGAGGTACACAATAGCATCAAGATCATGAGAAGTGATAGTATGCTTTTACACTGCACTGATAAAACCACACTTAGAATACTGCATCCAATTCTGGTCGCCACAATACAAAAAAAGATCCGGAGATCCTAGAAATTGTGTGCAGAGAATAGCAGCAAAGATGATAAGGAGTCTGAAGGCTAAACCACACAATGAACTGTTGAGGGAACTAAGTAGGCCTAGCCTAATGAAGAGAAATTTTGGGGGTGATGTGGTAGCTGTCCTCCAGTACTTGAGGAGGCTGTCACAAAGAAGATCAACTTTTTCACCAAAGCACCAGAGTGGCAGGACAAGAACCAATGAGTGGAAGATCATTAAAGAGAGACTGTATGAACTCCATCAAACTTTCCATACCTTACCATGGAATCCAGTTGTTCAAAATGAGCTCTAGAAAAAGGAATGTAGGTTGTTAAATATTTTTTTTTCTAATTGGGAGACTGATTTGAGTTGAGGCAGCCACTTCACAGACTTGACCTATTTAAATGTGGCAATATCATCTTGAGCAGCCATATCAATAACTCTTCCTTGGCTTTTAGATCTGACCGGACTGGGAATTGGATGGAGAATTCATATGTAGAGATGACATTTGAAAGTCAGGTGGCCCAAACACAAGGTTCCTTTGTTAATTCATAGGTCATGATCAAAATAATTAGGTTAAATTAAATAAAAACAAGGTTCGTCTTGGATAGGCCCAGTTTTTCTACCTCCTGTTTAGATGGCTTATAGGGCGTCCTCAACCTAGGACCACAATCAAGCCAAAATTTCTGTTTCTGAGATGGTCGTTAAGTGAGTTTTGCCCCATTTTACAACCTTTCCTTCCACAGTTGTTAAGTGAATCACCACAGTTCTTAAGTTAGTAACCCGGTTGTTAAGTGAATTTAGCTTCCCCATTGATTTTGCTTGACAGAAGGTTGCAAAAGGGGATGATATGACCCTGGGACACTGCAACGGTCATAAGTATTAACCCATTGCCGAGCATCTGAATTTGATCCTCGAGATGCTGCAACAGTAGAAAGTATGAAAAATAGTCATAAGTCACTTTTTGCAGTGCTGTTGTAACTTTGAATGGTCACTAAGTGAAACTGTTATAAGTCGAGGATTGCCTGTATGTAGCTGACCTGGATAAGGTTATGTAATCCTACCTTAGCCAGATCAGGAGATGGAAGCTAAGAAAAACCCCAACTGATATTTCTAGTTCTTACCATTTGTGTAAGGGTTAATTGTCTTCTTATTCGTCATGACCCGTGCTGTTGCATTATTTACCTAAGCACATAGAAAACAAGAAATCAGCACCACTTCTTTGAGATAAAAAGGTCCATGATAGTAATGAATGCATGCTTTATTTTTGGCATTAGTCATGTTTAAATGCAATTTAATTTATTTTCCCCAAATTAAAAAAATAATAATAATAAAACTAATAAAAGGCAGGAGGCGCATAACAAAATCATACTATTTATAATTACATTTACTCTCATCACCATTTTATAAAATGTACAAATCATTTCAATAAGCACCATTTCCTTTAAAGTTTAATAAAGCGACATTAAAAGCAAATTAAAAGGCTTTGCATAATTGAAGATTTAAGAGCATGCTTTTTTTATTCCATGGTAACACTGAAACGATAAAATATTTAAAAACAGAAACATTTTAAAAAGAAACTGTATGAAAGAGCATGCAGTGGAGTAGAAAGGGGAAAGAGACAAGGTACACAGGGAAAAAAATAAGTAACATCAAAAAGGAGAACGGAAAAGTAAAAAAAATAAATAAGAAGAAGGACAAATCTTAGCATTGTGCAACATAACCCTTTCAAAATGTACCATTGGAAAAGCAACATGTAGCATTCAACACCGGGGGCAGGGGGGGACATGAGCCTCGTTTATTCATTGCAAGAAAAACTAACAAAACCATTCAAGCTTTCAAAAAACCACAGCTAACGAAAGGATAAAAGAGGGTGCATTATTTAACACAATATGGAATTCACAATCTGAGTAAGATGTGCACAAAAAAGTCATATCCTTAAGTTCAGTCAGTGTCTCCAAGGCTCGCTTAAAACAGACACTCAAATTGACAGGCGTACCGAGATATAGAGATATAGATATAGAATAATAAGAATAAGAATAATAAAAAATAGAGCATCAAGAAAACTTAAGACGACAAGTCAAAAAAATTCATGTGGTAGATATCAGCGCTTTAGAAAAGAGACGTGAAACGGCAGATGGACTTGTCCACTTACCAGTCGGCACCATCGCCAGCATGGGGCATGTATACAGTTACCATGGTTACTGAGATGGTGAGGGCCCTAACAGCTACCGCCGAAAGGGGAGAATGGAAAGGCAAAATATGCAACATCTTACTCAAAAGACGACAGCAATTTTCAATTGGTTTTTATTTCTTTCTTTTTTTTCTTTTTTCTTTTGCTTTTAAGATTCTAACAAATACAACTCAGGCAGTGTTGAAGTGGATCCAGTGGTTTAAGGGTATATAGATATATATTTATCTCTTTCTATGCAATGAGATGATTGCTTTTGAGAGTGAAAATTAGAAGGACCTTTAAACCTTCTGAGAACTTTGCATTTTTGTCCAAAATGGAAACAAAGGTCCATGTTTGTTTGTTGAATCTAAGTGAACGGCTTATTCAAATGGGATTTTTTTTTTCTGGTATAGCCAAAAGATAATTTGGAAAGCCACTGTAAATCCTGCATCAAACCTGCAATGAAAAGAAAAGGAGGGAAAACAAAAGAAATAGAATTCCCAAATAAAGGTTTAAAAAAATGTTCAACACACACGCACACAGAAATAAAATAATGTCTTATTGTTTTGCTTCAGCATTTAATTTTGAAAGTTTTTCCAATTTTTTTTATTATTATTATTGCACCCATCAACTTACAAAACCTTTCATATCATAGCACGGTATTAAAGCTCGTCACATGTCTGGCATACATTTTTTTAGCTGAAATTACAATGGTTAAAAAAACTGAATAATAATAATAATAATAATAATAATAATAATAATAATAATAATAATAATAATAATAATAATAATACAGAAAGGAAATAATAAAATAACAAAACCAAGTTAAGTCAGGTATATATATATATATATACATATACATATACATACATACATACATACATACATACATACATACATACATATATATTATACAATATTGTATCATATAATATAGCATAATTGTATCTATATATAACATATTCCATATACATATATATGTGCATATGTGTGTGTATGTATGTGTGTGTATGTATATATATTATATATATAATATATATAATATCTCAATGGGAAGGGAAAGGGAAACACAGAAGAGACATTAATGATGCATCTGAAACAACGAATGAGAGTGAGGCAAACATTTATAAAAAAGATGAAAAGGAAAATATTTTGAACATGCACCTCGATTTTACGGCCCTCTACCACGGTGCCGTGTAATTTCTCCCTCGCCCTTTCCGCATCAGCACTATTTTCGAAAGTAACGAAACCAAATCCCTGCATGCAGGTGGGAAAAGGGAAAATAACATGCATATCATTATTTCAGACAACGACCACTTCTTTGCTTAAGTTTCTTTCTTTCTTTCTTTCTTTCTTTCTTTCTTTCTTTCTTTCTTTCTTTCTTTCTTTCTTTCTTTTTCTTTCTCTCTGCCTCCCTTTCTTTCTCTCCTCTCTCACTCCCTCTTTAATTTAATTGGCTCTCGTCCTTTCTTCATTTCTGTAAACATGCAAATTAGAAAGAAATTATAATCATACCAAGAGATGTGCAATTAAGAAAGCAACCAATGTAAACAACTTTTATCTTTCTTTTTTTTCGTGAGTTAGTTTAGCGTCTCCTGAAGAATATCAAAGAATGAACACCAAATACCTTTCATTTTTTTTCTCTAAATTTTCACTACAGAGGAAAAGAAATCTAATAAAAAAAAGAAAAACAAAACAAGTTCAAATCAATGGAACCATGTCATCACATTGAAAACAAAACTAAGAAGAAAATGGTAAGAAAAGAAAGTGGAATCACTTTTTAAGGGCATGCAGATCTGGTCAACAGAATAATAAACTGTGCAAATTAAAATGTGGGTACCGATTTCAACACTCAAGGCAAACCCAATTGAATATATTGGCTAGTTTGATGTGTCATTGTGTAGCAAAATAATAATAATAATAATAGAATAAGAATTTCTCACATGCAACACTGGAGTTGTTTATAATTGTGATGTCATCTACTGTATTTACTTCTTTTGTTCTTAAAAAAAGAAAATGAGAGCGGGGGGGGAAACAAAGAAGGAAACAAACAAACAAACAAACGAAAACCTACCAACAAAACAGAATTGGGTTTGAAACTAAACATAACCTTTCTATATTTAATATAATTATGTACTATGATAACACAGATCAGAACACAAATAATCATTCCTGAACGATATCTGTAGTGCTTTTCATTTAATTATAGTAGACATTAATCACAAGGTTGATTGAAACACAGTTGGTGTTCCATATGCAGCGAAATGTTGGAACCAAGCTTGTTTGTCCATCTCCTGAAATAAATTGAGAGCTTGCTGTCAATCAGGAAGAGGGTTGGGTCTTATTTTATCTAGCCAGGGAACACATTCAGAATTCTGAGAACATTCTGACCAAATGGCTACCATGAGATGCTTGCACATTTACAGATGGCTACTATAGTAGACCTAAGTCTCAAAAATAAATTGGAGAGGTTGTTGTCCTCCACCCCTCATAGCTAAACATGTGGTCTATTTATAATTACATGGTTTTCTTTTGGGTTTTTGTTGACATTGCAGCTGTCTTGAACAGTTGGGCACTGTGTGGAAGCCACCAACTACTTACAACAAATTTTCTAAGAATATAATGAGGTCTCTATGGAATATATTATTTTTATCCCAAAAACAAAAAGAAAAACCAAGAAGCGGATGATTTGCAATAGGTTAGCTTCCCATTTAGGTTTTTAGATTTTTTTAAAAAATAGAGGTGGGCACCAAAATTGATTCAAAAGTCTCTGCCCAATTTGTGGGTGGAGAAATTGGATAGATGATATCTCCACATTGCTGCAGGGTAAGGAAAACTCTAATATCTTGAAGAAGTTCTCCAAGATCACAGCCCTGAATGTATTATACCTGTGTGGGTAAGGAACCCTCAGAAAACTGAAAAATCAAGTTCGGAAAACTTCCACACTGCATTCCTGAGCTACACAAATTTTTTACCATTGCAAGGAGAAGTTCCCACCATAACTTCTCAAAGCAAGATTTCTTTCTAGCAATGGAATTCTGATTTTCTGATCGATCTGAAATGTGGGAAGCTGCAGACCACTGAAGACACAATCCAAGATGAGACATGCACACATCTTCTTGGTTGCTAAATAAATGTAAACACATCCCATTCAGCCAATAACAATTTCTTGGAAAGAATGTCATCAGATGAGAACTGATGCTTTTCTTAATTTGCAAGGTGGGGGTGTTTCCACCCAAATAGATGAATATAGAGAAATGGAGTAAAGGATCCTGCTGAACCGACTCTATTTCTGTGATTAACTCATGGCTTATGTTGGCTCTCCACTACAAAGGAGATGTTGGCATTTTGCACTTAGTTCACACCTTGGTTTATAAGATGTAAGAAAGTCCAAGGTCACCTTCATCAATTCACTGCATATCAGAACTGCTAATTATTTATTAATAGAATTTGCTTACAGTATTATGCTTGGGGTGAATAGAAAACATTTTGCAGGCTGCCCATAATGGCCATCTCTAAATTTATTGGTCAATGTATTTCCACCAAATTCTTACCATGAAATGCAATCCAATCCAAGTAAGCATAGGTGGTGATAAACATTGATCTACCATACTAGGAACAGCAAATGGAAAATTTTGTCTCAGCAACAGTACACATTAGATCTCTTATTTATTTCAAAGGAGGCAGCAGAATTGTGGGCTGACTTTCCACTGAAGTGTAACGCTCACTTCTTGATTCTCCTCAAAGAGGTGACAATGACTAGAACAAGAGTGTATCCTTGAGATTATTTCAGGAGAAGGATATATTCAACAGAAAATCCTTCTTCAAGTGAGAAGATCTTCATCTGATCCACTGAGAGTTAAAATGTGTTCCAACACAAATTTCTGCTGTAGCAAATAGATACATACACAAACACAGACACACACAAACACACAAATTCATTTGCTAGAGCAGAACATTATCTATCTATCTATCTATCTATCTATCTATCTATCTATCTATCTATCTATCATCATCATCTATCTTTATCTTTGTATCATCTATTTTTATCTTTGTATCATCTATCTATCTATCTATCTATCTATCTATCTATCTATCTATCTATCTATCTATCTATCTATCTCAGGGGTATCAAACTGCCGGTCGTGGGCCAGAGGCATCATGCCAAAACTGTGCCCACCCCATTGCCAGCAATGGGGAAAAAGTCACGATACGTCACGACACATCACATGATGTAGCGAGTTTGACACCCATGATCTAGCTATCTAGCTATCTCTATCATCTATTTAACATTTATGTATCATCTAGCTATCCATCTATCTATCCATACTCTCTCTTTCTTTCTCTATCTATATGTATCATCTCTCATGTATTCATCCAACCTCTCATTCTCTCATCCACGTATCATCTATCTATCCATCTATTCATACATTTTCTCTCTTCATGTATCATCTGTCATCTATCTATACATCTATACACCCATGCTCTCTCTATCAATCATGTTTCATCTATCATCTATTCATTTTCTTTCTCTCTCCTCTTATCAAGAAAATCAATTTCTTGATATACACAGGAGCAATAATGGATAGAAGACTGTTGGTTCTAGTTCCTGTTTGTAGGCTTCCTAGAAGCTGAGTAACCATGTGAAACAGAATATGGGGTTATTATCACCTGCCCATTTTTGAAGGGATAAGAATAATGTGTACTTATTTTTGAAAAATAAATGTCTATTAGAAAAGTGGAAACAAATAGTAATGGAACCCATTGTATTTTGCTATTGATGGCTATATTTGATCTAAGAAGTCAAATAACTGTCATGATCAAGATGGAATTTAAACAGTTTCACCTCCTTTTCTCTAAGCTTACTGGGCTGGATGGAGTAAACTATGACAAAACCATGGGGAGGGCTCAAAGTTAGAGTCTAAGCTCTGATAATCCTTGAGAAACTGTTCTTGTTTAAGAGGAGATGAAATGAAAGTTTCCAGAAGAGAAGATGAGAGGGTGGATGGCAGTTGTACTTTTGATGAGAGGACAAAAGAGGGATAAAAATCTTATAATAGCATGGAAGAAAAAAACACCAAGGCTTTGCCTAGGTGCTATTATGGAGGATGTGATATATTACGAGAAATAGAGTCCTCAAAAATATAAATCAGTGAAAGGTTTTCCTATATAAGTTACATTTCAATAGATTATCAGTTTTTGTGATGGTTTCTTTTGATGACTAAATCACTAAAATAATGAAGAACTCCATTTTTTTTAATCAGTCTGGGCATATCTTTTTGAGTGGGATCTTTATTTTGGAGGAGAACCAATTCACTTTGATAAGGAGACCCTGTTGGTTGGGGCATTTTCCACTTTGCGAGATAGATAGCTGATTCAGCTGCACCATCTAACTACTGTGCACTGACAGGATGAATTGATAAATTGCACAAATCTTATTAGTTTTGGGAGTGATGGTGAGAGAAAAAAAAACATCCCAAAGATTGGTACAGAACACAAGAATCTAGTGGGGTACAGTTCAAGTGGAGGCCCCTTAAAATTCTATGGGAGGGTGAGATGGGATTTCCCTTCTTGATAGTCTGCTGAGTTTTTCCATACTCAGCAACCACACTGACTAGACATGTTCCAAAGATAAAATGATCTTTCCCCATGATACTCCCTTGGAATGAACCAATATTCTCCAGAGACCCTTGAATAAATTTGACTACATTTTAAGACTTTGGGGGATATTAAAAAATGAATAGCAGGGAAAGATTTACACAGCTCTAATTATTCTCTTCTGAAAACATTTTTTTTAAAACTCCCTGTAATGTTTCCCACCTGATTTTACAGAGAGCACAGATTGTGCAGCAGGGGGGCGGGGGAGGGAGAGGAACAGGGTAGGAATTTAATCTTTATTTGATCTGGCAGTTTTGCCTTAATTCCCTAATTGTCATATCTGATTTGCACCTAAACCCAAGTTGAATGGCGTTTTACTTCAGGGAAAGAGATCTTGACTTTCTCTATGGAGATTCTCAGTCATCCAGGTCATAGTTGTCTCAAAGGTGGTTTTTCAAAAGGCAACTGGACTGTTTAGCTGAACAATGTGATACATGTAATACAATGTGATGAGACATGTGCAGATCTATACATTGGTGGAAAAAACACAAACACATGGCACAACATAGGAGAACAAACCCATTAGGACTGGGTTTAGCAGCCCATCTGCATTTGAAAGACTAAGGCCCCTCTTTTGAAGACAGCAAAGTCCACATTCTGGATAGAGAAGGCCAGCAGGGGAGGGAAGATACCCCCATCTCCAGTCTAAAACACAAGTCCTTTCACCAGTTCCAAGAAGCTTCCACAACCAATTACACTCTGATTCAGGTGACCCTGAGGGCAGAGATAAACCCCCAAGTGGTTTCAAGAGTTCTCAGAGGGAGCGCTAACAAATGCAAAGAAATATAATCCTTCCAACCCCGCCCCCCTGAAACCTGTCAGAAATAATCCTTCCAACACCCCACCATCCTGCCAGAACTGATGAAGCTTCTTATATGAGAAGTTAAATATCTTCTTCTTCTTCCTCAAGGAAAAACAAGAGTCCAGTTGATTTTTGAAAAAGCATCTTTGAGAGACAATCTTGACTTTCTCATTTTCTAGACATCAATCCACTTTTTTTCTTTTTAGTACCTTTGAGTCTGTTTTGACTCCTGATAACTGCCTGGATGAGTCCCTGCAGTTTCCTTGGAAAGATTTCAGAAGTGGTTTATCTTTGCCTCCCTCATAGGGCTGAGAAGGAATGACTGGCTCAAGGTCACCCAGCTTGCTTTGTGACTCACGGTCTCCCAGATTCTAGCCTGGGGTTTTAAACTCCACACCCAACTGGCTCTCATCCATTAACAATATCCCATAATTTATTATGTTCCTCACTGTGGGACACATCTTCAGACAGACTCCCACATTTGCTGCCAGCAATGAAATGAATACTTCAGCTGTGACTGCACAACCTGGAAGCCCATATAAAAATATTCTCCAATTGGGAAGCCTGGACTCATCTTTTAATGAAAAATTACTAATCCAATAATTCACCCTTCCAAAGGTATTTAGCATAATACTTTAAGCAATTCATACCATCTTTACACATTGGAACAGCTAGGACCTGGCAACTTCAACTTCCAAATTTACCATTTTGACAGAAAAAAGTGACATTTCCTTGCTATCAAAACAAAAACAAAGGAAGAGAAACAGAACATGTTCACACCATGTACATCAAGGACATTGTGAAATAACAGGAGACATTGGCAATATCATTTTAAAACTTTCGACCCCCAATAATGCTATATGGCTAGATTCTCTAAGAGAAAGGAGTTGAGAATTTGAAGGGAAGCCATTACATGTCTGTAATATTGTCATGTAAACTTCTGATGGAATGAATAGAGAGGTGAAAACCTGGAGATGGTGGGTCCTTTGTCCTCTTAGCTTGGTGGTTTTGTTGCAGACATTTCATTACCAAACTATATCACCATATCACAAAAAAAGATGTTGAGAGTTTGGAAAAAATTCAGAGAAGTTCTACTAAGATGATCAGGGGCCTACGGGACTTGGGTTTGGCTAATCTAAAGAAAAGAAGAAATAGGGGAGACATGATAGCAGTATTCCAGTATCTGAGGGGCTGCCATAAGGCAGAGGGGGCCAGGTTGTTCACCAAAGCACCAGAGGGAAGGATGAGAAACAATGGTTAGAAACTGATCAGAGAAAGAAGCAACCTGGAACTAAGGAGAAACTTCCTGACAATGAGGACAATCAACCCGTGGAACAGCTTACCCCCAGAGATCATGGGCACTCCGTCACTGGAGATTTTCAAGAGGAGACTGGACATTCACCTGTCTGAGATGGTATAGGTTCTCCTGCTTAAGCAGGGCACTGGACTAGAAGACTTCCAAGGTCCCTTCCAGCTCTATTCTATTCTGTTCTGTTCTATTCACTAGGTAACATCATCAGTGCTTGGTAATGATGCCACCTAGGCTGATAATGAAATGTCTGCAAGAAAACCACCAAGCTGAGAGGGCACAAAGGAGCCTACAGGTCAACTCTGAACTACAAATATTCTCTTCTATGAGAACCTTGATGTTGGATGATGGACAATAATGCCAAAGCACAATCCATATTCTAGGTCTAGTGAAAATTTCTCAGTTGGGGCAGAGATCCTGCCCACCATAAGAATGACCTGAGAAGAATCTCAGTTTGGCCTCAGAGAACTGGGGGATTCAAATTACCATACAGGTAATCCTTAACTTATGACCACAGCATTTCTGAGGGGAGCGCCTTACGATCACAACTGAGCTCAAACTTTCTGTTACTATGTGAGACATTCGCTAAGTGAGTTTTGCCCCATTTTACAACCTTTTGTGCCACAGATGTTAAGTAAATCACTGCAGCTGTTAAGTTAATAACACATTTGCAAAGTGAATCAGGCTTTCTCAGTGACTTTACTGTCAGAAAGTCACAAAAGGTGATCACTGCGGCCATCATAAATACATGCCAGTTGCCAAACCCCCAAATTCTGATTACATGACCAGGCTGAAATGGTGGTAAGTATGAAAAATGATCATAAATCAGTTTTTTTCAGTATCTTTATAACTTTGAATGGTCACTAAACAAAAAGTTGTAAGTCAAGGACTATCTGTATTTCAGGTAAAAACAATCTAGTTACAGGTAGTGTCAGTGTCAGGGAATATAAAGCAAAAACTCCCTATCAGAGGGTGATGAACCGTGGCAGAAGAACAGAGTGAGATGTGCTGAGCTGACAAAACAGAAGAAACGTGGTGACAGTCAGGTCCACCATTCATACTCTAATGTCCTACCATCGTGCTGAGGAGCGGGGGTGGGGAATGGCATACTTGGGATTTTTCTGCTTCTTGGGAATTTCGGAGGGGACTATCTCCAGAGGATGGGACAGGCTCCTTCCCAGCCAGCTCTTGCCAGTTTCCAAGGCCGTTGCACCCTGAGAGTGACCTGTTATCTACCCAGCACCTCAGCATTCTCAAAGCACCCTTGCAGCATCACACTGGCTGTTGGTGGACTGGTCAAGGTGGTTGGGATTGGGAAACCGAAAGAATTTCTTTACGCTTTGTGTGGGGCCTTCAGATTCTGCCTGACTTTACTGCGTCCAGTTTCTCTCAATAAAACTTCTTTTGATTCAACTTGATGGATTCAAAAGTCTTGCTTTCCTAAGGGCCTGGCTGGGGCAGGTCTGATAGGTAGTCCTTATGACTAGTTATTCAGAGATTGTTCAAAGTTATGATCAACACCCCCCAAAAGGACTTATGATCCAGATTCAAAAGGACTTATGATCCAGATTCAAAATTCCAATGGTCGGGCCCCCTCAGTGGTCATGTGTCCAAACTTTGGGTTTCTGGCAACACCGTTGTCCATATGGCCAATTGCAGTATCCAACATTCATGGGATTGCATTTTATAACATTTAAAAAAAAACATGTCCTTTACGTCCAATTTTTCAGCAAAGCTGTGTCCATAGCAAACCACTTTAATAATTACAGTATCCTCTTAATGAACATGGCAGTTACTTTACAACCGCCATGTTCACTTAACAACTGTCACAAAAAGGTCATAAAATCAAATTGGTTATGTGACGTGACTGAGCTGCTTTACAACCATTACAACATATGAGCCTAACAGACAGGCTCCATTACGGTTGTACATCAAGGATACCTGTAAGGAGAACTATTCTCTCTTATAGGATTAATTATTAACTCAATAGCAAGGAGAATCCTGCGAGCCTCACTAATTAATTATATTTGAGCAACCAAGTATTTTTTTCACTCTAGCTTATATCTAACATAAAGCCAATAGAGTACATGTTAAATGGGCCTGCAGGGGCTTCAGAGGGAGGGAATCAAAAGTCAAGGGTCACAGTTGTATGATCAAAGCCCCTCCACCTCTGCATATATGTTGAAGTTATACGCAAAACACAATGAGGTGAGGTTTTGATTGTGTAGCCACAACTGCCCTCTTGAGGCTTTTGTCATACACCCCACTGAATAACCCTAGGAGGCGTGAATGAAAAGCTTACTTCTGCACTCCACTGGATAGATAATTTATCAATCCAACCGTATGATCTAGTATAATATAATAACAGTATTATACAGTGTAGGAAAATGGGGCAACTATATATGTGGGTTTAAATGGAAATTAAGTACGTGATGTCAGTATCGGGGAAAAAAATCACCTTTCAAATTAGGAAAACAAAAACATCTTTAAATTCAGAAACAACTTTCGCTAAACATGCAAACACTGGCAATTTCATAATTCATCCTTGATCGAGTAATTGCTTCAGAGGATATTAAATTATATTATTTTCTTCCATTTCAGGAGCAGTGTATCTGTTCTAATGATCCATCTCTCCTCACTGCAAGCTTGAACTAATCTCACAATGAATATGGCAATTATTGGAGATGGGAAAGGAACTCAGCAGAGAACACTTGATTATATTTAAAATCAGAAAGCAATATTCCTATTTAACTGGTGGCAACTCATCTTAGTTAAAATTATCCCTTGTAAGGGACTCAGAATTACACCAATAAATTTCTTGCTGTTTGGGTAAATGACATCCCTCATCCCCTCAAAAACCTGAGCATCATAGGTGTTTCTGTTAAAGGAGATACTTAAGGAGGTTTTAATACTGTCGTGTATTTGCTTCCTCTGATTTTTCAGTAAACACTTTCAACCCATTAAACATTTCCACAAGTTTATTCAGTTGCTTACCTTTGAGCCTCGCTCATTAAAAATAATTTCAACGTCTAAGATTTTACCAAATTGCTGCAAAGAAACAGAAAAGTCGCATGAGCATTGATAAGAAAAATGTCATGAGGATCATTTAAATTTGTATGGAAGGAACATTTCTTCATTTTAAGCAATGTTTACCAAGGGAAACTAAAGGAATACTAAAAAGACTTGCATGTTTATGCAAATCTTTAAAGGGAGGTGTGATTGGTATCAATATTACCTTATTTAAGTCCCAGGTAAAAACTGTTTGGGCCATTTTTATAATTGGGATTGTTTTCTTAAAGCATTTGGAGCCTTCTGCATAACACTGTTCATAATTTTTGTTGTTGAATTTTTATTTGGAACTTTTTTTTACATTCTGTAAACAGCCCTTACTATCAAAAGATGAAGGGCTAAGCAACAATGTTCGATGTGGTACATATTTTAAATTATTTACTTTATCCCCTCTTCCAAACAGTTTCCCATAAAAACATTTTAACACCAAAAAAGCAGCATAACAACCACATTTTTTATCTTCTTGTGATACTGTTGGTAAAAGATTTTGCCATAAACAAATTCTCTGATACAGTTAAATATGCATGCTTTCCATTCTTTGTGCTTTCCTCCATTTCTTCTCTTTAATTAAAAGCAAAATAAAATAATAACAAGTTAATCAAGACATTAAAATAATTAAAACAACACCTGGATGGCAGAGGTAAGATTAATTAATAAGCATCATTGCAGGATAAATAAAAAGCTGGCATCATTTGCAGATTTCAAGCTGCATTTGGTTTAAAGGATGTCCTCTGAAAAGTAAGCTCAGGGCAAAAGCTACCTTTGGTTTGATTAAAATTTATTTTAAATGAAAATTAAATAGGATTCAATACATTAATAGAGCTATATTTCCCATCTGTCATATTAGGGATGGCAGTTTCTCAGCAGACTGTAACGGAATCTGAGGGATATATTCTCTCATAGGAGAGCTTTGTCCCTAAAGCTGTAAATCAGGGGTCTTCAAACTTGGCCCTTTTATGACTTGTGGGCTTCAACTCCCAGAATTCCTCAGCCAGCTTTGCAGCTGAGAATTTGGTGGCTTTTGTCAAATGGGATGAATGTGTTCGAGTCAGATTGATTTGACAATCCAGACTGAAAATTTGAACTGAATCAATTCCAAATTGATCAAGTCAAACAGACAATTTGCAGTAGATCTCACTGGCATACTCCTTATATATGGCCTCTGAAGCTAGAGTGCTCTCTCTTCAATCATTGTTTTCTCTGCTACACAATGAATCCGTAGAATATTTGGTGCTCTTTCAATAAAGGTTCGATAATTTTGAGAAGCCATAGCAAGACTTGCAGGGCCCGCTCTTAGGAAGAACATATTAATTGTTATGTTTTTCTAACACCATTGGTGAAGATCAGACTCTAAATGTTTTCCAGGTTTTGCCAAAAATAGTATTTAATTTAGTGACTCTTATTTCTCTGACACTGTCCTCTGTTGTCTTCTTGGTCACAGACAATGTCATTCATTTGTCCAGATAGATCTCAAAATAGCAAAATGAAAAAGTAAAACTGAACTAGTATACTTAACCTAGGCAATCATTAAAACAACTGGCAATTCTAAGAAGACAGATGCCACTTAGTAAGTCATGCTTGAATAGACAGTGGTAGGTAATAGATCAATAAAGATTAACAATTGATTTTTTTAAAAAAGAATTTTCATAAAACTGGTAATTCCCAAGAATTTCTGCTGCAGTCCTCTTTCTCCAAGCAACACTCTTATCCCAGTCAAAGATGTGTTGCTTTTTTGTTCTCTTTTCTACAAAGAACTTCTTTTAGATGCACAGTGGAGAAGATAAGAGATGGTAGGCTTATTTTTGTTGTTGTTCAAATGTTGGGGTGGTCTACCTGTCACACACATGTCCTTGCCCCTTCTTGAATGGAAGACCATGTTCATTCTTTGGAACAATTTTTGGAATGATTGTGTAACCATCTGGTGTTCCAAGGGGCACCTCTGATTGTTGATTTGCAGGAACAGAACAGGGAATAGTTTCAGATCATTTGTGCTTATTTATTTTCAAAACCGCTTTCTCCTCAGAAGACCTAAGAATGGTTTATTTTTTATTAGTATGTCTGTGTGTATGTGAACAAAAGAGAGAGAGTCTGCAGTTAGCAAATCATCCTCACTGCCTTACAGTAACAGAATAATGGAGTTGGAAAGGACCTTAGATGTCATCTTGTCCAACCTCCTTCACAAGCATTTCAGACAGGTGACTGTCCAGGCTCTTCTTAAAAGCCTCCAGTGATGGAGCACCCACAATTTCTGAAGGCAAGCTGTTCCGGTGGTTAATTGTTTTCACTGTCAGGAAGTTTCTCCTTAGTTCCAGGTTGCTTCTCTCTTTGACAGTTTCCATCCATTGCTTCTTGTCCTGCCTTCAGATGCTTTGGAGAATAGTTTGACCCTCTCTGCTCTGTGACAATTCCTCAAGTATTGAAAGACTGCTGTCCTGTCACCCCTAGTTCTTCTTTTCATTAAACTAGACATACCCAATTTCTGCAACCATTATTCATAGTCTCCAGGCCCTTAATCATCTTTGTTGTTCTTCTCTGCACTCTTTCTATAGTCTCAGCATCTTTTTTACAGTATGGTGACCAACACTGGATGCAGTATTCCAGGTGTGGCCTTACTAAGGTTTTATAAAGTGGTACTAATACTTTTGGAATGATTTTTATTCCCTTTTAATTTTCTTCTCCAAGAATCATAAGTGAGCTCAAAAGAGGAAATGAAAAATTCAACACTGCTTTCATTTATTAAATGGTGGGGGGGATGGGCAGTTGTGTTGGTTTATTCAACCTGTTAGAGTGGGATGCAGGACTAGCTGTGTTGAATCAGTAGAACTGGTCTTTCAGCTTTTTCCATGAAACTGGTGAACATTGGATGGATTAATTTATTAATGAAACAAAAAATCTCCAAGCATTTCCCAAGGGCAGAATTTTCTCTTCAGCAGCAGAAGCACTGCTTACTAGTACTGACAAAAGCCTTAGGATGTCTTCTACCTGTAACAACAAGTAGACTGCAGAAAAATGCAGAAAGAACTGTAAAATGAAAAATGGGACATTGGCAGAGATAGGCTGTCCATTTTTTGAATAACTAAAAGCAGAATTTCCACATTTCCACCCAGGAGAATATTGTTGACATTCTCTTGTGAAAACATTTCTAAGGCAACAAGTGCAACAAACTGAATGAAGAAACTCACACAAAGATAAATACTCAGGCATGAGAAAATGGAGAACTTTTAAGAAGAACACTTCGCTTTCAATAAGCATTGTAACCGCTGCATACATCTCTGTTTCCCTCTAAGCAGGAGGACATGTTAATCTAATCTCATAATTAAGGAATTTCATTGATTCTGAATTAAGAGAAAAGTGAACTTCTAAAACTGGGTAATGTTTAATAGAAAAACTGCCAGGTTTCAAAGAACAGTCTTACTGGTGTGAAAATTATTGCTTCTCAACTTGCCAATGAACCTGGGGGCGGGGGAGGAAAGGATTAGAATGTGAGCTGTGAAGATCAAGAAGGAAGACCATGAGATTCAAGGACATTCTACCAAGCATGTGGGTAGACCTGAAGATGCCTTTTCATAACAATATTTCCCTGCTTGATTGGGCAATGTTTCCTGAACAAGAGGGAAGAGGAAGAATTATATGCTTTTACTATAGGGATTTGGATGGGGTCTGGCTAGAGCTGGTTTTGCTTTCATTAGTGCTGAAGTGATGTACTCAATAAAGTTTTACATTAAGAGATCGGATTGTCTCAAAGATGTTTACTTGGTTGGGTTCATCCATCGGAACCTTGACAAAAATGCCAGTGACTTTGTGATCTTTTAAAGAGAAAAGAAAACCTGATATTTTCCAATATTCATCATTCAAACTGTCATAGTTGGTTATTTCACATGTCATTAAGATGACTTCACAAAGTGGCCTAGACCACTGGCAAACAATGTCAGGAGGAGAACTAATATACCAAATAATACAAAAGACATGCTCATTAAAGACTTCATTTGCACGTGGCCAACCATAACAGGGATTGCAAAATCACAGTGACTAAACCAAAAGTTAATTCGCTATGTTTGGTCTCAAGCCACAAGGTTACGCCATCATAAGGTTTCTTTATTTGGTTTTATCATGCTGAATAAAAATACCCACTAAAGTCAATGAAGATTCTCAGTCATTCAGGTAGAATTGGCTGGAAGTTGAGTCATGGCACCTGGACTTATTTTTCTAGATAATTCTGTCTGGATGACTGAGGATCTTTATTGACATATTACAATATCCTTTGGGGAAGAAAACTTGAGGTTGGTGCTGGAATTTTAGGAGCTGGCACATTCCGACAACTCTCTGCTTACTGAGATTCCTCTAAACAACTTGCTCAGATGGAAGAAGCTGCTTGGTTGGGCAGTGAAACATCTCAAACCAGAAAGAAAATAGGTCTAGTTGCCATGATTTCAACTTCCAGACAATACTCACTTCAGCTTGTTAACCACAATTGCTAGTTTAAGATTTCTTAGGATTAATCAAGTAAGGTTAGGTAGCAACTTTGAGCTCTTCTTCTTATGAAATACATGGATTCAGCCTCAGTTGAATAATATAATATTAACAACAATAGTTACAGGAACAGCATTGTTATCTGAAAGACCTCCTCTCCTTGAACATCTACCTATGTCTACATTACATCTGACAGGAGATACATTTTATGAGTTCCATCTACTATAGAGTTTAGTTTGACGGGACCCAGAAGGAGATGCTTTTCTGTCATGATATCCATCTTTTGAAGAAAAAAAACCACATCATTATCCAAGAACTTAGAATGGCACTTAAATCAAATCAAATCAAATCTTTATTATAGTCTTTTTAAAAAGGTAAAGGTTCCCCCGCACACGCGTGCTGGTAGTTTCCGACTCTAGGGGCCGGTGCTCATCTCCGTTTCAAAGCTGAAAAGCCAGCACTTGTCCGAGGACGTCTCTGTGGTCATGTGGCTGGCATGACTAGATGCCAAAGGCGCACAGAACGCTGTTACCTTCCCACTGTAGTGGTCCCTATTTTTCTACTTTCATTTTTTATGTGCTTTCGAACTGCTAGGTTGGCAGAAGCTGGTCTTTAGTCTTTAGGAAGGGTCAAACGACTTGGCTGTGCAGTCAGCAGCAGTGGTGAGCCTTAGCAATGGCTATATTAAATACTATTCATGGGTTGACTGGGATTATATGTTATTGAGTTTTTAATCACGGTTTGGGGAATTGCATGTTGTTGTGTTTATTTTTGACGGTGGCTGTTGTTGTTTTAATTGTGGTGAGCCACTGGCCAGATGGATGGTTACACAAATATAGTAAATAAATAAACAAACCGCAACTCTCTGAGAAGGAAGTGAGTTTGGAATATGAGTTTGGCTCCAGGATGCTGCTGTCAAAGGGATATATTTAAAATTTTACCCTTCTATTAATATTAACAAACCCATTACAAGCCTCTTAATTGAACTGCAAATTATTTCCTTTTACATGGTAAAAGGAACCCATTAATAATATGATGTCTTCATTCATTTAAAATGCAATTAGTTAATGAATTAAGATAAATTAGTCTTACATGTTGGGCTAGCCTTAGTTTCAAGAGAAAGTACATCAACGCTTTCCTTCCCTTTGTCCACCTTTTTGTGAGTAAGTTGTATAGTAATCTTAAAAGAGGGAGGAGGGATAATTAATTTGTTTTTAATTGCTGTAAAGAAGATTGGAAGTCTCATCTTATATTTCTTTTTTTTCCTCTTCTATCTGTACTCTTTCTTGCAGTTCTTCTTTCTCTATTTCTTAATTGGGAATTCCCAACTGGAGAAACTTTGGAAACAGCATACACTGAATGGCACAACCAAGTACAGTGTACCTTGATACTCAACTGCTTTGAAACTCATTGAATTTTGTACTCAATGCATTTTGATGTAAAAATTTTGTCCCGGTATTCCTCATTTGTTTGGTACTCAACAAACAAGCTACAACTTCTCAAGTGTTGGCTGCCTTGTGACTTGCTACATTATTCCTTACGGGGAAAAAATGTTCGGTACTCATTGCTTTTGGTACTCATCACACCTCCCAGAACTAATTAACGATGAGTAGCAAGGTAGCATTGTAGTTGGCATTATATAAAGGAGCATCTACACAGTGTGTGGGCAAGACCTTCTCAAGGCTAGATGAGAAATTCTGTAGATGGTTGTAGAGAATAAGAGGGCTAAAATCTTGTGGGACTTCCAGTTCCAGACAGACAGAATGGGCAGCCATTTGTCTGAGATGGGGTGAGTATTCCTGCATTAGGCAAGAATTGGGACCAGCTGACTCATTAGGTCTCTTCCAACTCTATGGTTCTATGAAAATCTATCCCTCTGTTCTTCCATTTTCTGATGGAGCATGGTAGATTTGACACATCAGTTAAGACAACATCCGTGTTTAAGCTCCTATGTGCCATCTTTCCACTTGATAATGGAAAGCATCAAAATGAGGTTGCCCAGTTAAGTCCTAGCAGCTGAAGAATCCCCTTTGTTAAGGGGACGTCATAGTGCCTGGCCTCTCCAACTGCATTCTCCCCAAAGGTTTGGATGACTTTGACTTTAGCTTTTCAGAAAACCTAAAAATCTGACTCTTTCCCCAGGCACTGGCACCATGAACGTGGTCCACCTCATCTCCATGCTTGAACAAGGAATTGTGTTATTTGTGGGTCTTGAATAATGTTTAGGGCAAACTCTTGTCTAAAATGTTTTTGCTAGGTTGGTTTTCAATGAATTGTTGAGAATGAGATTGGCAGCCATAACAGCTGAATTCGTACATAGATACATACTGAATATAAATAAGGAACAAAAGCAAAAGTAGAAGGTTATAAGGAAACCATTGCTTACCCCAAACATTTGTCTGAGGTCTGGATCCCGAAATCTGAAGGGAATATTTGAAACATGCAGCCGTTTGGGCTGTGATTTGTTCTCTGTGTTTTCAGAAGATTGTGTCTGTTGCTGACCATCGGTCTGTGCTGCATCATCTGTCTGCTAAAAAAATTCAAGAGAAAGAGGGGAGAGAAAGTTAACCAGCAATCAGAAACTATTTTGCACAGAGACTTTTCTGTCTCCTTCCAAAACTGCAGTGCCTTTTTTGGGCAATGCACTTATAGCAATGGTCGAAGTAAAGAACAACCTGTGAGGAATCACAGCTTCATCAAAAGCAAAGTTAAATCAGTTGCACCTAGATTGGGTTCTCCCATCAGTTCATTTCTTGAGATGTGGGTCCTGTCAAATGTCTATGGAGATTCTCAGTCATCTAGATCTTGGTTGTCCCAAAGGTGCTTTTTTCAGAAAAAAGCACCTTTGGGACAAATATAACCTGGTTGACTGAGAATCTCCATAGACATTTAGCTATGCATTTTGGGATGAACATCCTTTGAATGGTGTGGGAGTATGAACGGATTTCCAGAAAACATTGCAGACTATAGAAACCATTTGTGCTTCAGTTTGAGATGCAGACAGCACAAACTCATCCCCAACAGCCTGTGTCTGTCTCCAACAGTGAAGGGACACAGGGCAAAAAACATCCTGCAGCCAAGAAGGCCCCACACCCATTTGCACTACTCAAGTGACCCTGAGGACACAAAAAAATCTCCAAGTGGCCTCAATAGCTCTCTAAAAGAATGCAAATGACCAGCTGTCTACAAATCCTTCCATTCCCCACCATTCAGTCAGAGCTGGAGAAGCTTCTTGGATGAAAAGTGAAATGTCTTCAAAGAAAAATGAAAAAGTCCAGTTGCCTCCTGAAAAAGCACCTTTGGGACCTGTCAAACTTCTCCTAATGTGCTTCCTTTGAATTACTACTCAGATATGTTTGCTTGAAAGTTTGCAGAAACAGATGTGTGACATACAAGTTTATTAAATATGTAACTGAGATGAACTAATTCATTTATTTCAGGTAGTTGTCAGGACCCACTTCAAGCCCACATCTTAAGAAAGCAGAACTCTTGGAAACAATTTCTTCCAAGCAGGAACTTTTATTAAGAATATGCGATAGCAGGCATAATAGACAGGATCTAAGATTTCCCATGCAACGCAGTAGGTTATAGTATCCTCAAGCAGGACCCCACCCATAGATCGACCACCCAATGTGGGATAGCCAATCCCCAAACATTAGGTCCGTTGTGGGAACCAGGGAGATAACATTGCTCATCTCCAGCTCACGCAGTGAGGGTCAGCGGCTTCTTCACACCTTTCTCTGAAAGCATAGACATAAACTAGGCACTGAGGTTACATTCCTTATTCCCTCCTTTGTTCTTAACTGACAGTTTAAAAGACAGAGTTCAGAGAGAGAGATAACACAGGAAACAGGATACAGACCCAATAAACAAAGTAAAGGTTTACATTGTAGCAAATAGAGAAAGTGAAAGCAATAGTCCTGCAGGCACATCCCCCCCTCCCCCTTGGAAGCATGGCAAAACCCAGGGAAAGGTGGAATGAAATAGAAATGAAATGAAATAAAATAGGAATGGGTTTTGACAGTAGTCCTCATTTGAAGTTACAACAGCCCTGATAAAAGTGACTTTTTCACACTTATGACTCTTGCAGCATCCTGAAAGTAGCGTGACCAAAACTTGGATGCTTGGCAACTGGCTCATATTTATGACGGTTGCAGCATCCCAGGGATCATGTGATCCCCTTTTGTGACCTTCCAAAAGGCAAAGTCAATGGGTCAGCTGGATTCACTTAACAATCGTGTCACTAACTTTACAACAGCAGTGATTCACTTCACATCGGTGGCAAGAAAGGTTGTAAAAAAGGGACAAAACTCACATAATAAATGTCTCACTTAGCAGCAGAAATTTTGGGCTCAATTGTGGTCATAAGTTGAGGCCTCCCTCCATTATTATTTTGGGAAATAAATGATGATATCACTGGCTTTCCCGTGTATCTTGGGCTGTGAGAAGTTGGGGATGCGCATCACAATGCTAATTTGGCAATTATTTCACGTAAGAGGCTGGATTAAAAAGTGCTAGAATGGAAAGTGTTATGCACTTATATGGGCGGGGTATTTGCATGTGGCTTTCTCATCCTTTCTTGCATTAATTCACTAAGAATTAATCTCAGCCTTTAAGCATCACCTTCTTTTTATTGGATGCATAGGAAACAACAGAAAAGAGGATACCAAAAAGTCCTGCTTCATGATTGGAAATCTATTTGCAGCCGTAAAGAAAAAATAACAACAACAAAACAGCCCATTATTTTATGAGTGAATTTTATATGATGTACAGTATTGACCTGGTTTGTGTTTTTATGGGGTGGTTTCAAAATTTGAGTACCCGTGTAGGGAAGTCCAGCATAAAAATGTTTTTGATGTTCATAAAAAGTTACAACATCATGCTTTCACTTCTCCATTGTTCTGTTTAGTCTTGCCCAAAGATTTTTTCCCCTGAATCATTTTGAAACATCCAAATTGATTGGATCAAAGCCCAGAAGAGCAAAATAATTTTAATTAGCATAATTTAAAGGAACTACATAGCAAGAACAGCCAAGGGTTCAGACAAAAAGCAAAACAAAACAAACAAGCTTGTTTAGTCTCAAAGCTGCTTTTTTTCCCCAAAAGGCAACTGAATTTTGTTTGCCCTTGAAGACATTTTGCTTCTCATGCAAGAAGCTTCATATATATATATATATATATATATATATATATATATATATATATATATATATATATATATATATATATATTATATATATATATATATATATATATATATATATATATATATATATATATAATATTTATATATATTAAAGGTAAAGGTTCCCCCACACATGCGTGCTAGTCG